>NC_091489.1:39619339-39919339 GCF_947461875.1 Haliaeetus albicilla | reverse complement strand
CAGTGTTGAGGATCGTTGGTAGGAAAGCCGTTATTGCTGCTTTCTGCAACATGCCTGCTTTGTGGATAAAGAGGATTGAATTAATTTCCTTTTGCCAGTTTTGAATCGTTTTGATTCATTTAATCTTTATTGTTTTAAAATTGCTACAGGAAGACTAAAACTGTTTCCAGATCTGCTGGCTTTGCTGAAACAGTTCAGCATAATTTTTACCCACTCAATTTCTGAGGTCAGCAGTTGCCTCTACTATTTTTTTTTCAACAGTAACCCTGACTAATGAATCTGTTTTGTTTTTCATATAATCTTCTTCTTAGGTACTTCTAAAGCAGATGGTGAAAGCTTGTAATTTTGGATGTTAGGACAAAGCTGAATTACAGACGCCTCATGCTGCGAGTGTGGTATCCCTGCTCAACCCGAAATTCTTGCAAGGAAAGAGGATGACATTAACATAAGTTATAGATTTCCTTCATTGAAGCAAAGCAGGAGGAGCTTGCCCCATGAACAAGGAATTTTCCTTAATCTTCACACCTGCAGAATGTGAAGAAAGCTGCTCTGAAGATGTAAACATGCCAAAAGATTTGCCAATATAGCTGACTGAACAGAGACTTTCAAAGCATCTGAGCAGACACACTCTTGCACCTTAAAAATGGCAAGGTGCATATGTGTTGCCCAATTGTTCCTCCCTCAGAATCCTCTTTGACATCAGGAAAAGGAAGACTGACTACATGAGGGATCAGAGGAGCAGCCAGTTACTACAATGTACTTTAAATCTCTTCGCTACCTTAAGTGAGAAGTATTATAGTTTGGGAATGTATGCGGTTTCTTATTAGGGATAACGTTGACCAGTGGGTGTGCTTTTTATATCGATCTCTTGCCGCTTCAGTAGGCTTTGTAACTATGGTAGCTGAGAAGACTGTCTCCTGCTGCGTGGCGTGCGGCCATGTGCTTCAGCAGCTCCCCTCCTCTTTCCTCTCCCGCTCTGCCGGTATGTCCCAACATTGGCCTTCTTTCCCCGCTCCCCCCCTTCCCTCTGAAGGAGCACACCAGCACCAGGTGGGATGCTTCTGTCCCTGCTCAGCAGCTGTACACGCACCGTTGTAGGCGCCCCAAAATTGTGGCTGGCAGCAGCTGCTGCGGTTCAAGTTCAGAGACTGCCCTGAGCAAGCGATGCTCCGCGGTGCGCTGTCCCGCTGCCGTCCCACTGCCGTCTGGTGGGGTAGCAGCAGTCCATGGCTGCCAGCACAGTATCAGGCTGCCAGCGACAACAGCAATATCCCACTTTCTCCGGGTGCCGTTTATTGCCCAGGCGACTGCCAGCGCGTCTCACCCCTGTGTTTGACAGGCTCCCTTAGCACGTACCCTGTACCTCCACAGACTTATTCTCTCTAAGGCAAACAAAGCCCAGCTCATTGGAACAGCAGAGCTGTTATGGTATTGAACCAGCACCAGATCATCAGCCCATTTGTCGAAAGAGTAGCTTTATGACTTTATTACCCCACCTGTAATGTGCTGGCCACATTATCTGTTTGTACACATTCGTTTCCAGTCGCGCGTGTCGTAAATAAAGGCGCCTCGTGGAGAGCACTGGTGGTGTTATGGGTAACGTGTGGTTCCACACGCCTTGGTGCCTCGAATGAGGGCAGGTTCTGCCCTGAAAAGTCCCAGAAAAGCAGCCACCCGGCTAACCCAGGGATGGACTGCCCGGGGTTTTTGGGGAGGCCTGCTGGCCGAGAGCCCGGGCCCCAGGAGGGCCGGAGGCCCCGTCCGGCCCACCGAGGCCTCCGCGGCTGCCCCAGCAGGTGAGGCGACCCGTCGCCATGGCGACGCGGGGCAGCCATCTTGGGGCTGCCCCCGCCCTCACCTGCGCTGCCCGCAGGTGAGCCGCCATGTTGCGGCCCTGAGCGGAGTACGGGATGCGGTGCGGCGAGGCGGTGGCAGCCGGCGGCGGCCGCCGCCTCCTCCTCTTCCTTCCGCGGGGGCTCCTACTTCTGCTCGGTAATGGGGGCGCTCTGGGTGCAGGGCCTGCCGCCTCCGGGGGCCGCCGCGGTGGCGGGAAGGGGCGGGGTGGGACGGGACCGGACCGGCCCTGCCGGCGGCGAGTCCGGCTGGGAGCCCCGCACGGGAGCCGGGCTGTGGGCACCCGGGGGCGGTGGCCCCGATGGTCCGCGGGGAGATGGCGGGCTCGCAGTCTCTGGGATGGGCCGTTTCGGAGTGGGGGGGGCAGCCGGCCGCGGACCGCTCCGGGCCCCGACCTCGCTGGGCGGTTCCCGCGGCGAGTTCGCGCCGCGGAGCGGGTCTGTGGGCGGGGGGCGGTGTGTGTACTGGAACCGGCAGGAGAACGGGTGGGGTGGGGTGGGGCGGGGCGGGGCGAAGGAAGGCCTTTCGGCAGGGCTCGGTGGGCAGCTGGCAGCGTTCGTTCGCTCACCTTGCACTCAGCCCGCTGCTGGCACTCGAGGCGCGGGTACCTTTGTCCCATTTCGGTGTGCTTTGCTAGGGTCCAGCTAGCGGCACTCGAGGTGTTAAGGCTTTGAGTTGGTAGCAAAAGGGAATGTGTTGTTGAGACCCCTACATTTTATATCGGTGGCCGTGGAACAGGTGTGCAATGGCAGCAACTCGCACAGGAACTGGCAAATCTGAGTAGAAATGGCAGAGGAAGCAGCTGTGACAATTCGAGTAGAACTTCGCACAGACTATCACCATAATAAATCTTTACAAGCCAGGAGCAGGGGATTCATGAAAGGGAGGATTCGAGCCATGCTCCTGCTGAATGCTGGGCAGGCTGACCTCATCCCTGCCTGGAGCATCCCCAGTAGGCCAGTGAGGCAGAAGTTGTTGCGCACACACACTGAGAACAAGAAGCAAGAGTACTTGTGCTATGGGGTGACTAGTGACCTGGTGCTTGTGCAAGTCGGTGGCTGTATCACTCTGGGGCAAGACAGGCAGAGCCAGAACTGCCTTGAAGTAGTCTAAAGCTGGCACTTTGCAACTGGTCAGAGTGCCAGCTGGTTTGGTTTCTCAGCTCTTTATCTCCACATCCAAATATCTGTAGGCTCTCAGGGGTATTTTCCAGATAAATACTTTTAACTGGGGCTAGTTCAATCCCACAGAGAATAGGTCAGGGAAGTTTTCTACTTTTCTTTATATTTCATTATGGGGGAGGTAGTCACTACTGTGCTTCAGTCTTTGGACTGTGGTTGAGCTGCACATGCTTCGATACCCTTGGGACATCATCACTCCTGCCCCTCACAGGTAATAGGAATGTAATCCTTGTCTTTTGTGCTTGTTTCATCAGGTGTCTGCAAAGCTCTTTCCCTGGAAATTAAAGCCAGTCCTAAAGTGCAAGCTTTCCTTGGCGAACAAGTATCGCTGCAATGCTCATTCAAATCCAGTTCTCCCATCACTGAGAGCCTGACGGTAGACTGGACATACCGGCCCCTCACAGGTGGTCAGATGGAGTCTGTAAGTGTAACAGGGAGTCTTCTACTGGAGGCTGACCAGGCCTCTATGCATGCTAAAAATCTGATTATATTTTTTCCACTTGCCTTGCTGTGCTGCTTCATCACTTTGGGATTTGGGACTCTCATTGTCACCTTCTTTCCCATGTGAAATTGCTTTAGTGTTCTTTGGGCAAAAAATATGTAAATGCATAATAACATAATGATGATAAAGTAGATAAACTTTGGGTTTTGGCACAAGTGCTGCATTGGATGCTGTAGCTACATATAGAAAGACCGTAAAGCATTTGCTTGGTAGCTTTCTTGAAGGCAGCTGCACCCTAGTAGTTCTGTCATGCAGTCTACTGCTGCTATATCTTGGAGTGGTAAGAACACGTGTGCATTGACAGTCTGAAGACAGTGATGATGACAGCCTCTAAGGTTTATGGGCTGCTACTTGCTGTCTTGTTGGCAGCATTTTGAAATCTAAGCATAAATACGTAAGTCTGAAAGCCCAGTGGAAATCTCTCATTCAAGGTGGAAACAGAAAATGCACATCTTCATGGATTATCAGTGACTTCTGCTGCCTGAAGGGTTTGAACTCTTAGGAGTGTCCTTGTATTTGGAACAAAGGGGTGCTGCTTGTATGAAGTGAGGTCTGCTAAGTCTCTACTCATAGGACAGCAAGAGCAAAAGTGCAAGAAGCAAAAACTGAAGAACTGTGATGTTCTGTCTTGCACGAGGCAAGAAGCCTGCTCTGCTTCTCAACTGAAGATCTGCAGAAGGGAACAAGTTGGTCAGAATGGTGATGGTGACATCTGAGAGCTGAGGCTGGTAGATAAAAGCGTTGGAGATGTAACGAAATGGGACTGACTCAGAATTTTAAAATTGTAACTTGAAAAGGTCTCCTGCATAAGAAGTATTCTTTCTGACTTCTTAATGTGTATTCCTTTATGTTTACAATCCAAAAAGTAGTTTACTTTGCTTGCTTAGATGAGTGTTTTATTGGCACAATTATTGTCTTTGCCTCCTTTTAGATTTTTCATTATCAGTCTGTTCCATACCCAACAACAGTGGGAAAGTTCAAAGACAGGATATCCTGGGTTGGGAATGTTGCCAAGGGTGATGCTTCCATTGCTATCCAAAGCCCAGTGATGAGTGACAATGGGACGTTCATCTGCAGCGTGAAGAATCCTCCAGATGTGTACCATAACATTCCCCAGACAATGCTGATAGTTACGGAGAGGGGTAAGCCTCCCTTTCAATAGCATGTCCTTGTCTATGTGACACAGCTGCATTGCAGCTTTGTCAGAATCTTAGAAGTCTGAGCATCACAAGTGGAATGGGTTCCATGGGGTCCCACATTAGAATTTCAGCAAGAGTTACCTCAGCCCTTCTTTTGGAGTTAAATACATTGAGAACAATTGAATTTATTGGGGGCAGGGAGGAAGCTGTGGTGATAACGGAAATCAGAAGTGTGCATTTGTTTAGGAGTTCCTGTCTCTACAGCAGTAGAACAAGGTAAACGTTTAGGGAATACTGGTCTAAAAATAACTGTCACATCACAAACACTGATTCTCTGTAATACTTAATTTCCTCATCTGCCCTGCATGTGAGACCTGCCCCAAATTTGCAGCTCAGACGTGCTGATAGAACTATGGCATGACCTGCCTTTCTCTGTAGTTTTTTTGCATACAAATCACCCTACTGTGTTGGATATGTGATAGGAGTCCTACAGATTCAGTGACAAGCTGTTTCAAATCTGCCAGCAATGTGCTTTATATGGAAAGGCTAGCAACCTGTGTCCTGGATGAACGTTTGTCACAGAGACTTACGAAAGCCATATTTTACTACTGGTACAGCTGGGCTGCTCTTTGTCTTTCCTGCAGGCCTTTCCTTCCAGCTAACTTCAGCGGTGCTGCTGTCCATTTTAGTATTTCTCCCCTCCGTCGTTGTGGTCGTTCTGCTGTTGGTAAGGATGGGAAGGAAATTTGGAATACTAAAGGAGAAAAAAAAATCTGGCTGTAAGAAATCCTCCATCGAAGTGTCTGATGAGTAAGTTCTGACTGGAACTTAAAGCCTGTATTTCTACTTTGGCCTGTTGACACAGGCCAAAGGACAGTTTCTCCACAGTCCTTCATTATATAGCTCTCAGCATCTGCAGTTCAGTCACTGAAATTTACTGCTCCATGAGCATAACTTAGCCAGGAATCAGAAAGCTTTGGAAAATCCCCACGTTGGAGCACAAACCGAGTGCTATACATCCCCTTTTTCTGTCATTCTTGTGAGGCCATGGAACTGAAGCAGTTTAGGTTTAAACAGTCTTTCACTTCTGTAATCAGATTTATTTCAGCCTAAATCAGCAAGATATTTTGCTTATGTGGGCTTTATGTGTTGCTTTTTTGGTATGAAGTATCCATAACAACAAAACAAACTGAATAATGCTAACTGGTTCCCCTGTGATGATGGCCTGAGCAGAGATACGAGGTACTGAACAACACTTGGAGACTGAATTCCCTTCTGAACCGGAGAGGGTTCTATTCTGAACAGATTCAATAGGGAGAGTGGTAAGGTAACGCTGCTAGTGCTGGAGCTGCACCTGGTTTTGCAATGAATTCAGTACTGCAGTTTCTTGCAGAATGGGTTCTTAATACAGTGTTCTGGTTAGTGTTGTAAGATTTGCCAGCCAAATAGCAACTCCCGTTGTATTCTTCATGGCATTTAAGTGAAACGTTTGGCTTCAAATTGTGGGACCTGACATTCTTTATTGCTGTGCAGAGTCAAAGGCTTTTCATCATGTTCAAAAGCCGTCAGTTCAGTGTGGTAGAACCAGAAATCACAGTCCATAGGAGATATTAGTATGTGTGTTGGGGGAAAAGTCCAACCTAATCCTGGTTTGTTTTGGGGTTTTTTTGTTGTTTTTTTTTTTTTCTGCAGGCCTGAACATATGGAGACAGACGGCTGCTTGGGTAAACTCAGAGGCTGGTTTCTGAACTGTGTGGTAAGTGAAAGCTGGTGTTTTCATAAGTGGTTTTGTCAACTTTGGTGCTCAGAGGAGGTGCTAAGAGCAGCAGGTAGAGCTTGTTGTAACACCGCTGGATGTCAAAGAAGTGTCCCAAATGGCTAGGCTTATGCTCCTTGGTGTTTTCCATGTATGGGCTATAGGGGGTGAGAACTGCTGGTCATGCTGCATTGCTGGTAGGGGAAGTTGTCTTGAGATCCACCAAAATGATTTTTTGTTTGATGTTATTGAAATCTAAGCTGATATTTTTAAGATGAAAATCCAGAATTTTAAGTGCTAGTTACTGTGCTGTGTAGTTTCTTGAAAGGCCCTGCAAAACCAGTTTGAGGTTTGACAGTGCTATGGTGGGGAACAGAGACAGTGATACCTCAATCCACTGTGTTTCGTGCAAAGATGGTAGTGTGTAGTCTTGCCTCTTTTTTGGAGATCTTCCTGCTTACACTGTTGTCATAACAACAGAATCCTGCTAAACTCTTGTGGATTGTTTCTTTCTGGCTTTTTGTTTGTTTTGTTTTGTGAAGTGGCAGTTGTCTTCTTCTAATTCTGCTTGTTCGCTTGCTACCGTATCAGCAAGCTTCTGTTAGTCAGATGTGTTGTGCTGAAACTACTGAATGTTTTTGCCACCTGCTGTACTTGTTTTGTAAAATGTGCCTCTAAGTTCTGTGTGCTGGTGTTAGCAGCCACAGCCCTAAGTGTGGCGCATTCCAGAGTAAGCTCACTAATATGCTTAATTTGAGAGTGTTTTCATTTTTTCCCCAATGTCCTCCAGAGCAAGCTTACCTCAGATGCACCTTTACATCTTTTACACAGGGTCAGGAAGTATGTTAAGGAGGATTTAAATATGTGTTGCTTGCTTCACTATTCTAATGCCAGTGATTTAAAATGCACTAAATGCATGAGCCTTCAGACAGGTGTGTGCTGATGGTTTCTATGCTTTATTAGATACAGAATGAAAACTGAACAATTATGCAAGTTACATATGAAATATTTACAGCAGTTACAACGCAGCAGTATAGGGAACAAGAGTTTTGAGAGGTGCAGAAAGCAGAAAATGCTTTATGCAAAAGGGAGAGTTGCCATGGGAGGTGGAATGGTTATTGCAAGTGACATGCTGGGGAGCAGGGAGGCACCATTGCTTTCCTGCAGGTGGAGAGATGGGAAAGGAGGGGAACCCCAGTTTGGTGAGACAAATGCTGCCAGGCAGTTGGAGATTTTAAAAAATGAAAAACGTCTTCTCATCCTTTGAGAGAAGGCAAATTTGAATGCTATAATCCTGCTGCTTTCATATTGAGTATTTTGTCATCTCTTTGATACTTTGCTCTCTGATATTGAAATATTTAGCTTACCAAGTCTCTGAACGTCCTGGCTCACTCACTTTAATGATTCTACGTTTTTGAGGTTTCTGTGATATATTTTTTTCATGCCTAATAGGTTACCAAATAATTAAAATTGCAAAGCCAGTGAAAATCTTTGGACTTAAAATGGCTGGAAAGTTAGTGAGATTTCCCTTATAGAGCTGCTATGTTTGAGTTTCTTTCAAGTCGAGAGCTGCAGAGCTGGATTGTGGGGATGCTATCAAATGATTACTGTGGTTAAAACAATAGACAATGGAGATCCGAAAGTAGGTGGTTGGTTGTAGCTGAAAAACAATGACTTGTGCTGCTCTGAACCTTCACCGTAGGGATTGGTGGTGCTTTTTAAGATGGCTGTCTGCACTTTATGGTTTGTCTTTTGCTTGAGCTTTAGCTGCTACTTCTCTTAAAACACGCTTCCATGTGTTGGTTATAGAGTGGCAATTTGTCTGTGTATCTGTGCTAAGTCAGATTTAGCTGCAAGTGCTTATATGACTACAAGTCCTATGGCTTATTCAAGGACAGCAGCATTTTGGAGAGCGTTTAAGCTCTTGTCAGAAGCCTAGCAGACTCAAAATTTTGTTGAACTCGTAACTTGGTTCATCTCTTCAGACATAGTCTCAATTTCTCTCTCCATACTTCCCGTTTAGGACATGGATGAGGAAGACCCATACTGATGAAAGACTAAAGCTGTGGATAAAGAACAAAATTACAGCACTGAAAATCATGGCTAGATAGGTACGAAGGCTGCTGGATAACCAGTGCAGATTGAGGGACCTGCTCTAATCTTGGTAGATTGGAAGAATACTGCCGATGGGATAATTCATTTAAGCACAAAATAATGATTTTTGAAATCTTTCTAATTTATTGGGGGGAAAAAAAAAATCTCTTCTCCAGTGCCTACAGAAACCTCAGTGCCTACAGCTGTACAGCCCATTTCCTACCAGCAGTCTGACAATGCATGTTTCTTAGTTTGCTTGCAAATTTGTTTCCTTTATTATTGGTGACATCCCTCCTTTCTTGTGCCCTTGAATTTGAATTGCCTGAAGCACAGGCTACTCCAGAGTGACGTCAGCTCTCTAAGGTGATCATCATTGGGCATTGATGATGTTTTCTTCTCAATTTTTTTGGAACATATTTGCTATGGACTTAAAACAGTTTGATTAAGGTGATATATGGCATCCTTTGTCTTGGAGCAAAGAGAACCTACTGCTTTTCAACTATTTCTTGATTTAATCTGCCACTTAGCTACAGGATTACCATTTTGTTCCTACTGTTTTCTGATTCTATTTTTAAGTCACCAGTAGTGTTACCTTACATCATTGAGTTTTATCTTTCCTTTTTTTTTATTATTTGTCCAACAGCTGCATCACTAGGTACATTTCCTTCTACGTGTAGAAGTGAAGCACAATTCATATAAAACTATTTTTTTTAAATCAGAAATGTAAATGGGGACTCTCTATCTGGGGAAACATAACCCCATCTACCTCAACCATTGACTCAAGCAGTGTCCAAAGGAATGTTCCGTGTTGAAGAACAGTCATGTTCCTCCTCTCTTCTTTTAGGTACCATTTTAGGGAAACAGCTAAACATGCATCATTACTGCCTGGACATTGTCCAATAATGGATGACAGAGAGCAGTGGAATTCATGTCTGCTCAATACCTAAACAGTTGCTGTTTTCTTCTTCCTTTCTGTATGCGGCATTGGTCAAACAGTCTCCTTTTACATAGGTGTTGTAAGTTTACTGTTGACTTTGATATGCCATTATCAATAAATTGTTTTGTTTCATTCTGGGCTGTGGATTTCCTTATTTGGCTAAATATGGCTAAATAGAGTTGAACTCATAAAACTGCCATCCTGAGTTGTTGCTTAGCTATAGAAATTGTCATATGATGATGGGTAAAGGGGTTTAGGGAACAGATTTAACTCGAAAGGGAACACTTACTGAGTCCCCCTTCAGCAGCTCTGTGATGGCTGCCAATTACAGGTATGTTGAAATTCTTGACCGCAAAGCAGGTTAGCGGTAGGTCTGTGTCTCCAGATAAAGAAATATATTTTTCTCCTGCCTACTATAAAGTAATATTTAAACAGTCTGTGCTTCCTGAGGACACAATGTCTCTCCCAACCCAAACTTGCCAGAGAATGAGTGTTGGTGGGATATGCAGCCTAGAGGAAGTAGCTTTGTTGTTCCACTTTCAGCACTAATACATCACTCAAGTTCTTTGTGGAAATAAATGACTCTTGTTTTCTGCAAAATATTTGCCTTCAACTATGACTCCTTTGCAAACAGTGGGCTAGATCCTGGGCAAATCTCTTTCTGGTGCAGAGCTAAATTGTCACCTTGAAGCTATAGTATTCTAGATTGTGAATGGTGTTGAGCATGAGTAAGACTTAACTTTCTCTTCCTTTGCTAGCTGCATGGAAGTTGCTCTGTGTACCATTAAAACCGCTGATACTAGGGTAGAGAACAGTGATTGCTGTGGTACTCCAGAGGAAGAGGAAGGATGAAAATAGACTTTCAAAGTGACTGGAGAGGAGGCAGTGTGCCAGTTCCATGCAGCATTATGTTTTGTTCCAAAGGGGTAACAGCTGACTATGTTATGCCAAGTATGTCAAGTTGTATTGACCATGGGATACCTGCTAACCTGTGGCCCCTGATAGCATCAGCAGTAAGGCTCAGCAAAGTCACTCAGTGTCACTTGCTGCTGATACCTCATCAGATCTAGTCTGCAGGAGTGGCGGTTCTTGAAGCAGCTCTGATCCCCCAAAATAAACCAGGAGGGAGCACAGGCTGCAAAAGGGTTGCTTGCCAAGGATCTCTCCATTCTTGACTTCTCATATAATGACTGATCTGATCAGCCTGCTGCGATGGAAGGACTGGCACTGAGCCGCATCGTGTACCTTCTTATGAAGCTGCATAACCCATCACCTCCTCTTGGGCATACGCATCTGTAATTCTCACCTCTCCATAAGAGTCCCTTCTGCATTCTGATTTGTCAGTACCTCAGTCTAGCTCTTGACTTCCTCTTGCAAGTTGAAAGCGACCACCAAACTGAACCTGAAATAACAGACTCAAAACCAAAGACTGGTAAGACAGACAAATGCCTCACACATACAACCTCAAGACAATTCAGCAACCGATTCTTTCAGATGTGCCAAATTAGTCACTGAAGAACCCTTCATGCGAGAGACACGTTGACTGCCCCAAGCTATGCTAGGTGAGTTTTTTTTTGCCATAATATTTACTTTTTTTTCTTTCTTTTTCCTGAAAAGAGAACTAGGGAAACACAGAAGTGCTGAGGATTCAGATACCATGTGCAAAATTAGGAAAATGCAAAGGCAGTGTGGTATCTACATATTTTTTTTTCCCCTAATCTGTTTAGTGAAGGCAATTACCCTGTGGAAGGATTTGGATATGTCAGCACCATAATATACATAACAGCCTCGGCGAGTGGGTGCTGTCTTCAGCTAGTGCATGCACAGCAGCCACTTGCTGGTGTGTGTCACAGAGGGAGACCCTGCAAAAATGTGTTCCCAGACAGGACCAGAATTTATGCTGAGAAACACGGTAATAAGTCCAGAAAGGATTTGATGGCAAATAAGGACCAGAGCCTCAGTAGCTCAGCTACAGAGAACTTTTGAAGTTCTGAGTGTAGATATCCCAGTATGCAGGCTTCTGTGTGCTGAGAACTTTTTTTTAAGCTGGCTCCTATTTTGGGTCCTGCGTGGGGGTGGTCCTGGGAGGGTGTAGCTCTGCTCGAGTTTTATGGCTTTTGGCAATATAACTGGAAAGTAGGAGGCTTTGGCCTGCTGCATTGAGATATGCTGCACCAGCTGAGAGCTTTGGAGCTGAGCATGAATTTTGCTGTGTTTGTAGGTCATGTGTGCACAAGTGCGGGTTGTACAGCAACTGTGTCATGGCAGAGCTGCAAACAGTGCAGTCAAACCGCACAGCTCTCCCCTCCACCTCCAAAAAACCCAACCCCCAAACGGGTCGTGTGTTTTGAAAGGCAGGTTTGAGAGAATTCCAGAAGGCTTGCTGCTACTTTTCAGGATTTTGTCTGTGGAAAGGGGAGGGCGATGAAGGGCAGAGGTGGTTTTCCATCACTGACTACAGGCAAGAACACCATGCACTGACTGGAAAGCTGTAGTGACTGTTTCTCAGCCTAGAACAGATCCATGGGTCCCCCAGCAGCTGCTTCTAGGCCTGTAATCCCTGTCTGAGCCTGTCTCGGGGGGGTCTCTGAGCTTCCTTCGCTGAGAAAAATGCTTTTGGAAAGAAAAAGGAATTAGCAAGCATGTCTGGCCCTGGAAAGAGATGGAAACATTCTTAGGGAATGAGCAGCGGCGGAGAGGAGGCCTTCCCCACTCCCTGCTTGAGCCCTGCGGAGACGCAGTAGCTGTTCCTGCTGTTCCATGGTGCATGCAGGGAGCTGGCATGTCCCCTCTCACCTCCCTGGTGCCCTTTGCACCTGGTGTTATTGTCACCGTTGGTTTTGCACGGAGTGCCAGGGACATAGGCGCTGCCCCAGGAAACTTGGTACCCCAGCACCACAGATCTGGCGCTGTGGCTTTCTGCTCCACAGCACTGAAGGGAACCGTTGATCTCTGAGAGCAGTAAGAATAATGGCAGAAGTTTACCTTATGTATTTACTCTAACTCCTTTCATGCCTGTTTCTTGGGGAGAAATATCTGGGACCTTTTCCCCTCCCAAGCCTTTACTGAAGCTGGTCTAGAGATCCTCTGACTTGCACAATGGAGGAAAAATGAGAGAAGCTAGCAAGACTTCAGAGATGATTCAGATCTTGTTGTCTTTCTGCAGCAAAAACGCATGTATTGGAAAACATGTGCTGGTAATGGCAGCCTCAAATTCAACTGTAATGTCCAGGTTCTCCAAGTGGGAGGGCTTCTCTCAGTAACTTTTTGCCCTTAAATGTGTTTATCACTTTTGAATGGGCATAGCTTTGAATCATGGAGCAGAGACACAGCAAGCAGGGTACTGAGTTTTGCCTTCTTGTGATCCACGTGTGAACGCTGGCTGGCATATTCCTGATGATGACAGCCAGTCCTTCCTCAGGCTGCAGGACGTGTCTACAACATGTAGAAAGGAGACATTGGCTTTATTTTGAGAGATGTGCAGCAGGTCAAACTGAATACAGTGACCAAACACGACCCTGTCTGAACAGACCCTGAAGGGTTCCAGCAGAAGTTCTCACCATGTGCAGCACCCTGGAGCAAGGGGGTTTATTGCTAGAGTAAGGGGTCTGTGTTTTTAGGACAAAACTTCTCTGAGTATGTACTAGAAAAAAAGTCCCATCGCTTTTTGAGCAGAGTTAGCATCTATGAACATCTCAGTTCAGATGCTAAAGACTCGACCCCCAAACCACCAGAAAGATTAATTACTTAGGGGAAAATGCAAAGGTGTTTCAGGCTAAGCTTCCTGCCCCCGTCTCTCTCCCTTCCTTTTCAGGGCTCAGAGCAGTCTCAAACTAGAGACATATCTGACATCTGTGTTTCACGGAGTTTCAGGCTCCCAGCTCAGATAGGGGCTAACCTGAGAGGCTGAACATCCAGGCAGCAAAGATTGTGTCCCTCTCCGAAGAGCTGAAGAAGTCATTTTCTGACCTTCGGGTTCAGTTCAGTTGCAAGCTGTTGGTGTCCTGCCCCAGGGGAAACTGATGCATGCATCGCCTTTGCTGTTCATTTTAGAGTAAGATGAAGGCGTTGCTGAGCCTGACTCTGGTGCTGACATGGCTGGGTAAGTTGTAAGTCATTCTGGTGGTTTTATGTACCTTGTCTGCTGTTCCCTCTGCCTTTGCCAAAAGACCCATCAGTTCCTCTCTTCCTGCAGTGAAAACCCCTTGGGGTTTCACAGGTGCCTGGAGCTGGCAAAAGTAAGGGGGCTCCTGGTAACTCCTCTGGTCTCCATGTGCTGCTACTCCCTTCCTGCAGAGCTCACATATATATAGGCTTCAAATTGCACTAGCATCCCTGGATGGAGTCCTGTACTTATTTTGCCAGGCTCCAAGGCTTTGAAAGAAGCAGAACTGCTTTGCCAGGTCTAAATACAGGGAAAGGTTTCCAAGGTATTGATTTTGGCCCTGCTCGAAGCAACTGGCTCCCTTGGTCTTCTCCGCTGGCAAATATTTGTCATCTTCAGCTCCACAGCTGGTCAAGACCAGAAGAAACCTGTTTGGGAAGCTGTGGCACTTTGCATTTGTTATTTACAGGGCATCAGACAAGTACTTGGTGCTTCGCCAGGGCTCAGCCCTCAGTGTCTTGTGGACAGAGTGAGCAGAATGGCTAAGACACCAGGAAAAGTCTACCTGTCTGAGCAGCTCCCTGCTGAAGCAGCTCACCTAATTCTTGACAAACAAGTGCCAGAGCCTCAGCTGCTTTTCTTGCTAGGTTTTGCCAGCGCAGACTCTGGGGCAAGCAGGGTTTCTCTTGATGAGCTCCAGGGATGTTTTCTGCCCCACTTCTTTCGCTTCCTGCTGCATGCATTGCGGTCCACCGTGTCGGCAGCTGCTTCGTGCTGGTTATGTCAGCTCTGTGGTCTTTGATGTTCCTCTGGTTTGTCTTTTTTTCCCCACTGTCCAGCTTCTCTAGAAACCCTAAGTAGTAGTTACGTGGCCAGACAAGGCCAAGCCCAGGTCAGGAGCCTGTGAGCAAGGGGTAAAGAAGCCAAACGGGCAGGTTGTGAAAGAGGAACTGAAATGCGTGTGAAGTGGTTGAATTGCCCCTGGCCTGGTGTAGATGAGAGCAGCACTGGTTCTCCCAGCCAGTGACTCACAGGAACAACCCTGCAGGAGCTATGGGCTTTGGCTCGCAGACGCAGAGGGCTGGGGTTGTGCTTCCCTACTTCCCTTCTGCGTGGCTTGTTCAGCAAGCACAGCAGCCCTTGGTCTGGCGACTGGGAGGATGTGCTGCCCCGCATCCCAGGCACACCAAAAGCAGGGGTTGGGGAGAGGCTTTGCCTGCACAAGGAGCAGGGCCTCCCCGTTGCACTCCGGACTGGTCAGTGCCGTTAGCCCCAGGCTTGTCTGGAGAGGAGATATCTATGGGGACAGGCAGGCTGCATCTGGCCGTACTCCCTGGACTCATTCTGCTGTCCTTGTCCCTGGCAGAGCAGTGCAGCGGGTTGGCTGGCTGGGTGTTCACAGAGCCTCAGCTTCGAGCCAGCACTGGGGACTCTGTCCTGCTGCAGTGCCTCTTCCTAGACCCAGTGGCCAAGGGCTGGATGATGACCAAAGTGGACTGGCTGCGCGTGGCAGGAGCCGGCATGCAGAAGGTGGGCCGGGACCAGGGGATGGGCGGTGGAGCATTGCATGGGGGCAGATGGCAGGGGAGGGTGAGCGAGGCAGCCCTGCTGCTCTCGGGAGCCTGTGGGGAAACCTGTCTGCCTGGCCCAGGCCATGAGAGGAGGAAGGTTCCCCCATATGGTGGCGGGGCACCTCCACTGCTCCCCATGGCCCTGCACCGCAGGGGAACCACAGCGCTGGGTGCTGTGTCCTGGGGCTTTCCGAGAGAGCATGGCAGCTAGCTGGGCTCTCGTGTGCAGCGACTGTTCCACGGGGAGAGGGAGCAAGCCCCGATCTGAGGGCTTTTGAGCAGGGAAGGCACAGAGGGAAGTGCCCTTCCACTGGGCTCCTTTCACCTGATGCTTTCTGTGCCCTGGCAGGAGGAGATGGTGTTTTATTACTACAACAACCATAGCATCCCTGTGGGCCGTTTCCGGGACCGGGCACAGTGGCAAGGGGACCCTTCCCTCTGGGATGGCTCTATCCAGCTGCAGGATGTACAGGTGAACGACAGTGGCACATATGTGTGTGAGATCCGGCTGCTCCAGCACAGCAGCATCTTCAAGAACCACACAGTGCTGCATGTCAGCCCCACAGGACAGAGAGGTACGCACCCTATGACTGCTTCCCTCTCCCATCGCCCTGTTCGGCCCCATGGGGAGGGGCTGTGGAGGCTCTGGGAGGCTCTCAGACCTGCCACCACAATTCTCCTGGGGTAGGGCCGGGGACCCTGTGTGTACCATCCCCTGCCTTGGTGTCTCCCCAGCAGGACGAGGAGCGGCAGGCACCCAGGACTCTGCAGCCCCGGGAGACTCTGGGTTTTGGCCTGTGACTGTGGGCTGTGGCTGTGTGGCCGTTGTGCTGGCTTTCCTGGCCGGACTCAGCCTGAGGAAGAGGTACCAATGCTAGCTGTGGGTTTACGGGGCTGAGTAAAGCACCTCCCTGCAGCCTTCCTGCACTGTTCTCCGTGGCCAAGCGCTAGCCTGACCTGCCCCAAGCAGGGCTGGAGCTGCTGAAGACCGGGGGTTCATCATCCTGGGCAATGCCGCTGCCTGCAGCGGGGTGCAGGTTCCTGCTGCCCTCTAGTGTCATGCTGCCCTGGCCAGTCCCCCCTTTGCTCCCAAACCTCCTGGGCTCCCGGCATGCCTGCAGTGGGGATGGCCTGACTGAGGCATGTGGAAAGGGATCCCGGCGTCCCAGGAGAGGGAAGGCAGGGACAGGAGGAGTAGGCGATGCTTCTTGCCAGAGATGACACTATCGTTGCCTTCCCTCAAGGTCTGCAGCCAACACGGCTCTGGAGAGGACTGGAAACGGCGGCAGCAGCAAGAGCAAAGCAGAGGTGATTGCTGAGGCTGCGCTGTGTGGAGGGGACTGTGTGCCTGCCCTGGGACACGGCCGCAACCTGCAGGAACCAAAGAGAGGGAGGAGAGGCGGGAGCAGGGGAGGGATGGGGCACGCAGGGCAGGTGCAGAGCACCCATGCCTGTGCGCACACTGGGCTGTGCCCTCGTGTGGCCAGCCACGCCCAGCGAGCACACAGGAGAGCTGCGGGCTCCTTGCTGTGCTGCTGGCTGCGTGTGTGCATTGCGGTTGGAACAAGCCCCAGGTCCTGCCATTTCATCTGGCTTGCAGTTAAGAGGAGGCACTGATGGAGCAAATGCTCCCGCAGCAGCCAAATGCCTGGGAGCCAAGAGGCTTGGCAAGGGGATATGGGGTCCTGGGCCACAGCCTCCCACTGAGGCTGAAGATGGGGTCATCCTCACGCAGGATGGTTGCTGCCTTATCCCTAGCTAAGGCTGCGTGTCCTCAGGACACGGAGGGATCACTGGCTTGGGGTGTATGGGCACAGGGCTGGGGACGCTGAGGGAGGGAATCCCACACTGGCCCAGCATGAGGTGCTGTTTGCTGGCCGGCCAGGGCCATGGCTCTTGGTGCCAGTCCTATGACTGGGCTAAGGCAGCCCTCGTGTTTTTGGGGACTGCTTAGTTCTGAGTGTCCTGGTCTCCCCCTCATAGGAAGCGCTTTACTCCTCAATTCCTGGACCTGAGATACCCAAGGCTGAACAGGATGCAGGGAAGAAGAGGAAAGCTGAGGAGACCTACATAACCATGGTGAGGAGCCGAGCCATGGCAGGCGTGAGCAGGGCGTGCAGCTGTGTAGGGCTGGTGTGACCCCCTACATGACTGCCCCCCTCCCCAGGGTGACAGCATCCAGGGCCTGACCCCTTGCTTGCCATGCCAGGCAGCAGCATCCCTTGCCTCGTGCCCATTTCAAATGGGCCCCGATACCTGCAGTGAGACTCACGCCCTGTCCCTTGCTCCTTGCAGCACCCCTCTCACTTCCGGGAGAACGGCATCTACGTGGAGCTGGCCAAGAGGGTGATCCCAGCAGAATGGATGGCAGAAGGGAGACAGGGTGATGGGCAAAACGAGGAACCCTACGGCAGACCAGAGGCGGCACTTCCATGGGCTCCAGAGGGGTAGAAATAGCCGTGCTGAGGGATGTAAGCCCCTTAGCCAGCAGGTCTGTGCAAGACATCTTTGTTCTTTTGGGCAGGCCAACATTCTGCTACTGTCAGCCCTTCCTCTAAGAAGTGGTCCCACTTTACCACGTGCTCCGTGCCAGAGCCACTGCTTGGGCATGTCCCACCCCAGTTTTTTGCTGGGGGACCAGGGGAGAGACATCCCTCTGGTTCTTGTCTCCTGGTCTCTGGAGTGGGGCACAGCAGGCACAGCCTCCACGCTCTAGCTTTGATCCTGGTCCATGCTGCTCCAGGTCCTGAGATAATGATCTCCGCGGAGAGCCTGGCAGGCAGGGGGAGATGCAGTGGGAGCCGTGCCAGTGGTATCTTCTGAAGATAATAAAGCTCAGGGAGTCTTCCCTGTTCCTGGCTTCCTTTTACCTCCTGCTTAAGTGCCAAGTGTGCCAAAACTTGCCTGGCCCAGGACCTGGGAGCCTCTGCACCTACGTGCAGCCTCGCACAGGGCGCCCACACCTGCCCCGTTGGCTCCCGGGAACAATAAAACCCAATGGGCTGTGAAGGGGGTCCCTTTGCAGCACCTGGGCTGTACCGAGCCACCCTACTGCCTTGGCTCTGCCGGGATGGAGGGGAGCGGCGCAGGCCTCCCGGGCAGTGGGGTCCCCCATGAGCAGCAGGGTCCCCCACGTGTGCTCGCTCACACGTGTCTCCCATGCACCAGCCGCTCGCTATGGGTGAGCACGTCCCCGTGCACCCTATACCCGGGGCTCACTTCCCCGGCCCGGGGGGGAGGCCAGCAAGATGACTCTTCTCCGGTTCTATAGATAGATGTTTGACACGTCCAGGTGCAGGGGGGGCCGGGGCCTACCTCCCACCCGGCTCTGCGGGCTGGGAGACTGCAGCAGGCTGCGCTGGGCTGCAGTCCTTGGTTTCACGTTGACACCCTACTCTCTTTTCCTGGATGAAGCCGAATTAACGGGATTACGGGAGGAATCGGCAACCAGCACTGGTTTTGGGGTGTCGGGGGTTACAGGTGACCTCTGCTGCCTTTGCGGGGTTGGGGGACCCATTCGAACGGAGCGGAGCATGCTCTGCCCGCCCAGCGTGGTTGGGAAACCGTGCTGCATGTGCAGAGAGTGTGTTTGTGAAGCAGGTTGCCTGTGTTCACCCTGGCACTTCTGTGATGCCTTGTCTCCCGGCTGCCCCCTTTCCCCTCCTGGAGCTGGTCGGGGAGCAGAGCACCTCTCCGTCCCTCCTGCTGCCCCATGGCCCCATCCCTTCCTCCCTAGGGCTCTGGTGCACAGGTGCTGAGATGTGCTCTGGCTCCAGGGCACCCCTTGCCTTTCTCCTCACTGATGCTGCTGCAGCAAACCCCACCACCCTGCGTCCCGCAGCGCAAGAACTAGGTGGCTGAGCAGCTGCTGTCGCTTGCTTTCTGGTCTCCATGAGGTCATATGTTGTCTCCTTCCTGCACCAGTCTCTGCAGCCTGAATCCAGGCTTGGAGTCCATGGCCCGAAGGCTTTCTTCACCAATGGTGTGAAGGGGACCAAAGACCTCCAGCTTCCCAATCCAGAGGGCTGGATGAAGAGAGAGCGTTGCCCTGAGATAGCATCCTGCTGGGGAAGAGGAAAGGTGCTGGCAGAGTCTGGCATCCCTGGGAAGTGAGGAGGCTGCCCTTGCATCAGCATGGGAGCAGGCAGGCACACCAAGAGTGCTTCTACCCGCTGCTGGCCTGCGGTTGTGCCTCCTCCTGGGCATGCTGGCTGAGCTGCTGTGTGGGCTGCCTCCTTGGGAGCTTCTGCCCTTCCCAGGCCCGATCAGTCCCTCTGCTCTCTGCCTGGCTTTGGGAGGGCATTTCTGATGCTCCTGGGCCCTCGAGAGTGGGAATTGCTGCTGTGAGCGGTGTGAGCAGGGCTGGGTCGCTGGCCTTCAACAAGGCAGAGGTGACACATCTGCATGTCCCCACTGAAATCAGGGGGCTGCAGGGGCCGTGGGAACCCTCAAGGTCAGGCCTGCGCTGTGGGGCACTGGCTGAGTCCCTCCCCGTGCTCCTGGCCTCCCGGGGGGAAGAGGAGCCCTGAGTGCCGCTTGCTCCAACGACAAGTTTGCAGGGCCAGAGGGAATCCCAGCAGCAACCTGCTCCTCGGCTGCCCTGGGCTCAGCATGCTGCAGGCAGGAGAAGCGCTGTGACAGCCCACGACCAGACCCTGGAGCACGGAGCAGGAGCGTTTAAGCACCAGGAGCGTTCGCCTTCTGTTCAGGGGAAAATTTTTCTGCCCTCCCACTTCCCCTGATGAAATCCACCAACCATAGCATTTACTGAATTCTTCGATCCAGCACCACTCCAGCCAGCCATATTGGGCTGTGGAAATAAAGCAGCTCTAATGTTATATGTCACCTGCAAATAACCCGGGCGTTCGAAAAAAGCAAACCACCACCACCAAAATCCACACCAATACCAGGTCCTCTCCACACACAAAAGTCCTTCAAAATGAGCCCGGAAGCTTGGCTCCTGCAGCCCACCTTGCTCCTCACTGGCCTCAGCTTGCTCCTCTCGCTGGGTAAGTGTCGACTTGACCCCTTGCATGCACACGGCTGCCAGGGGAGAGCACCCAGGCTGGGGAGAAACACCCTCTCTGGCCAGGAGCCCCCTCCCCACATCCCAGCCCCGAGAAGCCCCTCCTGTCGCCGGGGAAGCAGCGAGCCAGCGAGAGATGCTGTGCCACGGGGATGGGGATGGAGGTGGTCCGAAATGCACCCTTGCTGCAATCCGCCAGCCAGGGTGACCTGCTTTTAGGCAGGATGGGGGGTACGCTGCAACTGCAGCTTCTCTTAAAAAAGCTGTGCATCCTGCTCGCTGGAGGTTTTGGCTAAGTGCAAGGCTGTTTGCATGACAGGCAAGGGATGTGGGCTGCAGCGGGGAGAGGGGGCAGCTCTGGCTTTGCCTTGCTGGGAAGGCAGTGGCTGGTGGGCTGCGGGTGGCTTGCGACTGCCCTTTGCTTTGTGGCTGGCTGCTGGGGCGGTGGGCTCTGGGCTGACTGTGCTGCATGGGGTGGGGGGGAACCATAGTCTCTGCATTTCTGCCCTGCCCCGGAGGCAGTGGCGTGTCAGCAGGTTTGGGTCGATATTGATTGGAAACAGAAACGCATCTCCTCTGTGAAGTGCTCTTCACCTGGTCCCGGAGCTGCTGGTGGGCTGCCTTTGCTTTAAGAGAGAGGCTGGGAAATGGCAGATAAAAAGCCCAGCAAGGTCTGCTTTAGAGGCTGGCTGTAATTTTACCCTCCCTTCCCAAGCCCTGGGTGCAGGGTGTAGTGTGACAGAGCATTTGGGAGCGTGCACGGCACCGAAGGACGCAGCCTGGATGGTCGGTCCCAGGGATTTTAGCGGGTTTCTTTCCCCACCTCTGTTGTCCCCCGGTGCTGGGTGCCCAGGGCAGTGGCAGAGTTTGGACCTGAGCACATAGGTGCTCCCAGGGCACGTGTCTATCGTGTGCTGGCTGCCCGCGAGGACCCTCTGGCTGCGGTACGGTCCTGCTGTACCAGGTGGCACGGCAAAGCCCTGGCCAGGGCTGCCTTGTCACCGCAGAGCCTGGGAGAGCTCCCAGTGGCACCTCTGTCCTCTGCAGAGCCCCGGGGTGCCCTGGGACATGGCGCAAAGCCATGCTGCCCAACCGCAGGCATAGCGTGAGGGCCTCCAGGCACTCAAGCCTGCACGTCTGTGCCGGGGCCCCTCCAAGCAGGCCTGCTGGGCTGGGTCTGTGAAAGGGCCTCCTGAGATGAGCAGGCTCCCGGCTCTTCTCTCCCACCCCTAAGAGGTTTTTCTTGAAAGCGTCTAAGGGGGTGGGCTGTGATGGGGCAGCAAGGCTGGGAGACCGGCTGGCTCGGGCCTGGACACTTTTTGCTTCCTTGGATGCTGCGAGTTGTTGCCGTGTACCAGCTCTCCCCATCCCTGCCTCCCAGCACCCTGTGGGGAGCCCTCCCTGCACTGGGGCTGGATGGAGGGTGCCCGCCATGGCTGCTGGGCTGCCAGCACAAGCAGGGAGCCGTCTAGAGGGGCTTGGCCATGCTTGGCGGGCACCCCTCTGCCCCCAGAGAGCTGGCTTCAGGTTGCTGCTGGTTCACACCTCGCAGCAAGACCTGTGGCTCGAAACAGCCATATCTGCAACTCGGAAAAGCCTCTTTTCCCTGGCTGCAGAGCCTGGCCCCTTTCCTGCCCTGCTTGCAGACGGAGTGGATTAGCCAGCAGAGCAGCCTTGACATGCATCCAGCTTGGCCACGGGGCTTGACTCAGGAGCACCTCAGGAAGGAGGTTTGAGAGCAAAGAGCAGCAGCCAAAGGGGAGAGGTGAGGTGATCGGAAAAGCCCCTGCTGCCAGTGTTGCTGTCCCTGCCCTGCGGGGTGCCACAGCCCCCCTTTACAGTCTCGGCCTTCCCAGCAGTCCCTCCAGGTCTCTCCGTCCCTGTGCTTCTTGGGGCTTAGCCTTAGAGTTTGCAGCTAGCTGGCTGCACGGGAGCCTGTCTCGGCATGTGCGCCCTCCCCTTTGCAGGCTGGGGAGAACATGCTGGATGCATGTGCTGGGTTTCAGGTGCTGCTGGGGCAGCCATCAGACCAGGGGAGCTGCAGAAAAGGAGTGGAAGAGGGAGCAGGGCATGGACACCCCATCCCTGCCCATGCCCCGGGTGAGCCATCCTGCCCTGTGAGCTGCACCGGGTAGTGACCCCATTTCTCTGCCACAGCAAGGCCAAGGTGCAGGGACTGGCCTTGTCACCGCAGGAGCGACTGAGATCTTGGCCCAGTCATTCCCAGCTAGAGAATCCTTGCGTGAACACCCCCTGGAAGGGGAGCATCTGCATTTCCCCTGCAGCCCCCAGGGGCTGGCCCTGGCAGATCCCAGCCCTCGCCGCTGTAGTGCGTCCTGCTGGGAATGGAATCTGATGAGTGCAGCCATAAATTTCTCCACGGATGTGGCGCTGAGCCCGGCATGCTGATGCTGCATTCAGCCCTTTGCATAGCGTTATCGATTCTGCAGCAGGAAAGCCTCGTTTAAGTGACAAGGAGCAGGGCTTGCCTGGAGTCAGCAGAATTTAGCCCTGGGCACAATCAGGGCAGGCATGGCAGAGAGGGGTCATCAGCTCTTGCAGAGCACAGCCAAGGGATGGTGCCAGGGCTGGGGCTGCTCCCCCCTTTTCCCTTGTCACTGCTGTGCAGGGGAACCCCAGTCCTGGCTGGTCATGGCGTGGTCTGTGCATGGATGTGCCTGAAAGGCAATCCCAGGCCCCAGGGTGAGCTCTGTGCAACCAGCCAGCGTGCAGGGTGGGATGGGGAAACCAGCCTTGCAAGTAGGATAGCTGCTTATGTCCCTTTCTAACTCATCTGCATCTCTGCTCTTGCTCTCTGTGCTTGTGGCAGCACCCACGGGATTGGGCATGGAGGTCATGGCTCCCGCCACCATCAATGCCTTGAATGGCTCCTCCGTGAAGCTCTCCTGCACCTTCAACTCCTGCTACAAGGTGGAGAACAAGCAGTTCTCCCTCAACTGGACATACCAGGAGTGCAGGAACTGCTCTGAGGAGCTGGTGAGTCTCGCCAGGGCTGGGGATCGGCTGGGAGGTCCTGGGACCAGCTCAGAGTAGTCGTGTGTGTTCCCTGGGGTCCTGAGCCTTCTTATGTCTGCTCCTGCTCTGGCCCTCCTCTGCCGCAGGGAAAATCAGCAACCAACCATGTGAAGAACAAGTGGTCAGGGCAGCTGCCCTGATGTGGCAGGACAGGCAGGCGTGAGTGGGGAGAGGCGCCGCGAGGAGACCCTGTCCCTGGCTGCTGTGGGGGCGAGAGCCGAGCGGGGACCGTGCTGCCCGTGGAGCTGAGCGGGTGCTGGCCAGCTCAGGGGCAAGCGTGCAGCATGGGTGCATGCCCAGGGCAGTACGTGCAGGGGAGGGGGATGCCTGGCCGGGGAAGGCGAGCAGGAGGGCTGCCAAATGCTGTCTCACCTCCTCTCCCGCGTGGGATGTCCAGTTTCTGCAGTTCCGGATGAAGATCATGAACAAGCAGCTGGACCGCTTTGGGAACCGGGTGGAGTTCACCGGGAACCCCACCAAGTATGATGTGTCCTTCACCCTCAAAAACGTGCAGCTGGAGGATGAGGGCACCTACAATTGCTATGTCCTGAACCCCCCGGACCGGCACCGGGGCCACGCCAGCATCAGCCTGAAGGTGCTCACCAAAGGTAAGCAGTGGAGCGGTCCCCTCTGCTGTCAGGCACCCATGGGTGCCAGCTGGCTCTCTGGTCCGCCCCGTGCCCTGCCTTCACCCTGCATTGCACATGCAGGGCTTGCTCCCCGGCGGGGGGGAGCAAGCCCTGCTGCTTCCCTGTTGCTCCCGCTGGCTGCCCCAGGTGGGGGCTGTGTGCCCTGAGCCCATGCCCTGTCTCCCCAGAGCCCCCGAAGCACGACTCAACAGTGGCTGTCATCGTGGGCGCCTCTGTAGGTGGCTTCTTGGCCGTGGTCATCCTGGTGCTGATGGTGGTGAAATGCGTGCGCCGGAAAAAGCAGCAGAGGCTGAACACAGACGACCAGAAGACGGAGGAGGAAGGGAAGACAGATGGCGAAGGCAACCCGGACGAGGGCACCAAGTAACGCCCCCCCGCCCGCCCCTCCCTCTTCACCCCTGTACAGCGTGACCCCCTCGATGTGCTTCCCAGAGCAAGGATTTCTGTCTCCCCCGAGCATCCCTCCCTCCATCTACCTACCCCACCCAGCCTGGAGCAGGGCGCGGAGAGAAGGGGGTCCCTGGAGGCTGGCCGCAGCGGGCAGGGCTGCGGAGGGTGGCTGAAGCGCAGCCAGGTTCCCCCTGAGGCTGAGCTGGGACCGCCTTGTCCCCCTGCTCCCGCCGGGCACGCTCTGCGTGCTGGAGCACTGCGTGGGGCCGCGGGGACGTGTTGGGGACAGGGTGGTGCGGGAGAGGGGGGGAAGAGCGCGGTACCCACATGCGGCGGGGCTGGAGCAGGGGGTGCCAGGAGGGGCAGAGAGAGGGCCGGGCAGCCCCATACCCAGACGTCTGCACCCTGTCCCACTAGAAAAAGAGCAGGGGCCAATGGCAAGCAGCCGTCTGCCTTCGGGGCGACGTCTCACCCCCCGAGGCGCTCCTGCTGTGCCCAGGGCACAGGCACCGGCATACTCGTCCCTGAGGGATCCCCGCTAGCTGCTCGTCTCCTCCTTCCAAGTCCTGTGTGCCAGTGCTGAGGGTGCTGTGACAAGAAGCTCGTGCTCCTCGGCGACTGTCCCAGCCTGCTCAGAAGCCGATGGCTGGGTAATGACCATCAGCCCACATGTCGGCTCTGAGCTTTGCTGGTTTTTGGAGCTGCTAATGGCTCCTGGTGTGTAACGGATGTACCCGCCTGCCTGTTGGGCTATTTTTGGGCCTGAGCATCTCAGGCAAAGGTGCCGGGCTGACTTTTTTGTGCTCGTTTCCTTCTTGGGGAGGGTAATTCTAATGGAAAATGTTCCGCTGATGTGCCAAACCAAGGTGGTGGGGAGCGGCGGGGTGCGGCTGCTAGGGTCGAAGAGCTGCTGGGAGGAAGAGGAGTTTTTGGGTGCTTGCTGGGAAGGACTGGGCACAACCAGGGGCCCAGAGGCAGGACAGCTCTGTAACCCCCAAGCAACCCTGTGATGCTGAGACTGCCTCCTCCAGCCTCCCTTGCAGAGCACTGCACAATCCGTAACTGCCACGGCAATGCACTGCCAGGCCGCCCAGCCGCCGGCCCCACAGTGCCGGCTGCCACCTGCCTCAGCCCGTCCACAGTCCAGCACCTGCCCTGCTTGTGGCAGCTCCCTCAGCGCACCCCGGGAGCTGCCCTGCCTGCTCTGCAGTTCGTTATAAGCAGTGACCCCAGGCAGCTCGGGGGGCGAGTGAGCGGTGATCCCGGCTGGTCCCACCCCGTTGTGGTGCAGAGGGATTCGGTGAGCCCCAGGGTTGGGAACCAGTGGTCCTGCCTGCCTCGGGCTCGCCGCCTGGCCTTGGGCAAGCCCCTTGCCTCCTGCGTTGGACCTGGCAGGTGAGCTGTGCTGGCTGGAGTGTGCGAGGAGCTCGCCCTGGGGCCTCTCGCAGGTCAGACAAGGAAAATGACCTGGGGAAGTGTCCCCTGCCACACCGTGCCCGGGCTTTTCTTCTCCCACGGCAGGTGGGACATGCGGCAGGAGAGGGCCAGTGCACGGAGCCCCAGGGGACGCTGCCTAGGGCCCGGTGACGGAGGTCCCCTGTCACCCATGAGCAGCACTGTCAGGGGAGAAGGGAGACCTTTGCTGCACCACCTGCCGCCCAGCGCTGCCGTGTCCCCGCGTGGGTGCCACACCGGCAGCGCCGCAGGCAATGCTGTCGGGCCCCGGGGATGAAGGGACGGCCATGCGCTCCCTGCTCTGCCCCCATCGCTTTCTGCCCTGGTCCCGCGTGCCCTCTCCACCCTGCTCGACCTTGCTGAGCTCCGCGCCACCCCCCTTCCCATCTGCAGCAGGAATGCGCCTTGTCTTGCCGTGTGGCTTCCCCGTCTCCTGGTGGCTTTCCTGCCCGGGGAGGGCTGGGCTGAGGCTGCCTGCCCCTGCGCACCCCCATGCCCACGCCAGATGGCTTTCCCCATACAGTGCCAGTGGGGAGCCGGCCACAAGGCTGGTTCCCCGGGCCCGTCTGCTGCTCGAAGCTGGGCTGCGTGCGGCTCCACGCGGGACTGAGCTGGCAACGTTGCGGCCAAAGGTCCTCTGACTGTTGCACACGACCGGTCTTGCATCTGCCTTTCATTTCTTTCATGCACTATCCGTGGATTGCAACTTGCCAATGCATCTGTATGTACATAGCTGTACACAACAGAGAGAATCTCTACAAATATATATATATACACAGGAGGCGCTGGTATCGGTCACGACTATAGTTTTGGGTTTGCGCCTTCTGATGGGTTTCTTTTGCCAAACACTCTGCTGAGTGTAGGATGTTTTTATTGCTCTTTGTACAGTTAAACAAACAAAAAAACAACAAAACACAACTTTGCACTCAATGCTTTTGCGCTGCTGCCTGCTGGAGGGGCAAGACAGGGTCCCGTGGCTCTTCTCTGCCTGTGTGTCTGTCTGGGGGGATGAGGAGGCTCCCGTGTGCTCGGAGCTCAGTCCCGCTGTGGCAGCAGGTTTGCTTTGGGTGCTGAGGGAGCCCAGGGCAGCCTCTGCTTCCACAGCTCAGTCCCCAGGAGCTGCCACAGAGCCAGGTGCAGGCAGGATGGTGCTGGGGCAGGAGAGCAGCTGGTGCTGCCCGAGCCTCAACGCACCCACATTTCAGGGGTGCTCCCCATGCACTGCGGGGCTCCAGCTGTGCTACAGGGAGCTGCACCCTGCCGACTTCCCCACCTCTGCTCCGCAGAGAGCTGAGGACAGCAGCTGCTTGGGGCATGGCAGGTAAGGTTCAGCAGGCTCCAGCAGAGCCCAGGGCACACACCGGGTGATCAACACCTGTAACCAGGCTGCTGTCCAATTTAGCCATCTGGCAATGCCGCACGGATGCGCCAGAGTGGTGCGGCACAAATAGGGCACAGTTAATAGGCACCTCCATCCATTTACCCACCTGCAAGGAGTGGGAGGCACGAGGGTGACAGTCAGTCATGCCTCTCCCAACTGCCCTTCAACCCTGGCCGCCGAACGCCTGCGCATCCCAAGTCCGCACACACGCAAAGTCTGGCCAGCGCCTACGACTACCTCTTTCTGCCTGCCCTGCCTTACCCGCTGCCCGGCAGCCCACCTCACTCAGCCTGCTGCTGCTCCGAGCAGCGGGGTGACAGTGAGCAGCGCCAGCAGTCTCAGCTCTTCCCAGTGCCGCCCTGCACGCCTCACTGTATGCCTGCGGGCTTAACCCTGCACCTCCCGCAGGAAGCTCTCCCTCCCTGGAGGAAGGGCACCAAAATCACTTCCAATGCCCTCCGCTGACACAGTGTGCTGGGCTGCTGCTGGGGGGTACAGCCCAGCCAGGTTGCAATTGGTACCCAGCCCATGGCAGGGAACAGCTTCGCTGTTACAGAAAGGAGCAACTCGCTGGAGGAGGGCATGCGGCTATCTACCCACCCAGCTTTAGGGGGAATCAGCCTGATGGAGGGGTGAATACACCCGTAGGCAAAGGACACAGGGGACCCACAGGTTGGCAGCATGGGGTCGCCTCTGGGAGAGTTGCTGGCAAGAAATCCGTGAGGAAGGCAGGCAGTGTGGGATGATGGAGGAGAGCCCCACGGGATGCGACAAGGGTGAGTTTTCAGCACCGCAAAGGACCGAGGGCAGTGACTGCAACCCCCCCCCCAGCGTTGGGGCTTTGCAGATTCTCCAGAGCCAGGGACAGTCCCTTTTACAGAGCACTTAAATTTCCTTGGACTAGGTGGGATTCGAGGTGTTGAAGAGCAAGAGAGCAGGTGGGGAGATGGCGGGGACCTCTGTTCAGTGCTGTGCAGAGAGCCACGGGGGACCGCTGTGAGGGGGGAGCCCGGAGCTGCCATCCCTGACATGCTGCCTGCAGCCTGGCCCCCCTGCTCATGAGGCTGGGAAGTAATGAGGGGGGGACCTGGAAAAGGGGACAGCCTGGGGCAGTGAACTCCGGGGAGCTGAGGAGTGTCAAGGGCAGCACTGAAGAGCCGGAGCTGGGGAGGGTCCGGCAGAGGTGGCCTCGGGCTGTGCTGGGTCAGGAAGAAACTTTCTCCTGGGACGCAGGACGGTGGCCTCGCTCAGTGTTTCTTGCAGATGCCTCTGCAGTGGCTGCCTGGGGACACGGCTCCTCTTTCCCCTCTTGTATTAAAGGGCCCGTGAAAGGGGGTGAGGAACCTGCCCACCCCGGAGGGCTAGCGGCTCTGCTGGTGGGTGCCCAGGAGACAGCAGGCAGGACAGCTCTGCGAAGGGAGAAGGAGGCAGGGAGAGGGGAAAGCATTGCTCCGAGGGAGAGCTGCAGGCAAGGGAAGGCTGAGAATGACAAAGGCAGCCAAGCACTCACCTGCAGTCTGCGTGCCCAGGACCTCTCGCTCTCGCTCTGCTCCCAGCCCGGCATGCCTGGCCCAGCCGGGATGGTCCTGCAGCGTCTGATCACTGCGAGCACCTCCTGCCTGCTGCCACCTCCCGGGCTGCCAGGCCACCTTGTCTTTTAAAGGTCACAGCCAGAGGACCTTGCAGTAAATATAAGGTGCTGATGGGAAGCTCTGTTCCAGCGTCGCCACCTCCTCCATCAGCACTAGGGCTCTGCCTGCTCCTGGTCCTGGAGCCCAGCATCCCCTGGCTTGGGGAGGTTTGGGAGGGGGCTGGGGCTGTCCTCCCGTTGCTGCCGGGAGTGGGGCCAGGGTCGCCCGAGCAGGATGCTCCAGGGCAGCCGGGGCCAGCGCTGCGCCTGCTGCATTGAGCTGGGAGGCTGCAGCCCAACTGCTCTGCTCAGCTCTACCCCCGTACCCACGTGGAGGGAAGCAGGAGCCTTCCTTGGAGAGCAGCCTGGCATTTTAACCCTCCCAGCTCCATTAGTGCAAGGTGAGAGGGAGCGAGGGGTACACAGGGGCCTGGCAGCCACTGTGACCCCCCCGGCAGACTGCGAGCCAGCTGGCAGGACCCCTGCACCCTTCTTCCTGTCCCCCCGGGGAGGTGACAGTGTCCGAGCAGAGGGTGCTCGCCTTTCCTGAAACCAAACACAGCAGCCTTGTGCTGGACTCAGCAAAACAAGTTTCTGTTGAGCCGCAGTATCCCCAGGTCCCATGCCGGACATCCCAGCATCGTGCCAAAATCCCAGGGCCAGCTGCTGCGAGTGCCTTTCCTGGCCATGGCACGCACCGCTTGCCAAGGCCGGGCTGTGGGAGAGCCGAGCCTTTCCCAGGCCCGCGGCAGCAGCAGATGTCTCACGAGATCAGTCGGCCGAGGAGACCGGCCAGAGCTGCCAAGTGTGACAGCTCCATCAGGCTCCTGTGACGGGCAGCGTCCTGCTCCGAGCCCTGGGGCCGTGCGGCCGGGAGGGCACGGTTGGCCCTGGGCATGCAGCAGGAGCGGGCAGCATGGCACCAGGCTTGCCGGCTGGCCCCAGCAGGGCATGCGGAGCCCTGCCTCGGCAGAGATGCTCAGCAGGGAGACAGTGCCCACAGGGGCATGTCATTGCAGAAGAAGCTGGGTACCTGCCTGCCCAGCACAGCCGGTTTGTGCCACTGCCCACTGGAGCCCTTTCGTTTTTCCTGGCTGACCCTCCCAGCTGGGTAGTGCTGCTATTCCCAACCTCCCTGCCTCCAAAAGGATTTAGGGCTCTGCTGGGGAGATTCCCGATGGCAGTTTGGCCAAACCCATCCCAACTTTACCCACCTTTTTGGAAGCAAACTTGGCAGACACCTGAGCATGCCAGGAAGGAGTCCTCCACGCGTAACGGCCTTTCCCTGCACCAGGGTACGGGTGCTACTCTTTCAGGTCCCCAGTGCTGCAGGTCTCTGTGGTCCTGCTTACTGGATGCTGGAGGGTCCAGCCTCAGCCTCGTCTGCCCTCCCCCCCCTTTCAGCACCTGTGACCGTGGCCCTAGCAGCCATCATGCACCCTTGCAGGGATGACAGGCATCCCTCCACCCTTTCGGACCTCTCTGCTGAGCTGCTCCTCAGAGGCGTGCCACCCCGCTCACAATTAGCAAGGCTCCAGCAGATGCAGCGCTCCTCCTCCTCCCGTCTCAGCACACCGCTTGCTTGCCTGGTTGCCAGCAGCTGCTGCTGCTCCCCTCACCAAGCCGTATCCACCACCTAGCCGTATCCATCGCAGCTGCCCGCCGAGGTACTTTCTGCTGCGTCAGCAGTACCCTCCATGCTGCTCCCGCAGCGCCGGCTGCCAGCGCTGCCCAGCCTGCTCTGCCTGTACTTTTCCTGCCTCTGTTGCCAGCTCTGCAGCCCTAACTCCTCAACACACAGGCACAGCTGGCATCCTCTCAGGGTGACCTGGGATGCCCCCGTGCCCTGCAAAACATCCTGCTTTCCCTCTTCCCTCCTGCTTTGCGTTCCTGGCCAGGTGGGAAGGAGAGCGAGCTGCGAAGGGGGCTGGAGCGGGACTGAGGAGTCTCTGGAGCTGGCAGGCCGCGGCACTCCAGACACGCAGGCAGGGCCCTAGGCAGCATCCCTGTGGGTGAGCTGCTCTCACACCCGAAAAGCAGCAATCCTGTTTGGGGAAGCCATGCTGTAGTGCTGTGCCCGGCAAGGGAGGTACAGCCTTCCCCCCCTCCCCCGCACCGGGATAAGCTTTGCCAAGACACGTGCCCTGTGCCAGCAAGGACTACAGTCCGGAGAAATGGTCAGTGCTGCTCCTTGCACCTCCTCCTCCCGCTTCCCACCATGCCTGTTCTGAGAGTGCGTCACCTCCCACAAATTGCTGCTCTGCACCGGGGTCTGGTTGTCTAATGGACCTGGTGAAGCTCAGTCTCTGCCCATCACATCATCGGAGGCCTCCATTAGGAGGGCCCCCACCACCGCCCTTTTGGATGTGGGCTGCTGAGGGTTAGGTCTAATGGACGTGATGGTGAGGAAAAGGTCGTGGAGACGTGAACTTATGTGCAGGCAATTATCCTGGAACGAGCTCATGGTGACAAAAACAAGTTTTCAGCGCGTCCCCTTCGGCGCCAAGCAGATTCCCCCCGCAGCCTTGCCCATCGGTGTCCAGCTCCGCGTCCCCATCTGGGGTTGCAGAACTCTCTTCTGTCAGCCTTGGGGCTAGAGGGTTGCTGGTAGCTACACGGGGCCAGGGGACCGGGACACTGGCAGCATCACCCCACTGACGTGCACCGAACGAGAGCCAGGCCTCAGCCTCGGCCCCTTTTTTTGTCCTCCCCCCTGGAGAAGCCACCGGCCTTCGTGGCGCTTTGCCCCTTTCCCAAGGGGTCCCAGGGCAGCACCAGCCCAGCGTTCCCGGTGCCCCCCCCAGCCCTGCGCCCACCCTGCGGTCCTTGCTGCGGCTTTCGCAGATGTCGGGGCCGAACCCCGCCGGGGGGGGTGGGAGTGGCGGAAAAAGGGGCAACCTCCGGGGCCGGCGAGCTGGGCTGCCCTGGGGGCGGGCGAGGGCAACACCCGGGGATACAGACCGGGGTGTGCAAGGGATGCGAGGGGGCAGCCCGGGCCGAGCCCCCCCCCCCCACCTCCCGCAGGCGGGGCGGATGCGCGGCGCGGGGGGAGGAGGGCGCCGCGCGGCCCCGCCCGGCCCGGCTCGGCCCCGCCCGGCGCCGTTCGCCCTCCGCGGGGGCGGCCAGAGCCGGGCCGCTGCGGGCCAGCACGGAGCGAACGGCCCCGCTCCGCAGCCATGGCCCCGGGCTCGCCCGCCGCCCGCCGCCGCGCCGCGCCGCGCCTGCTGCCAGCGCTCCTGGGTAAGGGGCGCGGGGGGGGGGGCGCACCGGGGACCCGCTCCTCCCCGGGTACCGCCGGCGTCCTGCCGCCCCCCCTACACACACCCCGGCCCCACCCCGGGAGAGGAGAGCCCCCCGTCCCGGGGTGCTCCCTGGGGACCCCGCGGGCTCCTCCGGCAGCCCGGGGCGGGGGCACTGTGGGCTTCCCCCCTCGTCCTCGTCCTCCCGAGGCGGGGTGACCCTCGCTTCGCGCTCGGCTGCTTTGCATCTGGCCCCCTCCCGCACCGCAAAGGAGTCGGACGCTGCCGCCGCCGCTCAGCTGAATCTGCCGTCCGCAGGCGCTAACGCGGTTCTCTCTGCTCTGCAGACGGAGAGCCCGAAGCACTGAGGATAAGTGACTTGTCCAAGGTGACTTCGCAGCCGAGTCCGAGAGCCGACTCCGAAGTCCTGGCTCCGGCCCCCTGCCCTGCCTGCATCAGTCGCTAACATCGCCAGAGCTTTCCTCCTGCGAGCACTGCGGCTGCATCCCGCTTTGCCCTGCTCCGCTCGGCCGCTCTCTGAGCAGGGACGGTGGGCGGCTACCTGCCTGCTAATGGGAGCCGGGGGAATAGCCGTAGGGAAGCCATGCACTGCTTCAACGGGGCCGCCAGCACGCCTGCCGACAGGTCATTCTTTTTACAGTTCGGTTTTGTAAACCAGCCGGTTGCATGCGCTTCTCCCTGAACCCGTACCGCAGGGCCACTGCTTGGAACGTGACGTGCAGACCTGTGTGCGGGGATGCCCGAGTTCCCCAGCTGCAGGGTGGAGGAAGGAGTTTGCAGCCGTCCCCTCTGCGCTGCAGCCCCCTGGGCTGGTTCCAAGCTGCCTGCATCTGCCCTCACGCACCAGCTGCACTTCTGCTCGTGTAGGTCATCCTTGTGCCCAGGGGCACAGAGAGCCCGAGACCACGGGCTGCCTTGGTTGGCAGCGCTTGCTGTTGGGAAACTGCCTCGAGAGGCATTTCAGAGGGCATAGTCCATAACTTTCTTTTAAGCGAGCTGGAGAGACGAGAAGACATGTAAGTACCTGACTCCCTGCAGGATTCGGCTGCTGGTACCTGGTGGAAAGTGCCGCCTTGGACAGATGCAGCACAAGCTGCTTTCGGCATGGGGCTGGCAGCAGGGTGATTGGAGAGAGTCCAAGGTGCTGGAGCCCAGGGCATGCGGGGGGCTGGGGTCCAGGGCGGGCAGGTGGGAACCTTGTCCCGCAGGTCGCCCAGGTGGGCTGGGAGCCTGGAGGGGGAGGTGGGAAGGGGAGAGCATCTGGGCAGGGCTCTCTGTGTCTGTGTTTCGGGGATGCCGTGCTCTCCAGGGAGTGGCAGTGGGCTCCTGGCTGCGCCGGGGAGCAACACCATGGTGTCTTTCGTTGGTGCCCGCAGGAGGGATGAGGCCCATGGGTCCTGTCCCGGAGCACACTGTGCCTGAGCTTGGGCTGGCTGAGGGGAGCCTGCCCAGCCCACCGGGCATGGCTTGCTGTCTGTGCCGGGAGGTCGTGTTGATTTTTATGGGCAATACAAGCTTTCTCACAGATGGTGGAGGTGTCCCATGCCTTTTCAGGTGAATCCCATGTGCCCTTTCCATTAGGGCAGTGGTTTCCAGACCGGGTTCCTGACTGGCCGCGGGAAAAGCGGCAGGCTGCCAGCAGCACATGGGGGGAAAGTCTTGCTCTGGGCCCTGGCCTGGGTTGGAGGGCTATCGCTGCTGTCACTGGGGCTGGGTCCTGGGCTGCGCACCCAGCACCGCTGCACATAGCTCAGTGGCTCTGGGACCCCTCATCACGGAGGGGCTTGCCACAGGGACTCTGCCTGAGCAAGAGCAGGCAGCCAGGACTCTGACAACAGCAGGAGCAGCTGCTCCCTGGTTCCCCTTCCCTGTCTCCTGAGGAAAGCTTGTGCCTGCGTGCATGACAGTTAGCCTAGAGCCCTCGACAGGGCTTGACCTGCACACTGAAGGTTGGGGCTCTGGTGGTGCAAAGTGCAGCAGCTTCGGGCACATGGAAAAGTAACGGTGGCAGCTGGCGTGGCAGGTTGAGTCAGTAATCTCCCAGCCTCCCAACGTGTTTTCCACTGCGCTTTATTTAGCAGTAGCGTATCAATTCTGTCTTCCTGAGACCACAGCATGACAGGAACAAGATCAGCCTCCGTTTACCCCACACATTCAATTCAGGTTATGTTCATGACGTTATAACAGTGGCAGACAGGATTAAAAGTGTTACAAGCTGCATGGAATCATCTTTCCTGCAAGTAACTGTCCTCTTGCAGCACCCCGCCTACTCGGGCATACCTGCAGACACAGGCATCCGTCTGCAAAGTCTTACTCCAGGGAGCAGCGCGATTCCCCTGGGATGCTCCCGGATGTGAAGTCCCCTCTGTAGCATCCCCAGGGCTGGTCTTTGAGCCTCACAACTGCAGGAGACCTCCATCTGGTGGGAGCCACTCCCTGACGTTAGCTAAAGCCTCTCAAGCAAAATGAAAAGTCCTTCTTTGTAAAGTTAAGTAACTCCTTCCCTGCAGTGCTTGCAATGCAGCACTGCAGCAGGGCCTGAAGCCCAGGATGCAGGGCTCTCGGGCTTGGCTCAGGCTGCGACGTGCCTGCAGAGTTGTTAGCACGGGCGTGTGTGGGAGAATAAATCAGCAGCTGAAGTGGCTGCAGAGAGACGCAAATTTGAAGCTGAGGGCAGTGTATCTGAGTTAAGGTGTCGGTGGAGCTGGGGAGCAGCTTGCAGCTGTGGGAAGGGCTGCGTCCCCTGTATTTTGGTTGTCCGAGTGCCCAGGGAAAGCTTTGTAGGGATGGCAGGGTCCCTTTGGTGGCTGAGGTCTGGGAACGGGGAGGACAAGGCTTTGCTGCATTCTCTCGCATCTTGGCCATAGCACATCACACAAGTGGGACCGGGCCCCAGTGGGATGGGGATAGGGAAGGGGAACACGGCTGCTCCCCTGGCCCGGAGCAAAGCATCCCTGTGCCCCCTGGCAAGGGTTCCTGTGGACATGGCTGGCCCAGCCCGGTGCCCAGGGGTGAAGTGCCAGTCCCCTGCATGGCACCCCAGGAGGTTTCAGGCGTGCTCTCGGCTCTTGCGGCTGGACTCGTACCTTCTCCTCCATGCCTTCCTCCCTGCTAACAGGGAGGAGAGGAGTGGGAGAGCTGCATTCTGCAGTTTGAAGGTCATCTGTCAGCTACAGCAGGAGACGAAGTTCTCTGCAAGGCAGGCATGAGGGGGTGCCACTCCGGAGGTCTGCACAGGCGCTGCAAGGAGCCTGCTGCCCTGCCTTGCTGCCAGAGCCCTTGGCTGGGGTGGCGGACGGGCCGAGTGTCAGGCATCCAGGATAGCAATGCTAATTAGCGCTCAGACTCCCTGCTTGAAGAACAGAGAGCTCTGCTTTGCTTTGGGCTTCTTTTTTCCCCCCTTTAAGGTTTAGCTGAAGGCCTTGCGGATAACATGCAAATCAGGGCTTTCATTCGCACGCTTTATTCGTGGTGATGCTATGGTTCCCTTTGAATCCCCGCTGCCTCTGTGGGTGCCAGCCAGGCCCCGCCGTTCCTGTGGGAGCACGTCCCCTATCTCTGCCGAGCTGGCCGGGAACAGGTGCGTTTGCTCCTGCCACGGCAGCCTACTGTGCCGAAGGGGATGAGGGGTAACAAACCCATCCTTGGGCTCTGGGAGGGGAGGAGAGCTGGGCTCATGCCCCCGTGCTGAGGCTGCGGGGAGGAGGATGCTGTGGGTCCCTGGCAGAGCCGGGAGCAGGACCTCGGGGGGTGAGGGCTGAGCCCCGCCACCCCCCACATGTTCCCTGGAAGGGGATCCCCACAGTGGCTGATGCTCCAGCCAGAGGCTGGGCTGCAGCGGGGGAGAAGTGGTCCCTCCCACGCACCACACCGTTCTCTGCGTCCTGGCCGTGTCCTCACTCTCTCCTCCCCTCTCCCTGCCAGGTTTGCACATCTTCACCATCGCCTTTGCCTTGGAGGTGTCCGTGGGGAAGACCAACACTGTGATGGCTCTGAATAACTCCAATGTTCTGCTGCCCTGCACCTTCACCACCTGCATAGGCTTTCAGGACCTGGTCTTCACGTGGTATTTCAACTCAACGGAGATGGTGGGTGGCTCTCTGGGCTTTGCCTCTCTTTTCCTGGCAGGTCCTTTTCTACTTTCCCAGTGCAGACCAGCACTGCAGTTCGCACAGAGTTCCCTTTCTCCTCTTGCAGGATGCCCGTCCCTCTGAGTGTCTCCAGCTCTGGGGGGACAGGGCTGTGCAAACAGGGTGACTCAAATATCCTGGCACATCTGTGCTTTTGGCACAAGGCTATTCTGGATTTTCTGCTGCCTGCAGGCTCGTTTCTGTTCATAAATTGGCCATAAACTGGGTGGTCAGGCGCAAGTCTGTGCTTTGGGCAAAATATGGTGAATTTTCTCCTCCTGCGCTTGCCCTGAAATGCTAAAGGTTCTGTATAGATTTGCTTCCTGCTGGGAAGATTCTGCTCTTCAACTCCTTTAGCAGGAGGGCTGGTTTAGAGCAGGTCCATCCTCGCAGGCTGGCCAGCCCTGCATGGCCCTAGAGCAAAGGGACTCTCCGTGCCCTGGGGTTCTCCCGTCTTTTGTGTGGTCTGTAACATTACTGCAGAACAAGTCAGATTGATCTGTCGCTTCCTGGGTGGGCTGCACATCAGGTCCCCCTCCACAGCTGTTCCTGCTGTAGCGGGCTGTGCCAGGACCCTTGGCTGTGCATGTCTATGCGTGCAGAGGTAGGGCAGGGCACAGGCAGGAGAACTTGAGTCTTTCCCTCCCCTGGGGTTTTTGGGAGCCCAGCTGACCCCATGTCCCACATCCCTGCCTCTGCAGATTTACCACGGCAAGATAAAGAGCAAAGCCTCGGAGCCCTTCCTTGTTGGACGCAACCCCCGGGTGGAGTTTGTTGGCTCGACGACTGGGAAGGACAACAACATCTCCATCGTCCTGAAGAGCGTGGAGTTCAGTGATGCTGGCAAATACACCTGCCATGTCAAGAACCCCAAGGAGAAGGATGCGCAGCACAATGCCACCATCTTCCTCACAGTGGTCCAGAAGAGTAAGTGCCGGCCAGGGCTCCCTTGCCCCGCAAGCGGCACTGGGGCGGTGGGGATGCAAACCCGCACTGATCCCACCTCAGCTCACAGTTGTGATGCTTCATTGGGTGTCCTGGCTTCTTGGAGGTGGTTGGCATCCCTGAAGGGCAAGGCTTGGCCTCGTGGCCCTCTGTGCCGTGGGCTGGCAGCTGGTGGAGGGGCTTGCTGCTTTGCTGGGGGGGCTGTGCAGCTGGGAGCTCCCTGCTCCCCTCCTGAGACCCCTCAGCACCTTCTCTCCTGCAGTGGTGGAGGCAGACAACACTGTGACACTCATCATCGTGGGCGTTGTTGGGGGGCTCATCGGCCTCCTCATCCTCTTCATGCTTGTCAAGAGGGTTGTCCTGTTCATCATCAAGAAGACCCAGGATGGGAAGTGAGTGCAGGTGCTGGTCCCGGCACCTTTCGGCGGGCGCTGCCCTGGGGTGGGGCTGCCCGGGGCCGGGGTCGTGTAGAGAGGGGCCGGGGGGGGGCTGGGGGCTGTCAGCTGGCCATGTGCTCTCCCCCAGGAAGGAGTGTCTCGTGAGCTCGTCAGGGAACGACAACACCGAGAACGGCTTGGCCGGCTCCAAGGCGGAACAAAAAGCACCACCAAAGGCATGAAGTAGCAGCGCCCCGAGCCCCGGCCCGCCCAGCAGCGGGGAGGCTGGGCAGGGGGACAAGCCTTTCCCTTTTGTTTTCTTTCCAAACTGCCAACGCTTGAGACATGTTTCTATTACACACGTGCCTGCAACCTGCACTGCTTCTCAGAAAAAGACTTCAGCTGCAGCGGGACTGGGAGCTTCTTGCAGACTCTGACTGGGACGTGCCTGGGCGAGGGAGAGCCACCTGCTCCGCTCTGAGGGAAGGCAAGAGGGTGCCAGGCAGGCAGTGAAGGGGCCGGGTGCTGGGGAGTGCCCTGGTCTGCAGCTGGGTGCACTGTGCTCCCAGGGCTGGTGGGCGGCTGGGGGTCCTGGCGTACCTGAGGTTGGTAGAGGCTGCGAGGAGCTTGGGGCGGCTCGTCTGACTGCGGCGATGCTGAGCTGGGGCGGGCAGGAGCTGCTTGCATCGCGCAGCAGGTATCTGGAGCAGAGTGAGGGTGCACGGAACTCGCCGTAGAGATGGAGGCTCCTGCTTCAGCTCTCTTGTTAAGCACACTCAAGAACCAAATCGGTGGAAGACCCATTGCTGTTGGGGCTGTCATCTCTTCCCAGCCATGCTCCTGGCCCCGAGGTGCCTCTGTTCCTCCAAGGGCTGGGGGGACCAGCAACTGGGGCTGGCCGTGTCCTGGGGTCACCGCTGGCCTGCGGCAGCGTGAAACTCCATGTTTCACGCTCGCTTTGCCCCTGTGCAGGGCCACCCCCACCGGCGGCAGCGGGGGGGGCTTCTCCCCCAGCCAGCCTTCTTGGGAGGCACTCCCTGGGTTTGTGCTGCTGCTGCTCCTGCTCCTCCTCCCCTCTTTTTAAAGCTCATCACTCAGAGCAGCAATGCTTTTGATGCTGACTCGCCAAGGCTTAACTCGTTAGGTGGATTTTTTTATATTAGACTCCAGTGGGAAAATGGCTGATTGCATTTCCCTTTCACCTGAGGAAAACTGTGGCACTCCATCTGCGATGCAGGGAGGGAGCATGGTCGAGCCCTGGGGAGGGGAGCTGGGCTAGGGCTGCGCCAGCCCACTCCCAGGCCTGCCACCAGCTGCTGGGTGACCTTGGGCAAGTCGCTCTGCCCCTCCATGCCTCAGTTTCCCCATCTGTAATACTGCTCTACCTCACAGGGGTTGTTGTGAGGCTTCCTTGGCTAACATTTGCAAAGTGCTTCGAGATCCTTGGATGAGGGGTGCCATAGAAAGCCAGAGGGTCTTTGCGAAGGGTAACTGCAGTGGGGATTTGGGCAACCCAGCCCCCTTCCCAAGGGCTGTAGCAGGATGTGAGACATGAAGGGAACGAGCTGATCCTACAACTGAACTCGAGTGTGATTTGTTCCCTAGTCCTCCTTTATTTGTGGGTGTCTGTCAGTGAAGCTGCAGGACAGGCAGCTCCCCTGCCCCCACTCGAAATCGGGAATCGAAGCTGAGCCCTGACTTCCCTGGCTGCAGGGGCTTGTGCCCCGACAGAGGTGCTGGAGTGGAAGGTAGGCAAAGAGTTGGTGGGCAAGGTGAACAAGGAAAGGTCAGGCACTATCTTCTGCCAAGACTTCTGTGGCAGAGGTCAGAGCCCACCTGCCGGCTCATGGGGGCGGTGGTACAGAGAGCACCTTCCAGCCTTTGCCCGGGCCGTGCGTCTGGGACAGGGGACAGGTACAGGCACCTGGCCCCAGGCAGGTTTCCTTAGCGGCCGGTTAGATGGGCAAGTGGGAGTCAGGTCCCCGGGATCCTGGTCCTCTCTCTGAGGATCCATGGGACCCTCAGGCAAATCACTTGACTTGTCTGCGCTTCAGTTTCCCCATCTGTAGAACGGGGACAGTAAATCGGACCTACCTCACAGGAGGTGTGAGTCTCCCTGCATCGCTTTGCAAAGTGCTCCAAGACCCTGGGGCAAAAGGCACTCCGTAAATGCAAAGTATTGTTACCGAACCATTGTTACGCATGACAGTCTGGGCAGGAAGGTGTGACACCTCCCAGTTGCCCCAAGAGACCCCCCAGCCCATGCTTGGAGGAGAACTTCCATGGGAGAGGACAGTGAAGGGAGGAAGGGATTTTTTTAAAGAACTATTTTTAGCTGTCCTAACCTGTTGGCCTTTTTTAGACGGTATCTGGACACAGTTCCACCTACCACAGGATATGCAATGCTGTACTATGCATGGATTACTCATCTGGCTTGATGGGAAAAGTCAACATAACCAGTTTTTGAAATGTAACTCTATACGCATATGTGTGTGGGTGCTGTACGGACACGCAGGGGGCTCCAGGGGAGCGGGCTGGCCTGGGGGCTTGTGCCAGCTCCTGCGGGGCCCCTGCTGTCCCAAGGGCTTTGGGGGGTCTGCAGAGGCTTTCCGGGGCATGCGGGGGAGAAGGGCCTGCCAGAGGTGTGTGCTGCGACCGACCCGTATGTGTATAAGCATATATAAACACATGTAGGAGATACCTGCAAATAAACACAGGATGTGTACAACATGCTGTGTGATGACTTACAGCACATTTTTGCACTGTAGAGGTCTAGTTAGCTTTGCCTTGAATGAAATAAAGTTTATGTTTACTAGAGAAACTTGCTCTGGTTTGGGTTGCTGTGGGTGCCTGCCTAGCCTTATCATGAACCCCCAGGCATGCATGCTGCATTGCAAGCCCTGCACTGAGGCAAAGAGCAGCAGCATTTCCCTTGTGTGCCGAGCATGGGCTGTGTACGTTCTCTGCAACTGCTTGTCCCAGGTGGATAACTGCCACTGTGCTGGCTGCATCCTAGACACGCTGGGGCAAGGGCTGGGTGCTGCTTCCCAGCACCCATGGGTGAGTGCTGCCCACTCAAGCCCAGGGGCTGTGGGTGCCTGGAGCTGGGGAGCCAGCCTGGCGTGGGGTGCAGGACAGGACGGGGGCTGTGGTGCTACTTTTGGAGGGACAACATTTGCAGGGTGCTTGGGGGTATTTCCCAGTGCAAAAGGTGCTCTGAGCACCTGAAAAGCAGGATCTCTCCCTGCCACGTTGCACGGGAATGGCCCCGATGTCTACTGGGGCTGAAGCTACGCTAGAAGAAGTTGATTTAAAAGCATGCCTAACGTCCCTGTTTGTTTACAACAATTTAAACTGACCGCATTCCGCTCAGCTTGTCCGACTGAGTGGCCAAGGTCCACGCAGCCCTTTCTTCCTTGTGTGCAGGAACAGCTTGTTCACAAGAGCCAGCAAATAACCCCTGCTTTGCGCTGGGAAAGCAGCTCCGGCACAGCACAAGGTATTGCGAAAAATAACCCCTGCAAGCAAGAGGGACAAAGCCTTCAGAGGCTGCCTGAAAAAACAAATACTTTCTTTTAATGGGGATACTCTATGGCACAAACGTCCTTTCCCCTCTGTGTAACGGTAGTGAGCAAACAGCAACTTAGCCCCACAGGAGCCTTCCTGCCACAGCAGGGTCAGCACAGAGCAATAAATTAATCTTTCTCCGGAAGGGAGCTTGAGCCGGTCAGATTCCTTTGTGGTATCGGTGGCCGTTGTTCCGAGCTGCCCTTTGCCTCCTTAGCTGGCCTCTGGTGTGCTAAATCACAGCCTGCCAGCGAGGGTTCAGGAGGCACCGCTCACCTTCCGTGGCTGGAGATCCATTTCCCAGCTACCGCTGGAGCCAAGACAGCCAAGTGCATGGGGAGGGAGGCTTGGGGAGAGAGGAGGGACCTGTCCCGGCTGGTCTCAGAGCTCTGACTGGAAGGAGAGAGGGAGGGAGAGAAGAAACTGCAAGCTTTGAAGGGCAGCGGCAACCAGGAGACAAACGGAGTCGCATCCTTAAGGAGCTGGCTGGGCTCCCGCACAGAGCTGAAGGGGGCTGGTTGCCCACAGCCCCGTCCCCACAGCCTGTCCTGCAGCGACAGTGCGGTTCCCCACTGTGCAGAACTGCCAAGGGGGCCCTGGCCCTTCCCCACCGCCCCCCAAAACCTGCGCGACAGAGCAGCCATGGGTGTTGCTGCAGCGGTGTCGGCAGTACGGCACTGACCCTCCAGACGGTGTAGATCCAGTTGAGGTAGGCACGGACGCTGGTGTAGACGCCGGGCGTGCTGGGGGTCCCGCAGCCCTGGCCCCAGCTGACGATGCCCACCACCTGCCAGTGCCTGCCTGAGTACAGCAGGGGCCCGCCGCTGTCCCCCTATGAAGAACAAACCGGCTGAGTGGGTGCTGAGGACCCCCCCAGTCCCCAGCATGGCGGGCACCGGTGGTCACAGCTGCGGCTCGCAGCCGTTTCCCGGGAGCACAGCTCTTCCCTGAAAAGGGCTGTTTCATCGATAGCTGCAGACCAACCCACCGCCTCTTTCTGGACCCGGCACCCCCCACCTGGCAGGTGTCCACCCCGCCTTGGGGCAAGCCGGCACATAGCATCTTCTCGGTGACCTCCCCGTGGTAGGCGACCAGGTTGCAGCTCTCTGCATCTATGAGTTCCACCTCCGCCTGCTGCAGGGTCTCCGACAGTTTGCCTGCGCCAAACGTGGCCGCTCAGAGGGGCGCCCCCAGCAGCCCCGGGCGAGCAGGGACTGCACCAGCCCGGCTCCTCCTGCTCGCCTCCACGCTGTCCCGCTCACCGTGCTCCTGCGTGTAGCCCCAGCCTATCACCCACAGGGACGTGCCCGGCACCAGCTCCTCATCGAAATAGGGCAGGCAGATGGGCTTGCTGCTGTCTGGGAGAGGTGAGGTGCAGGAGATGTCTGGGGAGGTTTGCAGGGAAGGTGCCCGTGCCCGGACTGGCTGGGCCCACGAGCCGGCCGGGCACCCAGCTCCCCGCTGCACTCTTCGTAAGGCACCGCTTGCACGCAGCCCACTCCACGCTGCTGCTCGGTGCCCACTGAGCACTGCCACACAGGGGGCATCGCCCTCCTAGCCCGCTTCTCGTTGCCGTCAGAAGACACTTGGGACTCTTGCTGTGAGGTGTGTGCCACGTCTCACCTGAGACATGCAGGGGAGACTGCAGCTTCACCAGGGCAATGTCATTGTCCTTGGGAGACGCAGGTGTCACCTCAGCCAGGAAGACCTTCTCCACAGGGAGGGTGACGGTGCCCGAGAGGAGGTCGGAGCCAGCCTTCACGTGCCAACTCTGAATGACGGGGTTGTTCCTGTGCACAGACATGCCTCTTACTGCTCCCTTCTTTCCTCTCCATGAGCCTGCTGTGGGGACAGGCAGCAAAGCCCTGCCTGCACGCTGCCCCGCTCAGCATCAGTCAGCTGTGTTGGCCCAAGGGGCACAAAGCCCTGCGCAAAGCCCTGCACAGATGTGTTAATTACGGGACACTTAAGCAACACGTAGCTTAAACCCCGAGGGACCCAGCCTGGCCTCGAGGAGTCGGCCCAGCCCTGACACGTCGGTGCCGGCTGACCAGTGTGCCGCAGCGGGGAGGTCGCCAACTCACTTGAAGCAGTGCGCTGCCGTTAGGATCCAGCTGGGGTCGATGATGCTGCCCCCGCAGATGTGCTCCTTCCTGTACTGCAAGCTGACCTGCCACGGCCAAGCCTCGATGGCGGCCGGACTCCCGCCCAGCACACGCGGAGTCCTGATGCTCTCCCCGCAGTCTTTTGCCCAGCGGCGATGGCGGAGCAGCGACAAAGCAACACGTTAGCTGTGGCGGTGGGAGAGAAAGAGCACCCGCTCTGCCCTCCTCCATCCTTGGGGGTGAGCGGGGACGGAGGGTCCTGCGCCTCCCAGGGAAGGGAGTGTGGCCCAGGTGCCTCCCCCTCACCCCGTGACACTGCCTGGGTCACCCCCTTCTGGGACACTTGGCACACCCCCCTTTTGTTCTCTGTTCGCGCATCATCCAGGCTTGCTGAAATTGGTTTGTCCATTCCTTGCCTTCTCCAGCCCACCAAGCAGATTAGTTTAATCAGGGTAATTCATCAGTAAAAGTAAACCCATCCAGGCAGCTGGTTAAGCCTCTTGTAGGTGTTTCATTTCTGGGAGGTTTATACTGGCTTAGGAATAAGGCTAGTACTAATTAAGTCCAACTTTTCTCATGCAAACAGTGCGGGAACCAGGGAGGGCCAGGGCTTGGGCCGGAGCTGAGCTCTTGCAGCCGCAGCGCAGCAGCACATGGGGCCGTGCCAGGAATGAGGACCTGGAGCGGCATGAGGCCTGCAAGGTGCAAACAGCACCTCGATACTTACTGGAACAAAAGAGCGAAACAACCAATCCAGAGAAGCATTTCCTGGAAGAGGGAGGAAAAGGGCTGGATTTGGCAGAGGAGAGGCTCTGGCTCTGGAGCCAGGCACAGCAGGCGCCCACTCAGGGCGAGGGGCACGGCAGCCGCCTCTGCACGGGCCCCACTGCTCACCTGCCTGGGTCAGGCATCTGGAGGCTGCCGTTGCTCAGCATGAGTTCACGGGGAGGCAGGGGCTGCCCTGCGTCTGCCTCCACTGGCCAGAAAGTGGGGGTGCTGAAAGACATGGGGTGACACAGGTCAGCAAGTCTCAGGCATGCTACCAGTGGGGCACGGGTGCTGGGAGAGGACAGGCATTGGTGCCCGAGCATCTCCAGAAGCCAGGAAACTCGGCGGTTCTGGCTCAGACTGAGCCAAGGATGGTATAACCCAGTTCCAAAACTTGAGGGACTGAAGCTTTATGAGTAGGTCTTAAATGTTTGCCTGCAGCCCCGACAAAGAGCTGCTGAGATGGGGAGGAAGCAGGAGTTTAGGAAGGGAACGTCAACCCTGCACCAGTGAGCAAGAGAAAGACCCCATAGGAAAAAGGGGGTTCCGTGGGGCAGGGACACAGGGATGCCAGAAGCGCCACAGCCCTGAGGGTTGGGTGCAGGAAGGGGGGACTGGCCGCTGAGCCCAGGACGAGGGACAGGAGCATATTGAAGGAAGGGAAGCTACTCCCTGTTGTTCGGGGAGGCATGGGGCACGTAGCTCCCGGGGGACCTCAGGGGTGTCCCTGCGGTTGCCTCTTGTGATATTCGTGGCCTGGGACTCAAAGCATCTGTCCCTGATTTTTTGGAACTGGAAATACCATCTTGGGCTCACTCTAGGGTCCTAGAGGGGCTCAAACACCAGAACCCATCTTCTCCCTAGTATACCCCTAACTTAACTCAAGCTCTCCCTTAACCCAGGGCTGACACCAAACACACAGGGCTAGCACGCTATTTCCCCAAATCTCAGCTTTAACCAGCTGTAGCTGAATGCAGCACTACAAACTTGCTGCTAGCTCAGGGCAGTGCACGAGGTGGACACAGGTGGGTGACATGGAGCTTCATCCCAGCTGCAAGGACCCAGCCCTGGCCATAGCTGTGCAGCACCCACACCCCCCACCCAGCACCCACACCACCCACCCAACTGCTGCTCTCCTGGGCCTTTGAAGGGGGAGTGCAGTGCTCTGGTGAGGAGAGTGCATGCTGTTGTGAGCTGCAGGGCAGCCCTGCTGCATGGGTGCCTGTGAGTAGGTGGGGGTGAGGTGAGGGGTAGGAGCCAGGCAGGGTGCCCGTGGGCTGGGGACGGAGCAGAGGATGCTGGGCACGGTACTGTGCTTATGTGAGAAGCTGCCAGGGCTTCTAGCACAGAGACTAGCTGACTCCTAGGGATGCACAGAGGGCTCTGCATGGCGGGGATGGACCAAAACCATTAGTGGAGAGCTTTGAGTGCTTTGTAAGTAAAGAGCCCCACTCAAAAAGAGGTTTTGTGGGAGAGGGATAGATAAAATGGGCAAGAGAGGTGTGGAGAAAGCAGCCTTGTACCTCCTATAGCCCATTTGCTCACAGGCTGCTTTTGCCAGCACCAGGTTGAAGTGGTCGTGGCAGATGCAGGACCAGGCTCCAGTGTTTCTGTTAAGCACCTGCAGGATGGATCTGTCTTTGGAAACACGGGCTGGAGAAAGACACAGAGTCAGCTTTGTTGCAGGTGACTTCAGCAGGTGGAGGCTTGCTGCAGCAGCCCGGCCCCTCCAGAGCGCTGGCAGGGTGTCCTGGACTCACCCCCAGCTGGTGGCCCCTCAGGGACCCACTGGGGACAGCTGGCCTCGTCCTCGCCCTGCAGACAGTCCATTTGCCCATCACACACCTGCCGCAGCAGCACCAGCTTCAGGGGCTGTTTGCAGAAGAAGTAGTGGTAGTCCAGGTAAACCTTGACTAGAGGGAAAGGGGGAGCTTAGTGCTGAGCTCGTGCTGCTGGGCAGGCTCAGGGCTTGCCTTTGGGGGCTCAGCAAGAAGGTGGCAGAGCCAGTCCCGGCTGAGCCCTGCGTCCAGAGCTGTGTTTGCCAAGCTGCGGCTGTGCCCAGCAGTGGCAGGAGGAAGGGGGAGAGAAGGGCGGGAGCCATACTCAAGAACCCGACCATAACCAGGCAGGCGAGGCTGAACACTGCTGCCAGGATGGGGATGCCAATCCGCTTGAAGGACTCCAGAGCCGTGGAGGCTTTGCGTCTTGTGCTGGGACCTGTGACACAGAGGAGCATGGCCCCGCATCGCCAGGCCCAGCCTGGCAGCACCCACACCCCCAGCTCCTGTGGGCATTACCTCTGCCATTCAGTCGCTCGGAGGCTAAATCCTGCAAACCAGAGAGGAAAACCAGTTACTGAGCCGAACCTTCGGCCAGAAAGCAAGTCGGCAGGCGGAAAGGGTCCATAGCAGCTTGGCTAGCTGGCGATCCCCACGCCTAACGTGGGATCCTTAATGTGATCAGCCGCCCTGGGGAGGGCAGCCCAGAGAAAGCAGAGGATCAGCTAAGCCTGGGCAGGCACAGAGGCTGCTGTCTCTTGGGCTTGCTCGAGGCCCACCAGGACGATGGGCAGGGAAACTGCCCCAACCCACAGCTGAGGTTGTTTTAGAGCTGCTGGGGACGGGGGTGGCACGTCCTAGTGCAACAGCATTTGGCTCTGCTGTCACCAGGGATCTCTGGCTGTGGTGTTCCCATGGATGCCACTTGTGCAATTCCAGTAACTGGCTATTAATGTTACAGAGATACTGCCTTTAATGCACTAGAGGCTTAAGAAGTCATAGGTGTTATGAAAGAGGCACTTTCTGATGTGCCAAGAAACCCTGAGTCAAAATACATGTGCCTGCAGGGCTGTGCCACCCGGACATGTCACGATGGGGGTTATTCTTTGGTTGGCCCAGTGTGGGGTCAGAAACCGAGCAGCACAGCCTGAGTCCTCCCTGACAAACTGTCAGAGCCGCTGGAGAAACCAGCCTGGCCCATGGGAACGGGTGCTCTTGGGGCGGGGAGGGAGGGCTGTGCTGCTGCTAGGACACACGTAAACACAGCCCCGGCTGCAGTCAGCAATGGAGCGAGTGATGAATAAGGCATTGATCCCACTTGATCTCCTCAAAATTATTTTCCTGTAATAGCTTCTCATACAAGAGGTGCCCAACTGCAGTAGGAAGGGTCCCGTCAGCGGCACCAGGCAGCCGTTGCTGAAGGAGCCACTCCTGTCCTCGGTGGGCAGGTTGGTGCTGGGCAAAGATCAGAGCCCCTTTGCAGGGGGTTCAGGTGGAGACCGTATGTTTCTCTTGCCCTGTTCTGCGGCCCTGCTTGTGCCACGCTATTGAGAGCTGCTTCCTGGCAGCTTGCGGTTTGAAAGCGTGCTCCTGCCCTGCTGAGGCTGTGGAAAGCAGCATGCTTGCTTTTCCCTTGAATGCCTTTCCATCCCCAGGCGAGCGCTTTTCCTTTGCTGTTGCTTCTGGACCCTACCACGACAGGTAAGACAAGCTTTTTTGCAGGGCCAGTACCCAGCATGAACAGAGGTAAGGAAGATTAAAAACACTGCAATAAACCCATAGATCCAGGAGAGTTTGGGATTTAGAAGCCTTTGCTCATTTGGCTGCTGAGCATCAGGAGCAGCACGCTTTTCCTGGGCAGCAGAGAGCTGGAGATGATTGCATTCGTTGTCTCAAACAAGAGCAGAGGCCCCTGGGCAACCTCAGAGCTCGGAGTTTGGGGCTTTGAAGAACAGCGGTGCAGCGAGACCGGGGTTGTGGTAAGGCTGTAAAGGGGCTGTGCTCCAGCCCGAGGCTGGTAGGAGGGAGTGGCGGAGCTCTCCCTCTCCAGGTCACTGTGTTTGGGCATGTTTAGCCATGCACAAAGACTCTACCAGCAGGATTTTACAGACGAGTGCCAAGCCATTATTCGTGGGTTAATACACAAAGATAGCTTGGATTTAATGTGCTGCTAGCTCAGCTGTCACTGCCCCTCGCCCAGCCAGGAAACATTGCCTCCCCATCACGGCCCTGCCGCATGGCTTGGGCTGCCAGTTTTGGCTGCTCGCTTGCCGGGGAACAAGAAGTGACCTGTGCAGGGGAGGACCAGATCCTGCCCAGTGCTGTGGGCATGCCGCTGTGCCCCAGCATGCAGCTGTCCGGCTCTTTTGAGGGAATGCCAGGGACCTTTCTCTGAACAGCTGAGCTCGTCTGGCACCGATGCTGAGCATGGGCAAGTCACGGCGAGTGCCTGGCTGCTGGATGGGCTCTGCATAGCCCCTCAGGTCTTTTTGGCTCCCACCAGGGCACTGCAGTGCTACCAGGGGATCCCAGCTGAGCTCCTGGGGGCCTGGGGCCTGGCTTCTGGTGGCAGGGAGTCGGGGACCTGCTGGGAGCAGGAGGGCAGGGTGGGAAGAGGAGCATGTCTCCTGGACTTCCCATCTTGGCCGCCCTTTCAGAGCTGCTTATCTGCAGTGTCCAGTGCCTGCAGGAGCCCTGGGAATTTTGTAATGCTGGCTCAGCTTACTCCCAAACGCCGCCAGTTGAGGGCACGTGGGGCCAGTCCTTCCTCATGCTGACCTCTTGTGTAACCGTGGGCCTGGGCCGGGCATGACCCAGATAATGGGATCCTAACGGTTCCCTGCAGGAATAGTCCCAGGGCCCCGTCGGCTCCTCCAGGCTCTGTGGCATGGCCGGGGCTCTGCGGCTGGGGGGCACTGCAGCTGCCTCTGCCTGCCGGCAAGCTGCCCGTACTTGTGCCCATCATGTCGTCTGGTGTCGGGCTCCTTTCTGACAACCCTGGGCAGGTCTCGTGCAGACGCAGGTGGAAGGGGTGATGCTGTGGTGCTGGCCACTTTCCCACACAGAGAAGGTATTGCCCATTGTTGGGGTTTGGTTTTTTTTTTCATATTCTTCAGTCCACAAACTTCCTCTGTTTCAAACAGATTCACAGCTTGGAGCTGCCCCAGGGGCTGCCTCTCCATGACTGCCCACTTGCTTTCAAAACCACACTACGAGCAAGAGCCGCACTGGTTAAGCTCAAAGCAAGGCAAGAGCTGTGCCAGCTCCTTTGTGGAGTGGAAGCACATGATTTCCTAGATAACTCAAGGCTACCGTAACTAATTGAACTCCCTTGCCGTATTCTCTGGAAGCACACTAATGCCGCTCTGGCCAGTCTGCACTCCAGCTGTGCAAATGTCAGCCCACGAACTGTGGACTCCTGATGAACTTCTGCACCCGCACCATCTGAGCAGGCTCAGGCGGCTGGGGTGCAGGTGGACTCTTGCCATTTGCCCTCCGCAGTGTGTGGCTGAAAGGCTCTGTTGTGCACCAAGTAGCTGTGCTGGCTGCTCCTGAATGAGGTAAGGTAGGATGTTCCTGTGCAGACCCCACCTTCAAAGGGTGCTCAGATCTGGGGCTAACTCCTTGGGTGCAGGGGGTTTAACCCATGGGTGTGTGTAGCAGGTGGGTGAGTTCCCCACCCCAGAGGGTTGTCCCAGTGTATCGCTGGTGGATGGTTTTATAGCGAACTGGGCAATACATGGCTGCCCTCTTTTACAGAAGCCTTTTCCTCCTAGGGAGGGACTGCATGCCAGGCTGGGGTTTGGTGGCCATGGCTTTGCTTGCAAAAGGCACTGAATGAAGGAAGCTGAGCTGAGCACGCCCCTTGTGCTGAGCAGAGGGACTGGGCAGTCCCATGGTGTGAGCTGTGTAGAGAGGCAGGGGTGCCGGGCTCTTGCCCAGGTATTGCCTAAGAACCAGCGCCTTCTCCGGGGGACAGGGACGGGACAAGATGCTCCAGAAGGGCACGTGTCCTTGGTGAGCAGACTTGTGAGATGCCCTGCCTGCCTGTCTGCTTCCCAGTCTGGGAGACGGCCAAGGCAAGCCACAGAGAAATGTGGGAGTGAGACCTTGTGGGGATAGCCAAGCGCCGTATCCAACAGCCACGGCAGGGTACTGAGAGAGATGGGTAAAATCATTCCCTGCCTGGATGCCGTGGGGGACTAGGGTCAGGGAGCAGCAGCTCTTTTGAGCCTGGGCTGCCTCGTCACCGGTAAACCACTCCTGGCAGACCTGGGCTGCGAGTGCAGCCAGCCGCGGGGTGTGCGGGGTGCCGACTGCTCGCTCCTGGGGCGAGGGGCTGGAGGCTGACATGCAGGGAGCGGGCAAAGCGGTGGGCAAAGCTGTCGGTAACTCACCATGTTCATCCAGCTCTGACGTGGTCTTCCGCCTGCAGAAACCCAGCAAAGATCCTCCAGTCTGGGACGCAGGGAGGCTGTGGGTGCCCCGATGCCCCAGGAGCCCGGGCCGGCGATGCTCCCGCCACCCCTGTGCCTGAGCTGCTCTGCCTGCGCTGTACTAACACTGGGGCAGGACCGCCCAAGCACTCCTTAAAACCCACAACAGGAGTTGTGAAACAGGAATTGTGATTTGTATTGTAATATAACACCGGTTTATCAGCAGCACCATCACCTGCAATAATCTCCTGAGCATCTGCCACTGGAGGGTGACTCACCTGCAGAGCTGCTGTCACAAAATAGCTTATCAAGAGCCAACTGACTGATAGAGCAGGATTTTTCCTGCTCCTCTCCTGATGATAAGAGGAGCCACAGCCATCCCGCTCTTTGTCCGTCTCTTCCGCGTTGCACTGAGTTGTTTTTAAACAGAGGTTTTAGTAGGTGGAGGAGGAAAGGAGAAGAGTTTATGCATGAGGATACCAGGCCATTATATGCTCCTGCCTCTTGGGTCACTTGGTCTGTGTGTCCCTGCACAGTCCCAGGTCACGGCTGGCAGGTGCGCCTGGCAGGGCCAGAGCGAAGTTAAAAGGAAAGCGAGCGGATGCCCATGGCAGGTTACCTCTGGTTACCAGGAATAACCACTCTGGGACGCAGAGCTGCTTGCTTTAGCCTGCTGCTGGCAGCACTGCCAGGCAGGATGGACATTTAGGTTTTGGCGTGTGGGAGCCGCTTGCTGCAGCTGGGCGAAGGCTGGTGCAGGGAGCCGGCTGGGGTCAGGGAGTCTGCGGCTGCGGTCGGCCCCACTGGCAGCTGGCTGGAAAGCTTGGCCTTGTGCAGACTCATGCTGGAAGTGGTGGGTGCGCAGGATTTGCCAAGCAGCTAATTACCCTCTCCTCCTTTTGTAATCAAGCTTTCCCAATGGTCAGGGAGAGCTGCTGCTGCCAGGTGTGTGCACCCTGCCAGTGGGGAGACAGCAGAGTATCCCGGATCTGCAGCTCCTCGGCCGGGGAGCCATGCCATCACTGTGCCAGCTCGCCCCTGCTGCAGCAGGGACCCTGCCTGCACTGGGGAGGGCCTGACCAGGGATCCTGGCATCTGCATGTGGCTCTGCAGGTAAGGGCATTCCCCACACTCACTGGTGAGGATCCAGTCCCCTCGGGAGGTGTGAGGGGTCTCGGCTCCTGCCCGCATGGTCCATGCAATGCCCAGAGACCGTGGGATGGAGGGTGGAGAGCGGCAGCCGGTGGGTGCAGCCGCACGCTTTGTGCAGGAGGGTGCCCTGCGCTGCTGTGGGAACTTCCAGCTTGCAAACTGGTTTAAGGGGCTGCACGCGACAGCGGGGAGCTGGGCAGAGGGCTTGCGTCCCTGACGTGCCACCGTGGGCCCTGGCTGGGGCAGCACAGGCAAATGGCTGCGTGGGCATCTGATGCAGCGTGAACTGCAGCACGGTGGAGCAAGCTCTCCTATCCAGTCTGGGCATGCCTGTCCCTTGTCAGGGAACAAACTGTGGCTTAAAAGCAGAAGCAGCTCAAGAGATGGGTGCTACTAGGGAGAGGCTCTGGAGCGGTCCCATGCATCCAGCACCACCGGCGCAGCTGCAGCCCTGTGCTGTGCCACAGAGACCTCCTCGAGGTGTGGGCAGCCTTCCCAGAGCATCCCAGTGCAAGCCCCACACACCCCACGGCCTGGACCTGCTGCCGTGGAAGGGAGAGCAGCCCGGGAGCATCTGTGGGGTGAGAGGTGGCAAGGTGGGGAGCAGCTCTTCCTCCTTTGAGCTTGAGCGAGGGTTTTGAGGAAGCAGCTGAGGTTTGCAGATGTTATGTCACAGTTCCACGTGCCTTCGGGGCTTTGCTTCCTGGAGTGCGGCTGCATTTCCAGCCCATCACCTTTCTGTGGCCTCTTGCGCATGGAGCCCTGGCATGACGCAAGCTTCCGGGCACCCCGGCTCCATCTGGGGTCAGGCAGAGGCCAGGCAGGGCTGGCCCAGGGCTCTGCACAGCTGCCAGCCTCTCCGAGCCACATGGACACGCACCCTGACCCTTTCCTCTCCGCTGCCTGGTGAGGAGCAGTCCCGGGCCTTCTGTCTGAGCCGGACGCTGCCAGGGCCTCGGGGTCTGTGGTGCACATCATCCCCCCTCCATCCACGCAAGCATCCCCACGGGTCCAAGGCATCACCCCTGGGTCTTGGTCCTCGCTCCCAGGGAGGGCTGCTCAGAGGCTTGGCTCCTGCCCTGGCCGCCCTGCGCTACTTGCACTGGGGCATGGCATAGTCAGAGGCTGCGCCTGGCAAAGCACACGCAAAGGGGGGAGGGATTTTGCCCTGGCTGCCCAAGTTTCCAAGCTGTTAATTGTTATCCCTGTTTGTTACCTTCTACCTGCAGCCACGGGAGATGGTTTCCCCCTCTTTCCGCAAGCAGGCAGTGATTGCCACCAAACCCTGGGGCTCAGGGCTTTGAGAAGATGATCGAATACAGCTGTGAGTGTGCCATACCAGGAGGTGTCTGTGACTGGGGGCAGCTAGTGGGGGACGTCCTGTCACCCTGGGGTCCTGCCCTCCCCGTGGGTGCCCTTGCCCTGCACAGAGCCCTAACCTTTGCAGGTGTCCCCAAACGCCCAAGCCCGGGCTCTGTGTGGGACCCTTCCTGCCCCCCTCCAGCTGCTGCTCTTTGCCAGGAGAAGGACATAGCCACTTGGGCACCTTGCCAGGGCTGGACACCCCTGTGTCCAGGGCATCCCTGCCCCTTGGGCTTCCAGCGCTACCAGTTCAACCTCTGCCTAGCTGCCTGTCCCTGCCAGCAGCGGGAGGGCAGAGCTGCCCTCGTGGTCGGGCATCATGCCTTCCCCAAGCGGGTGGGGAGGCTGGGCTGGGCTGGGCTGGGAGCAGCCATTGTGGGCTGGGGCTCAGGCGATGTGCCGTCCATCGCATGAGCAGTTACGTCTGCTGGAGCTCCTCTGCTTTCTCCCCTGGGAACCAGTTGAACCGGCGGGCAAGGAGCGGTGCCCGGCCTTGCTGCAGGACAGGCGGTGAGGCGGCTGTGTCACCGGGAGAGGAGGGGACGGGCAGGACGTGCCAGGCGCAGCACTCACCACTGCTGCAGCAGCTCCCAGCTGGGGCTAGCCGTGAGCAGCTCCTGCAGCACGGCGCTGGGCGATGGACTCCCAGGCAGGTGAGCAGGTGGCCTTTTTCTTCCCTTGTGGGGCAGAGGTGGGGATGGTTTATGGCATGGGCAGTGGCTTGCTAACCTTCCCCTCCCCTCTGCTGTCTGTGGAGCTGGGGCTTGGGGCTCAGCTGCTGGTGTGGCTCTACCTCAAGCAGTGCTGCTCCGCGGCATCTCACTGGGATGTGAGGACATCTGCTCCCGAGGGTGTCAGGGCAGGGAGCGCCTCCCACGCACGGCACAGGGCAGGGGCCAGGCATGAAGCTGTCGCCCTCCCACCAGAGGTAGGCACGGTGAGAGGGCAGTTTCGGCAGCCGGCTGATTCAGGGAGGCTATTGCACCATGCTCCTCCTGTCCCGCAGCTCCTGCTGCGTGAGTCACTCCTTCAGCAGACTCCCTGACCTCACCCGCATTGGTCCATGCCGGCGCCTGGGGTCCCGGGGCTCCCAGCTCAGCCCTGGCCCAGCAGAAGCAGGGCACATTGGCTGCCCATGTATCCTGGCCTCCTGAGCCCTGCCGTGGGGGCGCAGCAGAAGGGAAGGGCAGGCTGGTCCTGCTCATCTTCCAAGCACAACTTGGAAGCTGGCAGCGAGATGCTCTGCAGCTCCCCGGGTTGATTGCTGGATTCCATCAGGTAGAGCAAGTGCTGTGGGTTGCAGGATGACCTGGGACCTTGCTCACTATGTAAACACTGTGACCACAGGGGAAATGTTCTCACTCCACCGGCATCTGTCTAAATTTAGCTGCTGTTAGGTCATTCTTTTCCGCTGCCACCTCACTCCTGATGCTGCAAGGCACAGCACCCAGTCTCTGTGCCGGGCACCTGCCCCAAGCCCTCTGTGCGGGCAGGGGAGTGCTGCGGGGCTGACCGTGCACTGGGGCAGTGGCCAAACCCTGCTGTCCCCTCCTGGGCACAGCAGCCCCCGGAGTTATCCCCCCCACCACCCCTGCCTGCGTTTTGCTAATGGGCCACACTGGGACTGAGCGGGCAGCTTGCTGGTCAGGAAGGCCCCGTGGCAGGATTGAAGGGGATGCTGGGGTGCAGGCGGGTGTGCAGGAGCCAGCTGTGACAACGGAGAAGGGTCCAGGATGGCGTTTGCACAGCGGTCTGGGAAAGCAGAAGCTGGCAGCAGCCAGAGAGGTGTAATTCGCAGCCCTGTGCTGTACACTGCATGAGATCTCCTCTGTGCAGCATGCAACGTGTGGTCAGCAGAGAAATGGCTGCTCGTCAGCTGGGCTGTGCCTGGGCACCTTGGTGTCCCCTTGACAATGTCAGGAGTGTTGGCTGGCGCTGGCCTTCGCCAGACCCTGCGGTGTTGGACGGGAGGGATGGAGAGGGTGCGGAGCTCCTGTGTATCATCGTCATCCTGTAGCAGGACCTGCTCGCCCTGAGAAATGCATCCTCTAGAGGGAACTGCCTGTCCAGAAATGGGCCTGCGCAGCTGCGCAGGGACGGCTGTGGGGACAGAGTGGGTTATGGCACTGCATGGCTGCAGGAGCACTGGGACAGCCAGCACCAGTGCTGCAGCTGTGGCACCTTGCTGCTCTTCTGGCTCTTCTCCGCTCAGCCGGGTGCTGCCAGGGCACGGCTGGCAAGATGCACCAGAGCCACAGGACAGCCCAGCTGCGCGAGGTGGCAGCCAGCAAGTGTGTCCTCAGCCCCAGCCCTGCTCTGCTACCTCCCTGCTCTGCCTGCACTTTTGCTGCCAAAATTCCAGCTACATAGCATGGCTAAACCCTGCTGACTGCCAACAGCTCCCTGTGCAGCCAAGGAGGAGTGGGCACAGGACCATGAGTGGGGGTACAGGCATCGTCAGGGCGGCCAGCTCCCCACCCCCAGTGCAATGCGATGGGCCCTGGGCACAGCCAAAAGCTGCCTGGGGTCCAGCTGAGCTCCCGGCGGGGCTGGGAGCAGGAATAGCAGGGGATCCTGCTTATGGGGAATGTGGGCTCCTGTTTACAGCCATTCCCCTCCTGTTTAGGCTGAGGGCAGTGGGTCACCCCCCACTCCCCTCTGGGCTCCCTTCCCAGGTCACCATCCTGCCCACTGGCTCACTGGGGGACAGCAGAGGCAGTGGCTGTGCGACCAAGATCACAAGTCTCCAGCACGGGGCTTTGGGGGTAGCAAAAATCTCTGTGCCACAATGCTCAACAGCCTCATGGAGTGCAGTCCCTCCATGCCATAGTGACAGCATGGGGTGGAGGGATGTATCCCAGCCCTACAGCTGTCCTGTTGCCCCCAGGGGATGGTCAGAACCCACAGCTTCCCAGAGCCATTTGACTGCAGAGCCCCTTCTCCCTCTGCTTTACAGGGCAAGAACACATCAATGTGCTTGGGGTTGTCTTAGGTGTCGGGCTGACCTTGCTGATCCTGGTGCTTTTTGGCTACACCTTCATCCGGTGGTACCAGAGGGGCCAGTGCTGGCGCCGTGAGTACGGGCAGAGCAGGGGGACAGGCAGCAGCAGGGCAGGGAGGGCTCAAAAGAAAAGGGCTGCAGGGCCCGGGGCATGGGAGCACGCCTGACATTTGCTGGGGGCTGGGGAAACTGGCGTGCAGGGTGGCTCTGGTGCAAGCTGGAGGCATGCAGAGGCCAAGGAGGGGGATGCACAGTGATGTCCTGGTGCAGCTGGCTGTCCCGCTGGCTGTCCTGCCCATCCCTATGCTGCTGCACAGACTTGCAGCAAAGCAAAGGCACCACATGGCTCTGACACCTCTCCTTCCCCCTTCTCCAGGGCCTGACTTTGTCTTCAACCTCTACCATACCTGGTAAGTGAGGCTGTGTGGGGTACCTGGGTCAGGCTGGCTGCTCCCTTTGCATGGTGCCGAGGTGTCGCAAACACTCACCAGTCCCTAAACCCACTGAGCTCTGCTGTTTGCAGGTGCTGCCCCTCCGGGACAGATGCCCTGGGGAGTCCTGGCTGTCCAGGGACAGTCCCCACGCTGTGGGCTGGCGGGGGGACAGGCAGCTCACTGACATCTCTGCCTTCCCTGCAGTGGGCTGGGGTCAGTGGCGGTGGAGCTGGTGCCACCGTTCAGCATCAGCGGCTTGCTGAGCAGGACAGGGAGCAGCTATGTGCCTTTCCAGGACCGAGGGCCATGAGGCGGGAGCCAGGCTGGCATGCAGGTAGGACATCACCCTGCCCGGTGATGGACGAGCGGGTCCCCGGCCGTGTACATCCCCCAGCACAGCCCACCACAGCAGCAGCGCTATGCGGCTGCCCCAAGGTGCCTGGGAGCAGCTGGTGCTTGGGGCAGCTGCAGCAGTGGGTGCCTCTGCGGGGAGCCGAGGCGCTGGGTGGGAGTGCTGTGTCCCAGAGCCTCCATGCTTCCCCGTAGCCCCTGGTCATTGCAGCTTTCCCTGGGATAGTCCCAAGTTTTTTCCTGCAAAAGTCCTCCCCATGCCTGTGGGGCATCAGGGGCTTTCCCTGGACTCTGGTTTTGTTTCCCTCCCCCAGTGCAGGCTTTGGTTTTCATTTCCTTCCTCATGCCCCACTGCCCTTGCCCTGGGACTGGACGCATGGCTGGGGGCTGGGGGCTGGGGCTGGAGCGCGTGTGCTCCCTGCACTGCTTCCCCATGCTGCCTCACACCCACCTTCTAGCATCAACAGAAAGAGCAACCAAAACTGGCCATGGGGGAATTCCTCTGTTCTTGCTTGTTTAAAAAACAGCCCCTGAATGTGCTGGATTTCTACTGAAATGTAACGGTGCAGTTTCTGTTTTCAGAAGAGCTTCTCCAGCTGCTCCTTGCAGGTGCATTTCTCTTGCTGGCCCTCCCCGACCACAGGCAGCACAGGTAGGTGCCTGAGGTCGGCTGACATCCCCAGGCTGGTGCACTGGCCCAGCCTCCCCTCGCTTGAGATGGAGGAGGGAGCTGCCTTATCCCATGCTTCCTCAGCACACATCCTGGAGAGAAAAGACACCTTCCCCACGGACCCCCACAGCTCAGAGAGACCCCAGTCCTCAGGACCAGCTGGCTGCGTGCCCAGGCTGTTGGTGAACAGGGCAGTGGGAGTGCAGGAAACCAGCTAAAAAGGACAGCAATGAGCCACAGAACTGGACAGCTGGTTTTGTGCAACAGGGGAAAATGCCATAGGGAAATGAGACTGCTTCAGACTTCCCTCCTCGGTTGAATATCTAGACCAATGTGGAAATTTGCCCTCCGCACTGATGGTGCAAGCAAACACCTCAGAAAGCCCCTGCGGGCTTTCTCATGCCAGCCGCCTTCAGCCTCGGCAGAGCAAGCGGCCGTGGAAGCGCCTGGAGCACAAGAGCAGCCCTGGCAAAGCTGCTGCGGCCCTCGGAGAGGGGCCCCTGCCTGGCAGGTGAGGGCTGGTGAGGCACGGGGGCTTTGGGACCATTTCTTTGCAAACTGTTTGCTCAGAAGGAAAACAAAGAGAAGCTCGGGAGACCGTGTGGTTACGTCTAGGGAAACCGGTGAGGATGGAGTGGAGAGCCCCAGTCTGCACCCTGGCTTGCAAGGCAGCTGCTGGCTGTCCACAAGCCCCCTCCCTTCTCCTTCCCCGTGCCCGCCGTGCTGCTCCTCGCAGGGTGCTGGGGGAGGAAAGGTGTTTGCACGGGTGCAGCCCCTCGCTGGGGTGGCCAAGGTGCAGTGCTCCCTGCTGCAAGAGCAGGAGAAGGAGAGCCACTCGCAGAGGAGTTAGAGCTGAATGTCCTCCGTGCGTTAGGCTGTGACTTAGTTGAGGAAAATGTGAGCATCCGGGATTTCCAGAGAGTCGGAGGGACCGTCCGTGCTCTCGGCTATTAAAGCCAAAGCACATGGTCTGTGGCTTTCTGGCAAACTCATCTGGGTTTCACTGAAAGGAGAGCCCTGGCTGCTTGTGGAGGGGGAGGGTAATGCCGTCTCTCTCTCGGGCCCAGGTGCTGCCCCTGGATGCTGCCGGCTGGAGCCTTTCGTGGTGGGCAGGAACCGGCAGCACCCAGCACTGCATGGGATCCGGCCACAGAGCTTGACGTCAGGAGCATTTAAAAAAAAAAAAAAAAAAGTCATGCTTAGTTTTGATGATTCTGTTTTTCAGAGGAAGTTGGAAAAAAAGAAAGCAAAAAGCCCCAACCCCCAAAATACCCAGAGGCAGAAGAGATGGTGGAAATGGAAAGGCAGGAGGATGCACACAGCTGGCATTGGCACCGCCGGTGCAGCGGGGTGCCTGCCGCAGCCGGGCCCTCCGCATGATGCAGGGAGCGTATCTTAAGTACAAGTAGTGCAACGTCAGACGTAACAGAAGGAAATGTAGCAATGCATCAACAACCCTTCTCCTGACTGCAGTGATTCATGTTTTCACCTGGAAAAAAGTACTCCCCGAGCTGGGTTTCCACCAACAGTTTTAATGGGACTATCCCGCCGTGAAGGTTCTTGGAAACTAAGCGGCTTCTGGAAAAACTCTCCAGTGGCCTGGTAGTAGTCAAACGTAGCCCACGGTAAGTTGTTCCTGTTCTGACAGAAACTATTCCCCCACCCCCCGGTTTCCACTTGTTCCGCTCTGCCCTGGAAGAGCTCCTGTCCTTCCCTGGTGCGTGGTCCACCCACGGGATGTGCCGCACGCACAGCACGTCCCTGTGAAATCACCACAAGCTGCCTGGGTCTTTTTCCCTGCTGCTCCTCTGGTGCACACTCCTACAACACAACACTCGCCTGGGACAACTACGCTGGTCCTCAGATGAGTGTGAAGCTCTCAGTGGGTTGGCTTTGTTCTCCTGTTTTGCCAGTTGAGAGGTGGAAACACTCTTCCCTGTGTAACGTAAAGGCATGTTGCCCTTTGCTGCAGGGCAGAGTCCATGGCTGAAAATGGAAAGCGCAGCTTGACCTTAGAAGAGGGTGCACAGATGAATGGACCAAATAAATAACACCACATCCTTTCTGTATTTACAAATTAAATAGAATAAATAACATCTGTATGCAATAGTGGCAGAACGTGGACTATAGTGTGGGCAGGGCTGCCCTGGCTCATGCTGGGCTCATACGGCAGCTGCTGCATGCATCCTGCACCCCGTCAGAAGTATCCAGCACCCTGGGTCTCTGCCATGGGGGCTGAATGCTGAAGGGTCTCTGTACAGTCAGGTTAGTCCCTTGCTCCCTCCCAGTGAGGCCAGCCAGGGTGGGAGCTCCGTGCTCCCAGCAGCAGGATGGCTGACGTCAGGCTGCTCTTTGCTCTTGGTATCCATGTTGTGAAAGGTTGGATGGGATCAGCAGCATGGACGTCAGCTGGAGGAGCCCGGCGCTCGCCTGTGAAAGGGGGAAGTGGGGAGGGGAAGCGCAGGGCTGGCTCCGGCTCTGGCCCCAAGAGTGGCCTTGAGCCCAGGGGGTGCATGGCCCACACTGGGCTGCTGGGGAGGGCAGACAAGGCAGGATCACCCTTTGGAAACGTCCTGGTGTGTATCCTTGGTGGTCAGAGGAGGTGGGGGCGAGGCCCTCCAGCGCAGCCCATCCCTGTGTCTCATTAGCTTTACACCAGAGACTGGCTGGAGTGAAGGTGCAGGGCACACTGGAGGCTTGCCACAGCAGTACCGGGGCCAAAGCTGCCCCAGAAGTAGCTAAGCTGGTGCTTCTCGGGCGAGTATCAGCCAGGGCACCGCTCAGTTTGATGCGTTAACATTCAGGGGTTGGCAGTAGCTTATTGGAGTAGCTGCTCCCCGTGGGCAGTGGCTAGAAGAGGTAGTTGGGACAGCGTGTGGGGCTGGCGGGCACCCACTCCCCACCACGGGGATGGCTCACAGGCGGCTGTCCTTGCTGTCCCCGTTGAGCAGGCTCAGGGGGTTGATTTGCAGTGTGAGCCACTTGTTGGTGCTGAGGCTGGAGATGAGGGGCAGCGTCCCCAGGAGGTCAGTGTTGAAGATGCTCAGGTCAAAGGGAGCTTTCAGGAGCTCGGGGCTGACTTTGGAGGTCGAGGGAGCACCTGGAGCCCCATAGCTCAGCAGAGTCGGGGCTCGGGGCCCCACCTGGCTGGAAAAGTCCCAGGCAGTGGGCTCCCGAGGGGTGCCCCATGGAGTGAGGTCCTGTGCGTGGCTGCAGGGATGCTCGGGAGAGAACTGCTTCAAGTACCCTTTGGCCACAGCCAGCTCGGAGCACTCTACATCCAGCACGACGTCAGTGCTGCCAGGGCCCTGCAGGGATCCTGCACAGCCTGAGAAGGGCAGCCCCTTGGCTGGGTCCTGCCTCGACTCCACCATGCCCTTGGACTGCTGCAGGTACCCACGGAACTCCATGACTTGCTGGCCGTCCTGGCCGGCGGCAGGGGAGAGGCTGAGCTCCCCTCTGCAGGGCTGCCTGGCCTCCGCAGGGCTGGCGTTCCCGCTGCTGGAGGAGCATGTGAGGCGAGGGCAGGTGCTCTCCAACCCCACGCCGCTGTCGTCACCAGTGGGCAGCTGCCGCTTGTAGCCCTGGGGCTCAGGGCCTGAGGAGCGGCTCAGTTCAGAGGAGGAGGTGTGCAGGCAGATGCCGCTGTCGGTGCTGGTGCAGCTGCTGTCTCCGCTCCCCCTGGCCTCTGGCCCCAGCAGGCATACCCAGTCCTCGGGCCATGCTGGGAGCCTCCAGCCCTTCTCCACGGGCAGCTGGGCTGTGCTGGTGCTGCCGTCAGGGCCACTGTCCTGCTGGGGCTCCTTCTGGCACAGGAACAGCTGCTGGACAGGATCTGCGTCTGGGCTGCCTGAGGATGAGGACTCCTGCTCCACCCAGAGCGAGCTCTGTTTTATGAAAGATTTCTGGGAGGGAGAGAAAAGAGGGGAGTGAGCCGTGCTTCTTCCCTGTTTGTTGCCTGCCTCTCCCAAGAGCTATCCAAGCCTGCACCCTCACGCCGGCCGCAAGGGGTGCCGCATGCCTGGCTGCCTTACCAGGACGGACGGTGGCCTCATGGGTTTCTTTATGTAGGTGCACACCAGCAGAGCCCCCAGGAGACCCAAGAGCAACAGGGTGATGAATGAGGAGCTGACGGTGCTCAGGACAAGCTCTGCGCCCCCTGCAAGAGAGGACGTGCCCAGGTGAGGCAGGAAGGGCAGAGTCCCTGGTGCATGTAGCACGAAGGCCCTGCAGCAGGGACGTGGAGTGGCCGCCCTGGTGCAGATTCCCACAGCCCCAGGGCCAGGAGGCTGAGGAGGACCTGCGTCCCGCAAGGTCCCCCCTTCCCTGGCTCCCCCACCACTTACTGTCTCTCTCGCCGATGGTGACACACTGCTCGTCGGTGCGTGTGGTGCGGGTGTGCCGGCTGGCCACGTCGGGCTCCACGCTGATGCAGTACTCAGTGTCCCAGAAGAGATTGCTGACGTTGAACTCTGGGGTGGTCTCCACCACTTCGTACTGCAATGACGAGAGCATGGGCTGGTACCTGAGAGCCCCCAGCTCCTGCGGGAGTGCTGGGCCCCCGTGTTTTCCTCCCTCCTCCTCCACTGTCCCCTGGGGAAAGTCCCCAGGGTGCTTAGCAATACGGCTGACAGTAGCTAGACCCAAAATCCCAACAAGAGCTGGGGAACATACTGCAATAGAACGTGCAGAGAAATCTCTCTGCTGTGTTGTGGCTGTGAGAAAGCTCAATATTAAGTTTTACAGAAGACTGTATTTTAAAACTATGTTTTTCAACTTGAGCAGCACTGCGCGTGACAGATGGGGATAGCACTGGACCAGCAACTCATCTCACCGTCCGATTGTCCTGTGCCCTCCTGATGTACACCCGGTATCGCCTCGAGTACTTCTGTATGTTGTCGTATTCCACGGTGAGGTTGCCCACCCTGAAGAGCAGTTGCAGCTGCACGTGGATGGTGTTGCCTGTCACAGAGAGGCTCTGGCCCGACAGGTGCAGGCGGGCTGGAAATGAGTCAGTTGGGAGAGCACGTTAGGGTTTTCTCCTGTCTGCAGCTCTAAGAGCCTTTGCAGCAGCGGATGGAGCTGTTGACGGTTCCTCGCAGCCAGTGCCGCCCGTCCTAGGTTTGTCCCATCCCATCCCACAGCCTGGCTGCCCTCCGGGACAGTGGGAAGAGAGAGACGTCCCTGCTCTCATGTGTCCCAAAGTTCCTCCCAAGCAGTTTGGCACCCTGACCTGTGTCATCCTTGAAGCCTCCTGCCCCCTGCCGCAGGGTGGAGGCAGACACCTGACCTACCTTCTTGTGGGGAGAAAGAGTTGGTCCTTTGCCATGGGGACGTGTGGTTTCTGGACACGGCCCTGACCCGTGCATAGTAGCGCAGGGCAGGATCCAGGGTGTAGTATGTGAGGTCGCAGGAGTGCCGCAAGATCTTCATGCAGTTTGGGATGGCTGTCCAGGAGACATTCGTGCCATAGCTGCAGGGAGAAGCACCTGGAGTGAGAGCAGTGCGGGCAGGCACCAGTGACTCCGGTATCACCGCACTCAGTATCAGATCCCAGGCAGGGGCCAAACCCCCTTGTGCCCCTGTTGCTGTACTCACACTTTGTACTCCACTTCATAGCGGACATTGCTGGGGGGGTTGTGTCCCGGCTCCCACCGCAGCAGGTGATGCGCTACCTTTGCAGCAAAGTGCACGTGTGTGGGGCTCGCCAGCTTCTCACCTGCGGGACCAAAGGCAAGCGTTAGGCGAGGCTGCACATCATCCCGTCCCGCTGGTGCCCGCAAGAGTTGGGCAGAGCTCCTTATGATTGCCCCCTCGATGGCTTGCCTGGAGCTTGATTGCCATATTCAGCAGTGACCACCCACCCGAAAAGCACAAGGACTGGCCCAGGCCTGTCCCACTTCCAAGTTTCAGTGTTTGCTCAACCCCCTCTTTCCCTTCCTCTCTCTTCTGGGGAGAGCCCAGCTCAGCCCAGCCAAGAGGATCTCAGTGCTTTTCTGGCCCGAGAAAGGAGCCTGCTGTATTTGCACCTGTGACCACGCCTGCCATTTGCTAGGGGCTCTGTTTGGATTCAGCTTTCCTGTTTTGCTTGTCTGCTGTCTGGAACAAAGAGACTTTTTCACACCTCCTGCCTGAATTTCAGTATTGTCACCTGGCAGCAAAGCATCACTCGATAACATCTGTTCACCCTTTCTGCACCGGTTTCCTCAGCAGTCGCTGTCTGCCAGAAAACACTAAGCTGTGCCAGTGCCCTGGGAGGATGGCTGGCAGCAGAGCACCGCGCTAGCAACCAGGGCATTTCACCACAATACAAGGCACCGTGGTCCGCGCTGGTGGAGATCAGCAAGGCTGATGCTTGAGGAATAACAAACACAGCCTTTAGGCTCCCAACCAGCAAAGAAAAGTGAGCGGTGAGCAGGAAGCCTTGACTGTGTACTGCTCCAAGCAGGCAGGAGCCTGTGGGCACCGCCAGCCTGAGTGCCGACCAGCCAGCAAAGGTGTCTGACCTGCAGCTCCAAACCGCAGCGGCTCCACTCACTGCCTGCCCTGCGTGCCTTCCCCCGTGTTGGTCCCCAGCCCCATGCTGGATCCTATGCGCGGAGGGCAGCGGAGCAGCCTGCCAGAAGCCATGGGGCTCGGGCACAGCGAGCGGGGAGCTAAAGACCAGGGCGGTGTGGGCAAAAGAGACTTACCGTCTGTCCTCCAGGCAAGGAGCAGTGCCACAAACAGTGCCAGGGCTGTGGTGGAGGGGGCCATGCCGGCTCAGCATCCTCTGCGAGCGCTGGGCTGGGCGAGCAGGGTGCCAAGCTCTGCTCTGGCGGGTTGCTGAACACTTGTTTTTCCCCAGAGGCTGGCTTAGTGACGTCTCGGAGGCGTTAGCGCAGTGGGAGGAAAGTAGCTGTGTCGCGACTTCCACTTTTCTTTACTGTCCACCCACTCACCCACAGCTAATCTCTCAGCCCAGGGTGGGCATTTCCTACAGGCAGCCTTCAAGGAAGAGCTTTGGGGGCTTTTCTAAACAAAATGGTATACCGCTGAGAAAGGGAAAATAGGAGTAAATCGTGCGGCTGCTGCTTCATTATTAAATGAGGTATTAAAAGCAGAGCACAGGGGCTGAGCGTAAGTACCTAGGCTGACCTGTCACCGGGATTTTACCGAGCACAGCACCCGCCCAGCAGTGTCCTCTTGGGCCAGTGTCCTGTCCTGCCAGCGGCTAAAGCCGGTCGGGTCCTAGCCAGCCCTGGGGAGCCCGGCAGCCCCGGGAGGGGGTTCTTGCTTTCTCTTCCTTTGGGCTCAGCCCGTACCCTGCTGCTTCAGTCCGCCGTTCGCCTTTCCCCACTTCCGGGGCCGAGTGACAGCCTCTGGGCTGTTATGTGTCCTGCGAGCGCCTACGCGTGTGCGTGACAGCGCAAGCTCTGACGTCAGGTGCGGCAGAGGGGGCTGTAAGCTGTCCCCGGGGCTCCGGCAGCTGTCAGCTTGACCCGGGGCCCCAAGACGGCCACGCTGCACATGGCCGTGGGAGTCTGGCCTCACGGCAATGTCCTGCTGGTCTGGTGACGCTGGCCTCAGGTGCTAGGACCTGAATTACCACCGAGCAGACTGCGGGTCCTCTGCTTTGCCTTCTGGCAGGCAGAATTACAATAGAGCTTGCTCGAGGGCTTTCCTGGGGCCTGTGCAAATCCAGGGGCCCTCATGTGATGGAGAGCGATTTGTCTTGAGAAAAGGAATTTCCCACTGGGGAATTAGTGGAAAGGACACAGATAAAAAGAGCAAGCGAAACTGAGAGTGCTCTGGACAGCCTCAGAAAGCTTCAGAGCAGTCCCTGGCTCGGTGGGTGCAGAGGTGCAGAACCCCAGGTCCCTTTTGCCATAGCGGAATGGCTCCTCAAAGAGCCACCTTAAATGCCCAAAGTGGGAGAATTCTGCTTTTTGCCCTGACTCTAAACAGAGTCCGTCCCCTGACTCATCCTTCCTGCTAAAGCCCACAGGCTTCCACGAACTTGCAGCCTTGCTAGAGCACCAGCAAATTCATCAGCTGCAGGCTGAGTCCAGCGGTGCTGCCAAGCTGTCCTCCGGTACCCTGGCAGCAGGACCTCGGGCACAGGACTGTGGCTTGCCTGGCTCTTGTGGCACCTGGGGACACACCAGCTTCGGCTCCGCTGCACCGGGGCCACAGCGAATACAGGCATGGGGTGGTGGTGCTGGGTGCCCAGCAGGGGGGAGAGGCTCTCCCTCACCGAAGGCCATTCCTCTGCTGAGGGCTAGCCATAGGAATGGGCAGGGGATGAGGGCTCCAGCAGCAGATCCCCTCCCTGGCTTCACCCCAGCTTGACTTTATTCTCCCCTCTTTGGGAGACCAGCTGATGTCCTGTCACTCTGCTATCAGCTCATGAGTCAGATCTGGCATCCACTGAATTTAGGAGTCCTGAGATGAAGCACAGCCCATCCCACACAAAGCCACAGCTCGTGTTTCATGTAAAGGAATGAAAATCAAAAGCAATGGGACCAAAAATGTGGAAGGAGGGAGCTGTGTGGAAAAGACACCATGGGACTGGTCCTGTGGGTGAGGCGGTTCAGAGGCTTGGGAGAAATGGTTGGCAATTTCGGGGAAAATGAAACGGCCTGAGCAGAAATGACAGTTCTGCAGAACCCTCAGATCGTGAGTGGCACAGTTACCCCGAAGTGCTCGTGCTGGCACCTGAGCTGCTGTGCAGGTGTGGGCACTGCCAGGTGCCACAGGAGGAGCTGGTGGCAGGACGGCGTGGTGGTGCCCTGCACGCTGCCCACTCTGTGGCTCGCAGCGCAGATGCTGCCCAGGTTCCCTGTCTTGTCAGTGCTTTCCCCTCATCCTCCATGAAATGCCACTTGGCATCCTTGAGGCAGCAGAATTCTTGTCTCCCCGCTACCTTTGCTGGCACCAGCTCTGCTGCAAGGGGCCCCAGGGAGGGAGCCGCTGTCTCACAGGGAAAGGAGGGCAGACCTGTCTTCCCAGCCCGAGGCAGGTGGGCACAGCAGCCCCTGCCCGGCATGCAGCCCTGTCCCATGGCCATGCACTGTGCTGAGGCACCCCCAGCCCCTGCAGCCCCAGCACAGGCAGGGGAGCCGGCGATAATCGCAGACGAGCTTTGTAGCAGGCGTTGCTGACCACCTGAAGCACTGCATTAAAAACAGGGTGCTGCAGAAAAGAGCAGCCTCACTTTTTTGATGTCAGCAGGAGAGGTTTTGAGTTCATGGGTCAAACCAGCCCTCGAGAACGCTGCTGAGTTTCCTTTTCATCTTCAAAATAATTGACTAATCTTTGAATAGGAATAGCCCTGGTTTTAATAACCTGGAAATCACCTGAGTCAGAACTGCACAGCAGGTCTTTCCCCAGAGCCTCTGCAGCTCCTCTCGGACACCACCACAGAGAAACCTAGCCCATAGAACCCCTGGGGGAGCTGGTCTCTGCTTTTCCCTGCCCTCCACTACTGCAGACTTCGTGGAGTTTTGCCCAGGGCGGCAGGGGGATTGTACAGCCCCAGAGGGGCAGGATCGGGCAGCAATGCTGCACCCTGCGGCACAGGGCTGGGGCCGGAGGCCTGGTTCTGCGTGGGCACAGCCCTGCCGTGGGACAAAGCACCTTGCCTGGAAGAGCAGAGTTATCCTCTTCCCTTCCCAGTTCTCTCATGCCTGGAGGTTGGAGCAGAGAGCGGAGGTGCCGCTGGGCTCTCCCAGGCTGGTGGTACCGGCTCCAGCTGTGCCTTGGTCTGCAAGCTGGGAGGGTAGGAGGGTGCAGCAGCGCTCATAGGAATGGTTATCAGCAAGAAAGTGTGAGGATTTCACCTGAGAAGTGTTGCACATGCCTGACATTTAACATCAGGTTGATGGGGTCAAGCCCAGACACAACAGTTCTCTGTAACTTGCTTTCCGTAGGTGGCTTTTGTAGAAACACCAGCAAGCAATCATTCCTGGAGCTGCCACCTGGAGCTACTTTCTGAGAATCCCTTTTCAGAAGAGGACGTGGCAGCTTGCACAGGCATGCAGGCAAGGCCAGCTCAGGGGACATAGCTCCCTGCTTGGCAGCCCCTGCCTCCCTCTGTCCCTGCACCCCAGCAGGGCAGAGCCCTCAGCGGCATGGGGTAGCTGCAAAAAGCAAACAAAATGCTGTTAGTCCTACACGTGGAAACTAGGGAGGAGTGCGCTGCAGGGCGAGGGCTGGCTCAGAAACCACCCTGGAGGCAGGGGATCCCCAGAGCAGGTGGCCTGGCTCGTGGCCACCACTGGGCAAGTGTTTGCCCCATGCGTTGAAGTGCACGTGCTGGACCTGCCAGGGCAGCGAGGCCCTGCGTGGGCTCATTGGAAAAAGGCAGGCAAAGGGCTTGACAATAAGCTCGCCAGAAGAGAAGAGGGGTAAACACCAAGATCAGGATGGAGTTGGGTGTCGGTCTTCTCCACCAAGCTCCCTGATCCCCCTCTCTGGCCACCGGGGCTTGGCCCCAGGCAGTGCGCAGGAGAAGGACAGGAATTGACCCCTCTGGGAAGGGACAGGATGGGGAGCCCCGGGGCAGGGTGGAGGGGACAGCGGGATCCATCCCGGGCTTTTCAGCCTTGAAATCAAGGGGGCTTCAAAGCAGGTTTCCTTCAAGCTTGGACGGCCCTGCTTGTCTCCTGCGCTTCCGATGAGCAGGTGTGGGTGGGGAGCCGGATGAATAAGGGACTTATGCTATGAATAATGCCGGGAGAAATGTGCCTGGAATAGAGTGTTGGGATGGGGCTCACAGGAGGCACCACGCTGTCGGACAGAGCCTCCCAGGACTGAGCCATCGAAGAGGTTGCCCTCCTCCTGGTCGAGCCATGCACTGCCCTCACACTGCCCAGTGCCAGCCCTCACAAGTGGGCAGGCAGGAGGGGGGCCATTTCTTGCAATGACCTCTTATCCCAGAGGCTGCTCATCCACACGCTGGCCAAAGCTGGGAGCAGCCTGGATTACATGAAGCACCATCCCGCCTCTCTGCTGCGCGGTGCAGAGCAGAGACCGCGGTGCAGCCCTGGCCAGCAAGAAGTGCGGGCACAGGCTCCCCACCAGCCTTGTTCATCCACCCTGTAGTCGCTCCTCTGGCAGCCAGGGGCTGGGGCGAGAGGGGCATGTGGCACCGAGGGTCATGGGTCCAGGGCCTGGACATCAGAAAACGCACAATGTAGCTGGGCCTTTTTCCTTTTAATCTGGATATTTTTACCTGTTTCACCCAAATGTGAGTTCTGGGTTAAGCAAAGCATCCCTTGGCTCATGCCCACAGAAGGAAGTGGGAGACCGCTGCTTTCTCCTTGCACAATGTGAGAGCATTGCTCCATTAGCAAAGGAGTGACAAAGCCTCTAGAGAAACTGGAGGGAAATGGCATTTCTTTTCCCTTGAAACAGGGCATTCCGGACTTCTCGGTCACCCGGGGCGCATGAGAGGGTTTTTACCGGGGTTGGACATGGCTGCGTATCCCCTCCTCTCCCATCTTCGGCTGGCGCGCGCAGCCCTCAGCCTGGGGCAGGAGAGTTGTGGGCGAGCGCGGGGCAGGCACACAGTGCAGAAGGGCGGCCTTGGGCGGGCAAGCAGCCGGGAGAGCAGTGAGGATCCCCAGGTGCCTGGGATGCTGCTCTCTCCCAGGGCCAGACCCCACCTGCTCCCAGACTCCCAGACATTTGGCAGCAGCCGAGGCTCCTGCTGCCCCTGCCCAGCGTTCCTCAGGGCCTGGCCGGGGTGACCGGCAGCAGAGGCAGGTATTTTGCACGCTGTGCCTGGAGCAGTTGGGAAACAGGCAGCGGTAGAGCCGGGCGGCAGGTCGGACTGGTTTCCCTCCGCACCCGGCGCTGGCACTGACGTACGAGCCCGCTCGCCAAACAGATTCTGCCCCGTCCCTGCGGACCTGACTTTGTTCTGCACCGCGCTGCGCAGCGAAGGATGGCTGTGCCGGAGCTGTGATCCCAGCCCAGCCCTGCAGCGGCCGATGGACGGGAAAACCTCTCTGGTAAGGCGTGGGCAGCTCCCCCAGCTCTGACCCAGCTAGAAGTACTGGGGGTTGCTCTGTGGCCGTACGGACCTGCTTTCCTTGGGGTTTGGTGGAGTGCCCAGTTTCTGCCTCTTGCTCTCTGGGGCATTGCCTTCACAGAGGAAGACCCGGGGCGAGCTGCCTGTGGGGCTGCTGCCTCCAGCATCCCCTCGGCACACGGAGGGAGGACTGCCACCAGCATCCCCGGTGTCAGCCCCGTGCCAGCAGAGGAGGTGTTGGGGGCCCCTGGCACCGCTGCTTTTCCACGCTGGAGCAAATTTGTGAACTGAGGGGGTACAGGCTGGTGGAGTGGGCTGGCGCTGCTGGTGCCGCTTGGCGCCCACGGAAACTGTGCAATCCTGGAGCCCTCTGGCACCTCCCGCCAGCACATCGGTAGCAGCGGCAGCACGCTGGTGGCCTTGGCACCCGCTGCTCTCCCTCGCCCGCTCTCCTGGCAGTTTTCCTCATGCTCTTTTCGGGCTGGGTTGACTGGGTCCTGCTCAGTCTCGGCTATGGGACCTTGCTGAGCATCCTGTCATGAGGAAAACATCCATCCCCGGCTGGGCACTGGGCTCAGCCTGCCCGGGTGAGGCAGCAGGTAATTACCACGCCGAGCGCTGCTGGCTGTGCCAGCAACATCCGGAACATGCAAAGGCGGCAGTGACGGAGTGGATGGGGCTCGAGGGGAGGCAGGGCCAGCTGTAAAAGCCACCCTTTTCCTGCCTCTTGGCGTGCAGGTGCCTCAGAGGCAGCCAGGAGCAGGGGCAGAGTGGGCTCTTACCAGATCCTGGCTGGGTCCCAAAGGAGGGGCAGCTTGCCCCCAGCACTGCCTTGCAGTGTGATCCTGGCTCTGGGTGGCCCTGAAAGTGGGCAGCAGCACTGTGTCTTGCTGAAAGCGGGGCAGGAATTGGGATGCCCACATATGGAGACAATTACCCAGTATTGGGCATGCCCACCGGGCCACCTTGGCTTTGTCACTTGCATTAAATGGGCCATTAGGATTCCTGGGTGCCACCCTTGGCTCTGCAACTGCAGGAGAGTCACTTCATCTTTCTGTGCCTCTGTTTGCCCCTCCATGGAATGGGGTGAGCAGCGATTATTCACCCGCTGGAACATTTTCTGATCCCTGCCTGAAGGGCTGCTCACACTGGCATATGGCAGCCTCTCCCTGGCCAGATCGGGCTGACTCAATCAACACGGCTTGTCAACTGCACTTGCAAAATGGCCCTTCTGTGCTCTGGGATTTCACTTCCCCGTGTGTTGCCGCTTTATGGCATCCGGGTCTCAGCAGCGTCCTCTCGCAGCTCCTGCCCAGTTCGTCCTTGGGACTGGGGGGTCTGCCTCCTTCCAGGGAGGCACTGCTGAGGCATCGCTCAGCTGCGGCACTCGAGTGGGACGGGTGTCACTGGGAGGGAACGGGTCCCAAGGGAGCACGAGGACAATGTCGCTGTTGTGTGCTTGCTGAGCTAATCTGCCCTGGACAATCAGGGCTCCGCAACCAGGTGAAGGAGCCAGTTCCCTGCCCCAAACAAGGGGGCTGTGAGCAGCAGAGAGCGATGGTGAGGGGTGGGCTGCTGAGCTCAGCTGGGAAAGATGATCACCTCTTTAGGCAGCTCCTTCGAGCTTATTTAAGGCAGGCTGCCTCTCTCCACTCTTGATGCTCCACGTTTTTGGTAGTCACTGTGCCCTTTTGCTCCTCTGAGACATGGCTTGGCCCTGGGTCTGGTTGCAACACCCCAGGTGTTGCCTCGCTTCTGCTCTCCCTCCCGCTCCGAAACTATGGGTGACTGCTGGCTGGTTTCCCAGCCTTCCCTCCCCATCACGCGTGGATCCTGAGCCTTGAACCCAGCCCGGACTGGGTCTTTCACCTGGTGATTGCCCTCTGCAGCAGGGAGTCGAGCTGGAGGTTGGTGCACATAGTAGCTCATGGTGCAAAGGGGATGGGCTTCCCCAGCGCTGCTGTCTGTGGGTTAGGTGCTTTTCCCAGCTCTGCTTAAAGCCTGAGAGCAGAGTGAGGCGGTGTTTACGCTTGTGACAGGTTTAGCAAAGGACTCGTGCTGCAGACTGGCACTGTCTGCTCATCCCCCAGGCAGCCTGGGCCGGGTATGAGGCGAGCAGAGCTGGGCAGCAGTTGCCCGCACATCCCCAGCATCCCTCCTCCCCGGTTGTCTGAAAGTCAGGCCTGCCACGGAAAGGAGCCGGTTGTTCTCCCCTTCCCCACGCCTGACTTTCAGATGCCAGCCCACAGCAGCGCTTAACACTCTCGTGGCTGGTGGAACATTTGCAGAGAGGACGTCAGAAAAAGGGGCTCAAACCGCAGCCGCACGTGTGAGATAGGCACGGCTCCGGGTCTGACTTTTATTCTAAAGCCAGCAAAGAGTGAGTAAAGGTTTTGTGGGCAGAAGTCACAGCTCACTCACCGGGGTAATGCACACTCCTTAACAGAAATATCTTCGTAAAGCCGCTGCTGTTTGTTCTCTGCTCCAGTGGTTATACAAACAGCAACCAGTTATGCTGGTTACCGGGAGCCTGTGGTAAAAGTTTTGTTAGCTTCTGCGACAGACAGAAAAAAAATACTTGGACTTTAGACTTTTAGAGAAATAAGTAGCTAATAGTTCACCTGAGAGTAAGAAAGGGCATGTGTTTCCTGCTAAAGAATAGTAAGAGCAATTTAAACTATAGAATACTTACATGTTAATTTGAAACGTTTGCACGCTGGAGATTGAAATGCTTTAGCATCCAGCATCACTGGCTTACTGGTGAAGCTGAGCTGCATTTTCTAGTACGATGGGGAGGTTTGTCCTTAACAGCATTGTAATTCTGCTGATCTGATAACCAAAGGGTTGCCCTTGCTGCAGGATGAGGCAGGTGAAATATCAGACATGTGGAGATAGCATACAAATGCCAATGTAAATGATACTGTCTGGGTATTTACAAACACCTTGTTTACACATAGACCAGAGAAATTATTTTCCTAGGAAGGGTTCCTGGCATCTATGCCTTGCTTTGTTTCTGCAAAGCAGTGGCACAGGACCTGCAGCAGCTCTGGCTCTCTCGCTGATCCCGTACGCTTTCTAACAATGGGCACCAAAGGTACCCAGGGATGTTTCATGGTGTGGACGTGCGATACTTGCTGCAAGAACTTGAATCCCATCGGCATGACTGCTCAGACTCATCAGGAGAGGATGCTGCTGGGGCACTCCCCAGCCCTCCTGGCTGCTGTGCCAGCCCAGCCCTGTGGAGCACACCGAGGGGCTCCCCTGGGCTCCCTGGCACCTTTGGGAGAGCCCAGGATAAGGCGAGCCTGCAGCATGGCTGTCCCGGGCTTGCCCGCACGGATGCTGTGAAATTCAGGCATAGGGGAAGCTGGTCTTCAGCTGCAGGCTGAGCAAATTCAGGCTTGTTATCGCTTTCACACGGGGAAGGGGCGAGAAGGGATGGGTGGTGCTGTGAAACTGCCTCTGCTCCTCCCGGTACGTGCAGGAGGCCAGGGAGCCGCTGGCCGTGAGCGGGAAGGTGGCTCTCAATGGCCGGGAGACCTCAGCGGTGCCCGTGCCAAGGGCCCCGCAGGCAGCGGGAGGAGGTCTGTGCCGGGGGGTGGCCCTGCGCACCCTGCCGCTGGCCAGGGCAGGTGGCCAGGCAGCCTCCCCGGGAGCCCGGGGTGCTGTGCCTGCCGGCTCTGCGGCTGGTGCACCAGGGCTGTGAGCAGTTACAGAGGCACAGCTCGAGAGGTGGTGTGTGTCCCCCCGCGATGTTCAGTTGGGGGCTGAGGCAGACGCAGACCCTGCGCGGGCAGCATGCGTGGCCACGCCGGGGTTTGTGACTCACGGGATAATGCCCAGGAAGTTACACCACCGCATTGCAAGAAAGGGCACAGCCGTATTTACAAAGCATGAGCCTGAGCAGGCTCCCGACGTGCTCATTACGGCCCTCAGTTCCCAGCAGGAAACAGGAGAGCAAAGAAAATCCAGCTAGAAGGGGACAACTTGGTGGTGGCAGCCTGCTCTGCCCAAGGTCCCTGTCCTCTCTGCCTGTTCCAGAGCCGTGCAGCCCAGGTGCTGCTTGCCTGCTTGGCAGGGAAAGGGATGTTTTCTGGTTATGGGGAAATGTGATCTCTAGCAGCTGCAGGGCCAAAAATCAGAGACAGGTTTCCAGAGGGGCGTGTTTGAGCCCACCTCCTGGGAGGTGGGCTGGGGTGTGGGTGCCAAGCTGGCTGCACTCTGCTGCCAAAGGATGGCAGCTCCGTTTCTCCCTGCGGTGCCCCTTCTGCAGGACAGCAGCGAGGTTGTCTGTAGGGACAGACGTAGTCCAAATTTGACTGGCTTCCCTTGAACAGCCCAGTGCAAATGCGGTCGGTCGTGGCTGCGTGCCACTGGGAGCAGTGCTGGGAGATGGCGGGCAGGAGGAGCGAGGCAATGTGGGAAGCACCTGTCGAGAACGAAGCCCAGGCCGGGCTCTCAGTGCTGTGGGCTGGCTGGCGATGCCCTTGCAGTTTCTGCAAGGCACGCAGCCATTTCTTACTGCCAAAGATGTGTATAAGATTTTACGAATGGCAGCGAGAACGGCATTTATTGTGGGCTTTGTGCACAGGTCCTCTCTGAAGGCAAATGAGAGGCTCTCGCTTCTGTAGCTGATCAAAGCTGACGGAGCGCTGGGAAGAGTGTATCTTGAGGAAAGGGAAGAAATGCATGTTCTTTTGCAAATTCATGGATCAGGAGTGACGCAACTGCAGAACAGCATTCCAGGGTGCAGGACGTTTCAGGGCTTGGAAAACACCGATTATTAAGTATTACTAAATAACAGCTGGAAATTGCACTGTATTTTTCAAATGGCTAATTAAAGATAGATGCATAAATTGGGGCACTAGCCCCGTGGAACTGGGCCACAGCGTGACTGACCCGATGCCAAATACCCGGCTGATGGCTCTGATCAAAGAGACCAGTTTGGGAAATTTGGCCAGCAGCCACCTAAAGGGGAAAAGCTCTGTGACAAAGAGGTTTTCAGCCATCACAGAGGGGGTACGGCTCGGGCTCCATGGTACAGAAAGAGGGACCGTGGCAGTAACTCTCCATGCGGTTCCTAGTACTGTGGAAGAATAGCCACCAGTGGCAACAGCTGGCCCTGCTGGGGAGCTCGGCTCCCTGTTGCCTTTGCCTTCACGGCCACCTGGGGACTCTGCAGGGACTCTCCGGTGGGCATCGGTTGTTGCCAGTAACAGTCTCCTCTGCTCACAGACCACGGCATCGTCCAGCAGTGTCCCTCCCAGCCTCCATGCCTCCACAGTCAGCAACATCTTCAGTGCCCGACCGCCGCAGCCTCGAGAAAGCGTCCTCGGCATTAGCTTCAAGCCCTACAGCCCGGAGTCCAGCCCAGCCCCGGCCCCCTGCACGACCTGTGAGAGCGCACGTAAGAGGATGGTGCCGAGGGTGGTCTCTGGCCACCCTGGCCCCGGTCCCACCGAGGGTGGGGAGGGATGGAGAGAGGCAGGGAATGGGTGCCTGTGCACACAGCTGGCACAAGCCTCAGCCACAGGCTGGTGTTTCCCTGGGGGTGTGAGGGGTGCCGGGGGCAAGGGGGAGGACAGTGACTGTGGCAGGATGGGGGGACGCCACGGGATGGTGCGGGGTGTGTGCAGCCCTCCTCTCCCACATCTCGTGGGCCCTCTGGGGAGCCAGGTGCATGGGGAGCCAGGGAGCTCTTGGCACACGCTAGTGGGCAGTGGGATGCGGGCATCCTGGGGAGACAGCAGCTCCCCCTGACCCTGCCTCCGCCCTGCTGCCAGGATCCTCCATGTTCAGAGCTCCCTGCATGAGCCAGCGACGGCTTGCGCTCATCTTCTGCATCTCCGTCCTCATCGTGCTGCTCATCGCTCTCATCCTGCTGTGTGAGTGGGGTCCCGGCTTGGGGCTCCCCAGGGGGGAAGACCTCAGAGGGGCTGGGGGTCAGCAGATGCTAGGGAGACATGCAGGCTCGGAGGGAGCAGGCAGAGATGTCTTCTTCCCGTTTCCTGAGTGTTCCTGACATCTGGTGGACAGGCAGGAGCAGGATCGCTGGGGAGAGGAGATGTGCTGCACCGTGCTTTCCTTCTCCTGGGCTTGCTTCGGTGGGCGGCGGGGCACCCCCAGCAGCACCCACGCTCGCCCTCCCTGAGGACCAGGGTTAGCAGGCAGGACCTGTCAAAAACAGTGCGTTCTGTCGATGGAACAGGCACAGATACCAGGGCAATCGCTTTAATCCTCGTAATGTCTAGCTGTCAGTTCTCCAGCTGCTGTAGCTGGTGGGCTTGAAGCATTCGGCAGGCTGGATGCACCTTTCTGCAGAAGCCAGCTAGAAGTGGGTTAGGGGAGAGGGGATTGCAGCAGCAGCTGGCTGGCATGGGGGGATGCTCAGGGCTGGCCAGTCCTCCTTCAGCCCTGCATCCTGCATCTCTTCAGCCTTGGCTCAAACGGCAGCCCTGCACCCCAGCTCACGCCTCGTGTTTGGCAATGTCCCTGTGCATGGCAGACCTCTTCTGGACTCCCGTCCGGGTGTCCTACAGCACCCTCGCCCGCAGCAAGCCCCTGCTGGTAGCCCCAGCCTCACCACGGCGTTCACTTGCTTCCAGTTATGTTCTGGCGGTCGCAGACCGGCATCGTGTACAAGGAGCCTGCTGAGAGCTGCAAGGACAGCCCCGTGCGCTGCGACGGCATCGTCGACTGCTCCCAGAGGAGTGACGAGCTGGGCTGCGGTGAGGCACCGGGAGCCAGGGGTGGTGGGAGTGAGGGGAGCCCCCAGGGTGCTGGGTACCACTGACCTGCCTGCTCCATCCCTGCAGTGCGCTTCGCATCTGACGAGTCCTTGCTCCACATCTACTCGAGTGCTGAGAGCCAGTGGCTGCCGGTGTGCAGCAGCGCCTGGGATGACTCCTTCTCCAGAAAGACCTGCCAGCAGCTGGGATTTCAGAAGTAATTCCCCGAGGTTGGGTCGTCCTGCTCAGGTGCTGGGGCCCTGCCCGGCCTCCTGGGCATTGCTCTGACCCTCCTGCCCTGCCTGCATACACAGTCGGCTGTGCTCTTTCCCCCAGCATTGTGCTTTTCCTCTGGGAGGCCATGCGTCCAGCACTGCTCTGGGTGTTTCAGTCTGTCCCCCCCAGGTTTAGCATGCAGAGCCTCTCTGAGAAGGCAGGGATCAGGCAGTCAGTGCCTAGCCGGGGACACACACCCTCACTTCCTCTCTCCTCTCCCCTCCCAGTGCATCGCAGACTGAATACATTCCCCTGCACGTCTCCGGCAAGAGCCTCACTGTGACTGATGAGCGAGAGACCATCCAGCAGAGCCTCAACAGGTACCAGGCAGTGTCACCTCCTGGCCCTGCCCCTGCCCTGGTGCCGCAGGGCAGGGGCTGAGGCCGCATCTCCCTCTTCTCTGCTGCAGCTCCCACTGTCTGACGGGAAAGTACGTCTCCCTCCGATGCACAAGTAAGGGGGCTGTCTGGCAGGGCACATGGCCAAGGGCGGGCAAGGCCAAACACAGGCTTGGGAGTGCTTTCCTCCCCTCTTTGAACAGGGCTGGGCAAATGGGGCATTTTCCAGCAAACTTTCTGGGTAACAGAAAACTATGAAGATTGCATTCCCATGGTCTCCATTGGCCCCTGCGAACGTACTGAGCACCGCTGGTGCCTGCGGGCAGTGGGGATGTCATGCGCGTTCCCCTCCAGCCTTCCCTTCTCTCTGAGCCCTTCTCTCAGCCCTGCTTTCCCCTCCAGCCTGCGGGCAGAGGATTTCTGGCCGAATCATTGGAGGAAAGGAAACCTCCGTGACCAAGTGGCCCTGGCAAGTCAGTGTGCAGTATGGGCCCATCCACATCTGCGGCGGCACCATCATCGACGCGCAGTGGGTCCTCACCGCGGCCCACTGCTTCTTCATGTGAGTGCTGCTGTCCAGCCAGGGGCACCGGCTGTGGCCGGCAGCCCTTGCGCCAGCACTCTGCCCAGCGTCTCACTCCTTGCTGCCCCCACCTCTCTCCCTGCCCAGGAACAGCATGAAGATCCTCGATGACTGGAAGGTGTACGGCGGGGTCTCGGACCTGAAGCAGCATGCGGAGGGCATTCCCGTCTCCCAGGTCATCATTAACTCCAACTACAGCGACGATCACGATGACTATGACATTGCACTCATGAAGCTCTCCAGGCCGCTGACGCTCTCAGGTCAGGGCTCTCATCTTGCCATGCCGCAGGGCTGGGCTTGGCAGGGGCTGGTGTATGGGGGACAGAGAGAGGCTGCGGGGGACGGGCAGGAGCAAGAGGCAGCTCGGGTCCCCTTGGAGCCGTCCTCTGGGCTGCATGGGGCTGCTGCCAGCTGGAGCATCCTGCTCTGCTGTGGCCACACTGCTTTCCCCTGCCTGGCCTGTGGTCAGGAACCGGCCCGTCCTCCCCCGGCACGGCCCGACACACATGCAGCCGTGGGCTCAGCTGCGCAGCCAGCATCGTGCCGCTCACCGTGCCCCACATGGGCAGTGCGGCGGGGGGATCCGGCAGAGACCCTGCCTGGGTGGGTGCAGAGGGGAGTGCTTCCTGCACACCACGCTCCTCCCTAGCTGCAGGGCTAGTGACTACAATGGCTATTTTGCTCCTGGGTGACTCACCCCTCTCTCCTCTCCTGGTTTTCATCATGTCTCCCTCCAGCTCAGGTTCGCCCAGCCTGCCTCCCCATGTACGGCCAGCAATTCCAGACCGGCAGGTCCTGCTTCATCACCGGCTTTGGGAAGACCAGGGAGAACGAAGGTGAGGGAGGATGCCGGCTCTCCACAGGCAGCTCCTGTGTGCCGCAGCCTGACCTACGAAGGCAGTGCGCGAGAGGAGTGAGCGTGGCTCTGCTGCTGTGTTTGAGGGCCATTCCCACAGGGGTGACTCGCAGTGGTTGCCCTCCTGGCCATGCAGCTCAGCAGAAATAAGGCCTGCAAGAAATACCAGCTTCCTCCCTCGCTGCCACGGAAATGCCTGGTGCTGCAGAGGGGCCCAGGGGGCAGTGGGGGGACGAGGCCCACCCTGCCCCATGGCTGCTCCTGCCTTGCAGATAACACGTCCCCAAAGCTGCGGGAGGCCGAGGTGAAGCTGATTGACTACAAGGTCTGCAACAGCGACAAGGTGTACGAGGGCTACCTGACCCCACGGATGATGTGTGCCGGGTACCTGCAGGGGGGGAAAGATGCGTGCCAGGTGAGCCAGGGGCACACGGTCCCACCAGGCAAGGTGATGCAGGACGGACAGGGCTGCCCGCTTTTCCTGTGTGCCAGTGTCCGCTGGCTGGGTACCGGCAGAGGGGCGTCTCCTGTCTCCTCTCCTCACTGCTCTGCCCCTCTGTACTAGGGTGACAGCGGAGGGCCCCTGGTCTGCGAGGACAACGGCCGCTGGTATGTGGCTGGGGTCACAAGCTGGGGGACAGGATGTGGCCAGAAGAACAAGCCCGGTGTTTACACGCGTGTGACAAAGCTTCTCAGCTGGATATACAGCAAAATGGAGGTGAGGTGGCATGGCAGGGCTGTGCTTCGGCAGGGAGACTTACCAGGTGGCCCCTGGTGCATTGAGCGGGGCTGTATCCCCGCCCCCCGCAAGCCCTCGGCACCTCACCCTTGCTCTCCCCTCTCTCCTTTGCAGAGTGAGAACGACTAAGACTGGGCCAGACACTTGCCTGGGCCATGCCTCTCCTGCCAGCATGGGCCCCTGCCCTTGCTTGCTGCCAGGGCATGATGCTACCAGCAGATCCCCCTGCCTATCTCTGGACTGTCTGTGCAGCCAGGGACCTGTTGCTGCCCCCAACCTCTGAAAATATGGCACCTGCAAAGTGACTCTGCCCTCACCCAGTGCAAGGGAGGAGGTAGCCTGGCGGTGGCTGGGCGAAGCACCCAGCCAGCCCTGAGCTGGCAGCACGCAGGGGACAGCAGCCTGTGCCAGCTGGGAGGCACCTCCTTGCCCTGGGTCTGTGATTCTTCTCGTGTAAATAGACGTGTCCGGATGGGGCTGTCGCGAGTGCTTCCTGGCAGGACCGCGGCACGCTCGGCGGGCAAAGGGCTGCTAGCGCTGCCCGTCGATCCGGTGGAGGTTGCGGATGGAAACGGCAAGCAGGAGAGCTGTGGGGCACAGGAGAGCAGTGGGCTGCCCGTGGTGAGGGAGCACTCTCCTTCGCACACTGCTGCCATGTCGCAGCTGTGCCACCTTGGGGCATGGGACGGGGCTCAGCTGGCATGGTGCAGCCGTGTGCCATGCTGCCCTGGCGGGCAGCAGCTGCCCGCACCCGCGAGGCCAAGTTCCCTGTTTTCTCCAGGGAGGGCTGAGCAAAGGGGAGCCCCGCAGTGCAGTTACACCACCCTCTGGGAGGAGCAGTAGTTGCTCTCATGTTTGCAGATAGGTTTAGGAAGCGCCTTTGAAATGATGTTCCTCCCTGTGAGAGAAATACCTGTTTGTTTATTTTTCCATGCCGCGGATATGGTCCGAGCAAGCACTCGCTCCCAGGACTGCATGCAGCCGGTCTCCGTCCCCCACCTGCTGCCATGAGGATTTCGGCAGCGGTGTGGGGCAGGTCTGCTCTCCTGGGATGGCCGTGGGAGGTGCGACAGAAGCCAGCAGCAGCCAAAGGTCTGAGGTGGAGCGTGATGCAGACCAGGCAGCGCCCAGCCCTTCTCCAGTGTGACCCAGTCGCTGGATCTCACGGCTCGTTGTTCAGTGACTGTGCTGGGTTGCTGCCTCCTCCCTCCGGCTGCTGAGCACGCAGGGATCGCGTAGCCGGTCTCACCTCCCTGCCCACACCAGAGCGGGGACACATTTCCTCTCAAGGAAACAAGTGTCCGTGTCTCCCTGTGGATGCTTTGAGGCACACAAGGCGCTACGGGAGATCCCCAGTGTGGCAGTGCCCATCGGCTAGGCAGAGGCTGGCTGCCCCTTGCCGAGGCCACGCTCCTCTCCCCAGATGTGTGGTCAGTTGCAGAGGGGTCTTGGGGAGCCTGGCCACCTTGCACTCTTCTCAATAAACGTTTTGGTAGTGCTCCATGTGGAGACGGCTCTTTGGGACACGCTGGAAAGGAAGCTGGTGAGCCCCAGCATCCAGGTAACAAGGGAGCCCCAGGGAACAGGGAGGGCTTGGCCCTGGCTGGAGACCATGCTGTGATGCTCCAGGGCTGCCCCTCTCCTCACGGTTCTTTGGGCCCCAGTGTCAAGGCCACGCACACTGCGGTGGGCCCATGGGACTGGAGTGCAGCAAGTGCATGGGGGGGTTGCAGCCATGTGCAGCCCCACAGGTCTGTGGGCATGTGCTCAGCACTCCAATGCGCACCTGCTCTTGAGCTGCCTCATGGCGGTTGCCATTCATGTGGGTGCATGTGATGGAGCGGCTTTTTGCAAAAGCCCTTCCTGCCCTTCACCCTCTGGGTTACTGCTCAAAGAGACTGCTGGGAGAAAGGGGGTGGTTTAGGTCTTACAGGGGCTTGGCAGTAGGTGCTCAGGTACAGAGGTAATGTAGGCATGGAGTCGTGTGGGGGTGAAGCCTCTGGAGGGGGGGAGTGGATCCATGGGCATGAGCCCAGAGGAGAGCCATATCAGAATTCAGCTTGTGAATGCTGTGGACCAGAATGAAACGCTTTCCTGAGAAGGCTGCACAGCCTGTGCAATTGCCCGGTGTTAGAGAAATGGCAGTAATGAGCATTTAGGCTTGAATTTTCCTCAGGAGGAGGAAAGGTTACTTGCAGTGGTTCTTTGTAACCTGTCTTCTTGCAGCTGGAAACATTAAAGGAGGGACTGGTGCTTTGGGGAGCTCACTTGCTCTCTTTGAAATAGTCTGAATCGGCCTCACAGGTCTGTTGCCGCTAGCTCCGGCTGCAGTGGCCCTGTCTCTCCCCAGCATGGGAGTACGATGGCCACCTGCTGCAGCCTGCCTCTCCCTCCTTGGGAAGGAGGTTGGTGTGGTGTGGGGGGGCAAACCCCGAGCAGAAGGCTCTGTGCTGTGGTGTCCAGTACGTCCTGCAGAGGAACTGGAAACATAATTTCCCTCAACGATGCGAGTACTGGACTCTGCATGGGCCAGGCAGCCTGGTTTCTGACCCGCATCACTTGCAGCGGGGCCACCTGGCTCTTTGTGGACTGGGAAGGCTCGTTTCCCATAGGTGTGCTGGAGACTGCTGTCTCCAGCCGTGCAGGGGCTCCGGAGCTGCAGAGGCTACCTGCAAAGTGAAGATGCAAAGTTCTCAGGGTGCGCAGGCTGCCGCAGGCACATCCCCTCCTCACCTCCTGGGAGCATCACCCGGGTTCCCAGAACTGGCCGCCTGCTGTGGAAAAGGTTATCTGCAGGCAGAGAGCTGCAGTTTGCATTTGAATTTTGGAATAGCAGGTCTAGTCTGGCTCTACGTGTGCAGAAAGCAGCCACATCTCCGTGGGACTCGGAGCAGGCCCCAGCGCGCAAGGCAGTGCTTGGCGGCTGCTCTAGACCTGCACCAAAGCAGTAAGAGTTGTTGCGTTTTGGGAAACACTGAGTCAGCCTGACCTCAAATGGCTTTTCAAAGAAGCAACCCAGAAACCTCTCAGTGTGTGTACGAGCCTCCTGTGAAGGGGGTGTGCAGAGGCCAAGGGGCTGTTTTCACTTCATAACGTCTTTGCCGCTCAGTGAGTTCAGGGGGGAATAACCTGCGGCTGGCAGCGACCTGTCTGGGGCTTAGGGCAGAGAGGGACTTTGTAGCTGTGGTGCAAAACCCAGCTTGCTCGGGGTCCTGTTGTAACGGGGCAATGCCCTGCTAGCCAGTGCAGAGCTGCAGGATTAACGGTGGTAGTGGGAGAGTGAGCAGAGCCCAGGGTGGTGGGGGGATGTACGTGCTGAGCTCATCAGGCATGTGCAGCTGGAGCAGCGGTGTGGACGATGCCCTGCAGCTCTGCCCTGGGTTGGGGTGAATGGGGTGCTGCTCAGCTGGGAAAATGCTGAGCTGGACCAAGAAGTGTTGCTGGGTCCTGATGCAGCTGGTGCTGCTAGAATAACACCGAAAACCATGCCTGAAAATGGAAGTGTGAAAAGGGCCTGGGCCAGACCTGCTGATGCAGTCATGTGGTCAGGGGACCTGGGTGCGATCTGTGCAGGGTGCGAGGCCCATTAGGTGCCCTGTGCTAGGGGCCAAAGGCCACCTCTGCCCCTGGTCACAGGAGAGACGGTAGGGGGAATGGGGGCTCTTACTCCCTGGCACACAGAGGCACCATGTCTTGGCTGACTGTGTTACAGCTGACGGCCCAGCACGTGCAGTGGTGAAGGCAACGGGGTTTTTGACAAACAAAAGCAGTTGAGATGGGGTAGGAGTAGGGGCCCTGTGTGACTTCCCCGGTTTATGTTGGTCTGATCAAATTGTGAATTCAACAGGTCTTGAGTTCCAGACCCAGCTTATGTTTGTCCAAAGGCTCTCTGGGGTCTTGGGGTTTCTGCTCATAAAAGCCTTGGTGTGCCCCACAGAGCAGCAGCTCGTAACGTTTTATTGCTGTCTGAGATGGCATGCTAGAGAAACAGATCTTTTGAGAAAGAACAAAACAAAAATTGGAACCTAATAACAGCTGATCTTGCCGGAATCATGTCCCCGGTAGCGGTGCCATTGCAGCGTGTGGAGGACCTGCTCCTCTGCTGTGGATTTCACCTCCTCAGAGGTTATTGCTCTTCTGCTCTCTGAAATAGTCTCTCAAAGCAGAGAAAGGATTTCAGCCGCTAATACAAATTTAATTTCTTTCTTCTAAACCTGAATTCCAGTGGTCTCTCCTCCCAGACCCACGGAAAGGTGCGCTGTGTTTTCCCAAGGGCTGAAGTTCTCTAACTGCATTAGAAGTGATTAGTTTCTTGTGAAGCTGCCTGGCCACGGCTGTTGTGCTCTGCTCTTCCCGAAGACAAGGCCGCACAGATGAAGCAGACATCTCGGACAACGCTTTGCCTCCGCTCGTGGAGCCTTTGAGCGCAAAGGTCCTGCTGGCCGTGGACCCAGGGGAGCAGCCTAGGCCATCGCCTGCAGCTCTTGCAAAGCCCCCTGTGCTTAGCCCCCTGCTTGCTCGGCTGCATCCTGCTCTGGAGCATCTTCCCAGACAAGGGGTGCCGAGTGTGGCCCCACATCTGGCTGCGCTGTTTCTGTGTTTCTCTGTGCTTTGGAAATCATAGGCCAGTGTCCCCAAGGAACAGAAATTACAAAAATACAGTCTGGCGGGCACCATGTGAATTATCACCCGTTGGTGGTGTTTTTCCCACACTCTCCTTTTATAGCTCTTTGTTCCGTTGTGCCCAAACTGATTTGTTTATATGGTTTCAGAGATGATGTTTCTCTACAAAAATGTTTTTTCCATCATTTCGGATTGGCTCCCTTCCACAGCCGGTAACATCATCACTTGGCACAGAGTCGCTGAACTTCAGCTTGCGCAATCCCCACGCTGGCTGTGTTCGACCAGTGAATACAGCCCTCAGCAGCTTCAGTACAATCCGCTGCTTTGTCGTTTGCTCCCGGGGGCCTTCAGAGCACAAGGAATGACTTCGGCCTGATGCAAGACAATGTTGCTGGGTTAAACGCAGCCATACGGCTGTATACAACTTTTGTCACTGCTTGCTTCTACCGGGCCCCTGACCAGGCCGAGGGCTGCGTTATCACCAAACGGGCAGTTTGCAAATGTTCGCAAGCTTGGTGTTACAGAGAAGGGAAAGACCTTAAAACTGGAGGGGAAAGTTCTGGAGGGCAAGTGGCTCCTTCCTGTACTCCGCCCCTGAGAGCGCAGGGAGGAGATGCCTGCTCCGTGGCTGCTCCACTCTAAGGCGACACACACCAGGATGAAATCATGCCCTTGTTGGAGCTACTGGCAATGCTCCTATTGACTCAAATAGCATGAGGAGATTGGCCCAGCCCCTTCATTAGCATAAATCAGCATCGCCTGCCTGGCCTGGGTGCTGCTAGCCCGTGTTATACCAGCAAAAGATTTGCCCCAATTTCACCAGAAAAGAATCCATTGCTCACCACAGTTCTCTCCAGCAGCGTGGCTCTGCGGAGCCAACGTTTCCTATTAGCAACTGTTGGAGCGGCTTTCCCTCCGTGGGAATATCACAGGGGACCCTTCCCTTCCTCCCTTCACAGCAGAGTCGCTAGTTTACCTGAGTTTGTACAGAAAAACTATCCATGCTGCCAATTTTTTAGATTCCACTTGCGTTGGGCAGCGCCTTGCAAATCGGTAAATAAAGAACTAAAGGAAGGAGAGCACGTAGCACGTCCAGCTGCAGCCAGCTGTGTGTCCGGGCCGCTGCCTGCGTGGCGGCTCTGTGTCTGTGGCTCTGCAGGGGCCCAGCACGCCCACTGCAGTCCCCAGGGCATGATCACGGCATCAGAATCTTTTACTGCGTGCAGTGGATAATAACCACTGAGGAGCGGGTAAGGTCAGAGAAGCCCGAAACTTGATTACAACTGCTTGATCCCTGCCTCACTCACTGCAGGGTAACTGACAGCCTTATCACGTTATCCCTACGCATTAAAGAGACTTGACGTTGTCCAGTCCCTCTCTGTTGGTCTGTGTCTCTTGACCCTTCTGAATAATTGCCTTGAAATGCCAGGGCTGGTTTATTTTCTTATATTTTACTGGAAACTGGGAAATGAATGCAGGATGGACTATGTGCCATTATTGTCCGATTTCTAGCGAAGATGCATTTGAGTTATTAGATGATGAACCAGCTCAGTGGCAATAGCATTGCTAAGGGGTTTTTTTCCAAGAAGAAACGGCTCTCCAGGGCAGCTGCAGGAGCCAAGTGGACCCAGGTGTGCTAGCATGGCCTGAAAAGGAGCGGTGCAGTCAGCCGCTGCCCAGCGGTGCTCTCAGCACCCTGCTGCCCATCTCCCACGGCGCCCGGCCTGTGGGAAGCTCTGGCTTTGTGTGGATACTACTGAGCAGTTTCAGCACTGTGGCTTGCAGAGCTCTCGGGAGCTCAGGGCAGGCCCTCGTCTCCCTGCGCTCCTCCTGTGGATGCCCACAGCCCCGGGGCAGTGGCTCTGGCCAGAGCTCCAAGCCCAGCCAGGACCGCAGCTTCCCTCCCCGCTGTGGCTGCGACTGGGCTGCTCCCTGGCCACAAGCGGCTCGCCAGGCATGGTCGCTCCCTCCAGGGACTGTGCCGTGCTGTATTAAACATGTATCTCCCTCCCGGACCTTGCACCTCCCAACGTGCCCGGCTGACCGGTGGGACTAAACTGGTTGGTTGCTACAAAGCTCTGCAACAGGGTGTGTGTTCCCAGCAGCAGTGGGTCCAGCCCTTCTCATTCGGTTAGACTGCATTTCGCCTCAGCTGTCTGAAGTATGTGCTGGTTTCTGACCCCCCCAAGGGTCTGGTTTTCCGCACCTGCTAAATGCTGGCGGATCTGGGGAAGTCAATGCAGGCAGCAGGTCCCGAGCACGCCTGAAACCGAAGCTGGTGCAACCACCACTGAGCCCGGCCAGGCGGGAAGCATCCCTGCTGCCCCCTCCCCAGCAGGCCTGTCCTGGGCGGCCCCCCGAGATCCCACCGAAGCCCTGAGAAGCGGCCACCTGGCCTGGCAGCGCAGCATCCCCTTCCCCAGGTACACCCTTCTGCTCTTGGGGCGGGGGGGCGGCGAGCAAGACAGAAAAGCCTCCGGCTTCTGTTGGCCTCGGCGAGCTCCGGCGGCCTGCTGCTTGCTCCCCGCTTTCCCCGCTGCCCCCACACCGGGTGCTCTCCGGTGCGGCAAGGGAGGGGGTTTCAAACCCGGGTAAGCGTGTGTCCCCCCTTCGCCGTCGCGCCCTGCACCCCGCCTGACTGGCTGCGGCGGATCTCGGAGCACACAAAGGGGCGCAAAGCTCCCCAAAAATCGCTTCGCCACCTCCTCTCCCCCCACCACCCCCCGCACCGGGGGCCGCGCTTCCCCCGGCCGCTTCCCGCGCGACCCCGCCGCCAGCAGGCCCCGCCCCCGCCTGCAAGCCCCGCCCCCGCCCCGCCCCACCTCGCCCCGCCGCGCTCCCCTTTGTGCGGCAGCCCCGCTCCGCTCCGCTCCGGCTCCGTTCCGTTCCGTTCCGCTCCCACCCCCCGGTACCGCCCGGAGTCAGCGGGGCACGACAGCCCAGCCCGGCCCGGCCCGGCCCGGCGAGCTCAGGTGGGTCCGGCCGGGGAGGGGAGGGGAGGCGAGGCGGGGGGGGGCTTCGGGTGTCCTGCCGCGGCGCGCCTGGCACCGCCCGGCGGTCCGTGTACTGCGGGGGGGGGGCGTCGGTTCGCCGTGCCGCCGCCCGCTTCTGCCGGGGAGACCGTCGGGGCGCGGCCCGGTCCGGACCCGCGGGGCATCGCCCTGCGCCTCGGGCCGCCCGTATCCCCGGGCCGGGTGGCTGCCATGGCAACGCCGGGGTGACCGTGGTCTCCCGCATCCCAGCGTTGCCTGGTTACCAGCCCCCCCGTGCTAGGAAGGATGCCCTAGTGGACCGGGACACCCCCCCCCCCCCCCCCGCTCCGCGGAGACCTCCGGCATGCCCTGCCTGCCCCAGCCCTCCCCGGGCTGGCTGGGGTCTGTGGTGTGCAGGTTCTGGGGAAACAGGGAGGTAACCCCTCTGCTTCGGTGAGGATTTGGCAGTGTTCTGCCTTCTCTTGCTAAATATTTTAGTAATGCCGAAACAACATGGCAACGGTTGAGTGCTTTATCCCGGGAAGGCGTACCAGAGGGAAGGAAGAGCGTGTCACTCGGGGTGTGCAATTCATGCTTCCTGAAGAAGCAGATATTGGAGGCCATGTGGTGGAACGTGGCTCTCGCAGGAATATTTCTGTAGGAGGGAGAGTGACAGGTGGTTTGTGTGGACGTGCATAAGCTTTGCAGCAGGAAAGAGCAGCCTCTCGGGAAAAGCTGCCCATGGATTCGGACCTGATGCAGTCTCCTGCACCCCTTTCAGTGAGCCCGCGGTGCCCCAAGGCGCTGTTGGGTCACTCTGGGACCCCTAGTCCCACGGGGTGGTTTCGCTCTCAGTCTGAAATGAAGACGAGCCCAGAGTCCCTGCCCGTGCACAGTAGGAGCATGGTTCTGAGGCGGAGTGACGGGGAGCATGCCAAGGATAGCTGCTGGCGTCAAGCACAGTCGCTGCAGACCCAGGCCACCTGTTAGAGCGTGCTCGCTGGACTGCCGGAGAATACCCCCGTGCCTCCGACAGCTCGCCTTGGCATTTTAGCCGCCTCCTTGAAACATACCCGTTCAGGTCAAATGTCATGGAGAGCCACAGTTTTGCCAGCAGTTTAGACTTTGGTGTTGAAGACAACTCCCCAGCACGGCAGCTTTGTGTCTGGTTCTTTCCCTGTGTTTGCCTTCTGGGCTGTCTGCGTGTTTCCAAAGCATTGAGAGGCCACCGAGCTCTGCGGCTGTCGCCTTGCCGCGCCGCCCGAGCATGGGAAAGGCACCGCTCGTGCCAGGCAGCGCGGAGGTGTCCTGCTGAGGGGTTGTGCCACCCGGCTGTCCCTCGCGGCATGCAGCCACAGTGGTGCTGGCAGGGATGATGGCTGCACCTGCTGGGGACTTTGGTTCGCCTCGCACTTGGCGGTGGTCGTGACTGACAGCAACAGCAAAGGAGAGAGGGAGAAAATGTCCGCCCTTTGATGCTTGGCTGTATTGTGGTAACCCAGGACACAGGGGAGCATGAAACAGCTTCTCTTACACTGCTGGTCCAGTGTTTCCTGGTGATCTGGATTCCTCTCACCACCAGGACCTGGCAGGTAACCTCTGCTTTTGACTGACCTGTTCGATTCCCGTTGTGCTGATGCCTCGCCATGATGGCAAGGGCTGGGCGGAGTGGGGTGTGGCAGGACAGTTCAAGCCAGTGCGCTGGTTAGGTTTACAGCACCTGATTATCTGTTAAGCAAATGAGGAGAAAACAGGAGCAGCAGACTCCTGATGGTTTTTGGTGGTGTTTACTGCTTCCCTGGAGCCAAGGGCTGGGTTCTCTGCCTGCTCTCCTGATGCCAGGCGGCCATGAGCTTGGCAATCATCGTGCCAGAGGTTTGCCTCAAAGGAAGGGCCGGCCTCACTCTTTTGTGTCTGCCCTTTCTCGTCTGGGGAGACGTGTGTCCTTGGGGTGGGCCAGGGACTGCCCGTGAGCCAGGTGTGGCTGGGCAGCTTTGGCTAAGGGTCCTTGATGTTTTCGGGCTAGTTGCCTGAAAGAAGCCCTGCAGGAGGCAGGCTTAATGCCAGGCTACGGGTGAGGGACGCAGCACAGGGTGCTGAGGTCAGGGTCCCTCCGACCTCGTTTAGCCATGTTCAGTGATTCCCTGTGATCGCATGCTCTCGTGAGCATCGACCCGGCTGGGGCTGGTCCATGGGGGTCAGCGCGGGAGTCTTGTTCTGCAGAAGCAGGGCTGAAGTTTGGGTTCCTGGGGCTCCTGGAGAGGGTTTCCTTTGAATAGCTTCTGCTTTGGGGAGATAGCCCGAACCTGCAAGAGACGATTAGATCTTAGTAAAGTCAGTTTTCTGTCTTCCATCCGGTCAGCCTTTGACTCGGCACCACATTTGGGAAGCGCCATCCATATCAGAACGGCGAGGGCTGGAAATCTCCCCTCTCATTTAGGAACTAGGCACAACAACAGGCACATTAATAGCCCGATTGATGCTGACATGAAATGGCAGAAGAGCACATCTATGCATAGCTGGAAATGTCCATTCACACATGCACGCTCCTAAACGCTCCAGGCAACTGAGCGCTGCTGTCACGGTCTTGGGGGCTTTGCACAGAAACTAGAGATTTTAACTAGGTCTGATCTTTGGGAGATGCCCTGAGGACTCCTGACGGAAGGAGGAGGCTGCCTGGCATTATGCTGTGACGGCTGAGACTTGACAGAGCAGATCTACGCAAAACAATGAAAAGGAAAAAGGGACTTCAAGATTCAATGCTGTTACAAATTTACCTGCTTTGCTCTGGCATGATTTGCCATGCTATGGAGAGCTAATTGGTGGGTAGGAGAGACTACTGGGTCTGTCTGCCCCGACTTCCCCCTGCTTCTCTGTCTCACACACACACGGCCTCCATGCGCGCACACACGCTACGCCCAATGACATGCGGAATCGCAAGGAGGGATTATCCAGGAGCAAGAGGCTGAGGGAGAGCTGTGACGAAGTGTGGAGCGAAGCATGTCGGCTCTGAGCTTGGTGGGAAGGCAGCAGGGCACTGAATCACGGTGGGGCTGTGCTGGGCGGGATGGGACTGAGCCCCAGTGGGGTTGCCACCCACCCCGAGGTGCTGCTCCAGGGGCTGCCAGCCCTGGCTGGTGGCCACAGGGACAAGGCTGCACCAAGGGGGTGGCCACAGCTGCGTGGGCTGCCCCGGTGCCTAGCAGCGCTTTCCCAGGGCAGGGAGGGCATCCCTGGGCGGAGGGCCATGCCAGTGTGCAGGGCCGAGGGCGGCGGTGTGGGCACCACCTGCAAACCCTCACCATGGAGCAGGTCCAGCCGTGGCTCAGCCCCGTCCTGCCAGAGAGGGGTTCAACAAAAGCTCTGGTAAGCCCCTAACCAGCAAACGCCATATACTCCCTCAGTCTGCATCATTCCGTCCTTCCTTCCCCCAGGAGCCTCTGCCAAAAGCCTGATGTCCTCCTTCTGGCACCCGCTCAGCCATGCAGACAGGGATGGGGGGGGTAAATATTTGGTTTGCCCTCTTAAAACTGCCAGTTGGGTTGAGGCGAAAGGGAAGGAGAGCTCCAGGCACCACTGCCCTGCGTTCTGTGCCGCTCTGCCTCTCTCCGTATGCAGGCAGATCTCGCAGTTTCAACAGGAAAAAAAACATGTTTTGATTCAAGTGGCACGCGAAGCGCTCTGCGCTGCCCATTCCCCGCGGTTTGCACGGGGGTGTGGCTGCTCGGTTTGGTGACAGCAAACTTTGTGTCACTAACAGGGAGAAAACAGGGAGGTCTGAGCCCGGCGGGGCAGGGCGGGCGAGGAGCAGGCTGTGCAGACGTGGCCAGGCGCGGGGCTGCTGTCGCTCCTCAGGCAGCTGTTGTTTTTCCTCTGCCTTTGTGCAAAGGCACAGCTGGATTCCGCGTGAGCGGAGGGCAGGGAGCGGCGCCTTCATGCCTTGAACGCTGTGGTCTGAAGGCGTAAGCGGGGAAAACGGCAAACCCTTTGCAATGTTTGCTCTTCTCACTTTATTTCAGCTTCTTGAAAAAGTGGGTGGGCCAGCTCGAAACAACCCAAAAAACCTGTGGCACTTTGCAAAGCATATGCTTCCTTGGAGGAGACCTGGGCTCATTTGCACTCCGGAATGCTGTGTTTGTTTTTCAAGCAAGGACACTGCCAATCCTGATGGTTAACTTGTGCGGAGATAAGTTTGAGCGTGTGGAAGTGTGTGAATTTGGGGGATTGAGTTAGAAAAACAAAGAACATATGTGTGCTGTGTGCTTGGCTTGGCGAAAAAGCGACCTCTGCTGCACTAAGCGTGAGAAGCCAAAAGCTGAGCAGAGGACTGGAAACAACGTCTGTGGCCAAGCGGGGCCCCAGCGCTGGCCCGCTTCCTCTGGTGGCTGTGGAGGGCTGGAGAGGACTGCAGGAGAGCGGGGAGCGAAGCCTTCGGTGGGTGCCAGAGCTGCAAGATGTTCGCTTCTGTTAGTGCTGGCAAAACACGCCCAGGCAGCCAGCAGCATGGCTCCGGTGTTTTTGAAGCTGCTCTGGAACTGTGGCCGGGGGGTCGGACCCTCTCACCGTTGCAGGCAGGGCTGCCCGTGCTGTAAAGCACCTTGCCAGGCATCAGTGGGACAGCTCACGTGTGACGAGGGACTGGGGCCGCAACCGAGGGCTGTGGGGTGTGGGTGAGAAACGCTGCCCTCAGGAGTCGCAGGGCTGCCCGCTGCAGGAGGGGAGTGTGCGTGGGGCGAGCAGGAAAGCGAGAGGGTTCCCATGAGCCTTGGCTGGGGCGGCAGGGCTCAGGGCAGGGCAGGGACAGTTGTGAATAATGTGAAATCCCCGGAGTAGGTTCTCCAGGTGATGTCACTGAGCTGCTGCTGCAATAGTAGTTGAATAACAGCAAAAGAAACAATAGAAATCTAATGATTTGTTCACAGAATAAAGGCATCATTAATACCCTACAAGAGCCAATTCATACTGTTCATCTAGCAGTGGCAAGCACTGTATTGCCTCTCCTTGTGCACATACAACACCCTCGTGTTGGGTAATGACACTGATTTTGCGCTGGCAGCCTCAGCAGTAAAGAGATAAAGGATGTGAGGTAAAGGACGTAGGAAAATCGGCAACTAGAAGTTACTGTTTTACCAGCTGTTGGGTTCTTTGTACGTGTTTCTGAGACCTCATAATTATCCAGAATTACGTGCCTCAGCAAACAAGGGGGCTTGTCTGGGCACAGGCAGCCAGTGGCACGCTCCAGCGTGGCGTGGCAGCGCAGCCCCACGCTACACAATGGTGGCGGCAGCTGTGGGCCAGTGAAATTAAACCCTCTGGCGTTTGGATGAAACGCGTTGACTTCAAAATGACAAGATGTGGAAGGGAAGGGAAGGACGTGAGTTATCATGGGAGGCAACTTGTTCCGATGAATAAATGGGGTTCTGGAAACATGCTCCCCGTGTTGGCGGGGCCGAGCGCAGTGCAGGAGGCTGCTTCCTCCGCAGACGTGACAGGAGCTGGCTCCCGAAGGCAGCGCTGGAGACCGGCCGCTAAGCAGAATGCTGCTGGGGCTGGCTTTGGCAGGCTGGTGGGCGCTGCTGAGCCCACTCCATGCGTGCCGTTCCCGGGCACCTTCGCATCACAAACTGGGAAGGGGGGCCACGGCAGGAGCTGGGGGACCCTGGTGCCCCGAGGAGCCAGCCTGGGGCAGCTGAGCTGCCTGTCCGCCCCCGTCACTGGCCGCCCAGGTGGGCTGGGGCGGAGGTTGCATCCGAATCAGGTCAAGCTCTGGAGGGGCTGAATAGCAGCACGCCAGGGATCTGCATCCATCAGCTAGCTGAATTCCTGCTCTGTTGAGGGCCCCTTTCTTATCGGCACTAATCCAGCGCAGCAGCTGCAGCAGCTCTGTAGCGCTTGGTGCTATCAGTGCTGTGCAGCATGCCTGATAACCCCCCTTCCTCTCCTGTGCCAGCAGCAAGCCCTCTTTGCATTCCCGCACCATGTATGGCCACCGAGCCCTATCGCCGGGGTGCTTAGTGACTGCCTGACGGCAGCAAAACACAAACAAGCAGAGCCCTGTGTGCGGGCAAGCCACGGGTGGCTGGCAAGGCAGCACCCAACCTGCCCCTGCACTCCGGAGCTGCTGGCTTGCTCCCTCGAAGGAAGCGCGTCCGCCAAGCCTGCTCCGTCCTGGCGAGAGGCATCACAGCCAGCGGGAAGGGGTAGCCGGGTGCGCGCGGTGCCCTGTGCCAGCTGGCAGGACGGAGAGCAGCCGCCCCCCCAGCCCCTGCCCATCGCGACGCTTCGGGGCCAGTTAATAGGTACCATGTGTGCTGGCAGAGCAACAGTGCCTGGCACTGGCTGGTCCCAGCAGCCAGGGTGCCCATCCCAAATGGGTGCAGCAGCTTGGGGCATGGAGATGTGCACCCCTGCCCGAGCTGGCAGGGAGCATCACAGCCTGGCCACAGCGTTGTTACACCCAGGCTGGCATCCCTTGGAGAAGGGTCCATGCTCTGGCCGGGTGCCTCTGCACAAGGGCAACGTGTCGGTGCTTGTGAAGGGACGGGGACAGGCTCAGCTATGAGAGGGGACTGAGGGGGTATTTAAGGTCTCTCCTCACTGCTGTAGGTTAGTGTGGGAAGCTGGGGGGGGCAAGCATGGCTGTGAGCTCATGTCCCACCAGGGCTGCTGGCCTCATTGTAGGAATGTGCCATAATTGCTATGCTAATTGGGACAAATTAAAGTATGCTCTGGGTGAAGGACACGGTATTGACCTTGATGGAGAGATCACAGCCCTCGTGCTGGCCCCACTGCCTGCAGTGCAGCCTTGCAACTGCACAGAGATCCATGCCAGGAGCAGAGCCAGTGGTGCAGAGGTGCCTGAAAATGTACCGCAGAACCCCACAAAAAGTCCATCCGTCTGTCTGCTCAAACCTTTCCCCTCTTTTCTGCCTGCGAGACGCCATGTCCCCACTGGACTGGGCACAGCTATGGCCCCAGGTATCGTGGCCAGGCCCCTGGGTGTTTCCCAGGGCCAGCCTGGCTCCTTCTCCTGCAGCGTGGGCTGCAAGGGCTGTGCAGCCCTGCCTGCCCGCACAGTCGGGCATGGGTTGCCCATAGTCGTGCACCCCAGCCCCATCACTGTGCCCTCCGTCAGCCATCTGGGTGCTGAAGCCCACTTTTCCCCTCTCTCGCAGCAGCCATGGAGGCAGTGCTGATCTTCCTGTGCTCTCTGCTGGTGCCGGCGGCTGTGGCAGACGGTAGGTGCCAAGTGCTTTCCGCATGCAAGGTGGGTCACAGGGGCACGGGAAAAGGCTGCAGGGTCCTGGCAGACAGCCGCCACTCCGATCCAGGGGAGGCTGGAGCAGGCCATGGGGCAGCAGCAGTGCCCGTGCCGGCAGGGGGGCCATGGGGAGCCACAGGGGCTCCACCGGCAGGTTCACTCACCTGGCACCCTTGTCTGCTTATTTCCAGTGGCCACCCCAGAGAAGGAGGAGGACCCCTTTAACTATGGTGAGCATCGCCGTGCGTGAGGATGGGCGTGCTGGTGGGGGACATGCATGCATGTACGATGGGGAGTGAAAGAGGCCGCCCCCTTCCCTGAAGCCAGCAGGAACAAGCCCCTGTGTCTCCTCCCCCCAGATTACCAGAGCCTGAGGATCGGGGGGCTGGTGTTTGCCGTGGTTCTATTCACCGTTGGCATTCTCCTTATACTCAGTAAGTTGGGGACCATGCGGATGCTGGGCTTGTGGGCCAGGGCAGTGGGGACCGTTCTCGTGGGGGGGCAGCCATTGGAAAAGGCCGTGGCCCATTCCCACTTTGGCCATGCTGATGGGGTTTCTCTCCCCTTGCAGGCAGGAGGTGCAGGTGCAGTTTCAACCAGAAGCCCAGGTGAGTGAGGGCAGCCTGGTGGGGAACATCTCCCTTGGTGAGCCTCTCTGCCCAGCGCTCGGCTCTTCCTGGGCTCCCTCCCGCAGCTGGCAGAGTGGCTGCACTCCCCAAGCATCCCGTTCAGGTGCCTGGTGCCCAAAGCTCCGCTGCAGAGCTCTTGGGTGGCAAAGCAGCTCTGCACACTCCCAGGGCACCTTCCTCAGCATGCCCCTGCGCTGTCGGATATCCCACCCCCAGGGACAGGGTGCAGGTCCTGGCTGCTCTCACCGTGCCCCTCTTCTTGCAGAGCTCCAGGGGATGAGGAGGCCCAGGCGGAGAACCTGATCACCTCGAACGGTAAGGTCACCTGTCCCATCCTGCACGTGCTCTGCCGCCGCTTCTACTTTACCCTCGCCTGCCTGCGGAGCACACAGCTCTGGGCAGGCGCTGCGAACCGCTCTGCTCTTCCCTTTGCAGCAACAGGAGCACAGAAAGCAGAGAACTGAACAAGAGCCATGCGGTGAGTCTTGGGGCTGCCGCGGACCAGTCGAGGCCAGCATGTGTGGTGGCACTAGGGCTGTCGCGGCTGCAGTGCTGGGAAGGAAGGGAGGGGCAGCCGGGGCTGTGTACAGGGGCAATGGTGGGGCTCCGAGTAGACCCCTTTGCTGGGACCGGGCAGCCCTTCATCCCCAGCACGGCACAGGGGCAAGTGCTGGTCTGGGCCGTGGCAGGGAAACATGCGGTGCTGGTGAGGTCCTGGGTGTCCTGTGCTCGGCAAGCCCCAGGCAACCCAGCAGGAAAAGGAAGCATCTGTCCGGATTTTCCCTTGCACTATTACACTTCCTCTCCTTGTGCTCCTCCACCCCAAGGGGGTTTTATTTTTAGGGCCTCTAGAGAGCTGAGTGCAAGCCCCCTGGGGCATCTCGCTCCTTGCCCACAGTCAGAGTTGCCCTGAGCTCCGCATTCAGAGAGAGTGGAGGCCCGGAGCCCATGCTGGTGGGCAGGCGGTTTGCACTGCTGGTGGACAAGCCCTGTGCAGGCAAAGGCGGTGGCGGTGCTCCCAGCCTGACTCGCTGCTCTCCTTCGCACGCAGACCCAGAGACCCGAAGACAGATGCTCGGACCGCAGATGCCAGTGGCCTGCGAGGAAACTGAAATCGCAGCAACAGGTCCCTCTAAGGAGATGCGAAGCTGCTGTGTCTGTGTTACCCTCTGTACTTCAGCACCGGTTCTCTGTTTACTAACCCGACTAAACTCCACTCACCGTCCTCTCTGCCTCCAGTGCTGTGTAATGTTGATGTGAGATGATCATTACCTCTAGGGCTAGTCGTTGCTGATGTTGTAATAGTGACTTTCTCTTCACCTTTCTCGTTCTGTGCGTGTGATTCAGGCTGTGTACAACTGGCAAGCGCTCCCTGGAACGGGAGCCGCAGGGCAGGGCGGCAGGGGCCCAGGGGAGCCCTACGTCCCCCCCCCACCCAGAGTCAGAGGCACTCAGCACGGCCCGCATGGTACTGTCTGCATGCCAGGCAGTGTCACTGGCGGGGGCTTGTGGTCCACCCCGGCTGGCTTCGGGCAGGGCTCGGGGACCAGTCCCCCAGCGCTCTGGGGGCCTGCCCAGCCTAAGCCTGGACCGCGTGTTGCAGTTTCAGCAATAACCCTCCTGTGCACACCCCCAGCCCGAAGGCAGCCGCAGTAGGGGGCGAGCCAGGCAGGGACATCCCGTGGCTCCGCTTCCCTCAGTGGAGGCACCTGGGTGCTGGATTTAAGGCTGAAAGGAGCTCCCCTTTCTCGCCTGCTTGGCACTCCCTGTTTCTGTCCCTGGCTACAACCAAGCCATCGGTGTGGGTTGCTGCTTTAAAGGTGAGGAGATGCTGTGGTGGCAGAGAAGCCCATGAAATCCCCTGGCATGGTGACACTGAAAGAGGGTGGCTGCGCAGCGGTGACCATGCTAGCCAGCGCAAACCAGCTCCTTGCCAACGCTCTGCCTGCCTGTGAGATGGAGGTAGGCAGATTAAACAGTCTCTGAGGGCTAAAGAGAAACATGGACTGAAATAAAGATCCTGTCCTTGCTTGTCTCCAGCAGGGAAGGGGCAGCAGCGTTTCCTCCTGGTGCTCCCTGCCCTTCCTGATGCCTTGTTGCTCCCTGCGCCATGGCCCCCCTGCATCAGTGCTGTGTATCATCCCGTGGTGGTTACGTGTTGTCAGCCCCGCCGATGCCAGCTGCCCCTTCTCCCTGTGGAGCAGCAACTAGCAGTGGTGAGCGGTGCTCCGGGGCTTTGCACACCTGAGCTTGCACAGCGGGGCTGAGCCCAGAGGCTGTCGTCACCTTGTGTCCGCTCAGGGGTTGGAGGCAAGCCTGTGAATCTGGCCCCTTCCCCACGCCCATGGGCATGCAAAACTGTGGCCTCAGCTGGGCCTGGGGACTGCCGGCTTGGTCGAGGGCGCTTGCCAAGGCAGGTCAGCCTGGGCAGCAGTGGGGGTCCCCAGGGCTGCACTGAAACACATTGGAGCGTGTCCACGCAGGGGGAAGAGGTTCTTGTCCTCCAGAATGGTTTTGAGAGGGGTTTTTGCTATGTCCACCCTGCCACGCTGGCCCTGCCTCCAGGGTGGGCTGTGTCCCTGCGCGCTTTGCGTTCCGCGGCGGCACTGGGAAGCACGCTCTGTCCCATCTGTGTGAGGCAGAGAGACCCTGTCTCCAATACCTTCTCCCCTTCCTCCTGGCCATTGCAGAGAGCTCTGCTCACCTCCTGCCTCCACGCTGCCCTGCGGCCTCCGGCAGAGCAGACCCCGCGCAGCCAGCCCCCGAGCGTCAGCTGTGTGCGTGTCCCGCGTTGGAGTGCCCGTGGTGTCTGTAGCGTGCTGTCGGTGTTAACGTGAAACAAAGAAATCCCTGTGGTGTGTAGAAATGGCAAAATCCTGACTGTTGTAAAATAAACGGACCTATTGTGTTTCCTTTTAAATAGGCGAGTGTGCTGCTGTGGTAAAGGACTGGTGTGTTCTGTGCTGTGACCTAAGGGGGAAAGGAATAAAATATCATTTCTATCTGTGCCTGGCTGCGTCGTCTCAAGGGCCATGGCGTTGCCAGGGCTTGGGGGAAAGGCTGCGGGGAGCGGGACGGGGCCCGAGGGCTCCAGCTCTGCCGGGGAGGCTGGCTGGGGGAGCTGGCAGGCAGCTTCTCACGCTGTCCCTCTGTGCCGGGCGCTGGGCTGGGGCGGAGGGGAGAGAATGTGGCTCATCCCCCAGGCAGCACAGATGAGCTTTGTGCTAGCAGCGGTGGGCTGGCCGAGCCCCCACCCTGCCGCGCTCTTTCCTGCAGCCAGCAGCAGTTTCAATACCCAGAGGCCGTGTGAAGGGAGCGTGTGAGCGGCGAGCCTGGCTGCACGGCCCCAGGGGAGGCCGGCACAGAGCCCCCTTGTCCCTTGGCCTTTCGGGAGCTTTGGCGCCGATCGAGGGAGATGCTGGGTGCCGCCTCGGCTCTGTGACAGCGGGGCCACCCGGACAGCCCCACGCACCGCCCTCCTGGGGCTTGGCTTTGCCCCACGGCGCCGAGCTGCTGTGGGGGGCTCCGGGGGGCCTTGGCCTGGGCCCAGCCCTGGGCACGGCGAGGGGAGCGCTCCCTTGGGGCCGGCCACTGCGGTGCTAATCGGCTTGGGCGCGTGACTCCCGCTCGCTGATTGCGAGATTAGAGCAAACTGGATTGAACAGCCTGCCTGGCAGCTGGCCTTGCCGCCCCGGGGCCGGCACAGCCTCGAGGGGCGCAGCATCCTGGTACCCTCGGCCGGGCAGGGATGCACCGCGGACGTGGCTGTGCCAGGGTGCTGCAGGGCCCACCCCGGGACGGCTCGACGCGGGGCTGGGAGGCACTGACCCCACCGTTGCAGGGACCCATGGCACCAGGCTGCAGGGACGGGGCATGCCGCCCGCTTCTCTCTAGCAGAAGGCAGTTGCAGCCTGTACCGAAGCCCATCCCTCTGCCCCCCACCTCGGGCTCGCCTCCAGTGGGAGGTGAAGCCCAGCTGGCCTGACATTCAGAAAGCGAGGGAGGGCATGCCACCCTCCTCCCGGCTGGGGTAGGGACACCCGCGGCTCCGGGGTGCCCAGCCCTCCCTGCTGGCTGGCACGGTGGGTGTGTGCCCTGCCCTCCCCTCCCCTCCCAGAGCCTCCTTCCCAAAGGTGGGTGGGAGCGCTGTGCCTCCCCTCGTGACTGTGATAAACATTACAGCAAGGCCGTTAATGTTTAATGAGGTTTGCCTCCCAATTAATGTGCTTTCCCAGGGGCGCCCACTCCCAGAGCGAGACGCCCGCCGGACAACACGCCGACACGATGGGTGACGGTAAGGGTGGCCAGCAGGCACCAGCAGCTAGCACCCTGCTGAGCCCACGGCAGAGGGGCTTCGCTGGGAGGGCAGTCACCTTCACGGGGGCATCGCCATGCGAGAAGCAGGGCTGTTCCCTCCTGCCGTGTGGGAGCTTGCGCAGGTGCAGTTCTTGCGGAGGATTCGGGGGAGATGTGGGGATGAATCCCCAGAGCTCTGCAGCCTGCTGGCGCATCAGTGCCGGCTGGCGTTTGGCTTCTTGGGGGGATTTCTCCTTCCACATGGCTCCTGGCAGAGGGATGCACAGTCAGGTAAGGGGGCTCGAGTGGTGACACGGAGCTGTCAGACAGACAAGCCTCCCAGCATGGAGAGAGGCTGCCAGGATGCACCCCAGTGCAAGGTGTCAGCCCGAGGGGTTGTTCAGTGCTCCATGCCACAGGAGCAGAGCCATCACTGCTCCACCGACTCCTGTGGGCAGCGGCACTTCCCGAGGGTACTGTGTGGGCTGCTCTGCTGACAGCGCAGCCTTCACAAATAGCAACCAGCTGCTGCAAACAATCGAGCTGAGTGTGTCTGTAGCTTCCCCTGGAGCTCGAAAACTCCCGTGCATCCTGCAAATGCCCTGTGAACGTTAAACTTCCTGGAGTGAAAAACAGGAATTTGGGAATCCTTTATTTTCTCAGCTAGACCTTAAGGAATTCAGAGCGCTCTTGCTTGCAATCTTTGTTCCTGATCTTTCCCACCTCGCCTCCCCATCCAGGCGTCCACCGCGAGCCCAGTGCCCAGGCCCTGGCTCTCACTTGGGTTTCTCCTCTTTTCCAGAGCAAGCGCCCGAGCAGGGCCTGGACAGGTTCAGCTACGGTGAGTGCGTGCCGCAGGTAGCCCGGAGGCTATGGGCAGCCCGCTCCCACGCCTGCCCGTGGGCTCTGTGCCGCGGGCTCAGCCCCGCGCCTCGGCCGGGCTGACGCCGGCTCGGCTCTCCTCCTCCCCAGACTATGAGACCATCCGCAACGGGGGGCTGATCTTTGCCGTCGTGGCTTTTGTCGTTGGGCTCCTCATCATCCTCAGTAAGTGCCTCGGGCGGGCTGGATGCCTGCCTTGGCTCTCTTCCCCCACATGTGGCCCTTTCTCCACTCACCTCCCACCTTGCCCCGTGCCAGGCACTGGCTGGGTGCCGGGGTGGGGGGGCCACTGATCCTGCCCCACCATGTGAGGGGTGGGCATCGCCTGCAGTCGGGGCTGCCTGGGAATTTTCCATCTAGGCAAGCTCCCAACAGAAAGCGAGTTGGGAACAAGACAACGTAAACGGTTCACGTCTCCCTGCCAGCGTCAAGGCTTCGGAGGGAAGGTCACTAATTAAAAATAGCAGAGAAAACTCTGACATTTCCAGAGTGAGAAACCAGCTTTCCCAGAGCCCTCAGACCTCGGCGGCTCCCAGGGAGACTCGGTGCCGAGCGTGCAGGGCACCCTGTGACCCTGCCTGTGCATACAGGGACTGTCTGCCTCGCTCTGCATGGCTGGGGGTGGCTGCAGCATCGCAGCTGCACGCTGTGACATTGCACAGCGGTTTTAGGGGGCAAGATAAGAAAATCACCCGCATTTGCAATCCCAGGGGCAGCTGAGGGAGAAAGGCAGACATCCAAGCGGGCTCTCATGGCTGGCGCCTTGCTGGGCAGCACTGGGGACTGCGGCTTCGGGATCCGGGGCAGTGCAGGGGGGCTGGCCGGGCAGCGCGGCTGAGCCGGGGGCCAGGAGGCAGCATGTGGGGTCAGTGTCTCCCCACACCAGTGGGAGCTGGGCAGGAGGCCAGCCCCACCGTGGAGGCAGGGGGGCTCGGGTCTTCCCTCAGGAGCCAAACCCAGTGGTCCCCGGCGGGGAACAAGCCCGCCGAGCAGAGAGGGGCGGGCGAGATGGGACAGGGGCGGGGGGGGGGGAAGGCTCTAGCCACAAGAGGCCTCAGTCGCTCCTCTTGCCCCCAGGCCAGCGGTTCCACTGCGGAGGGAAGAAGAAGAGGAGGTGGGTATTGCACAGTTTTAAGGCAGCCTCCTCTCTCCTCCCCATCCTAGTCCTGCCAGCGGAAAAGGCTGGAGTCTCGGCTCGTACTCCCTCCCAGTTCAGCCACATCGCCTAGCATAACACATCTCCCCTTGCTTTTCACTCCACAGACAAGGAAACGAGGAAGACCTGTAGCTGCAGGTAGGTTGCGGGAGGACACACCCAGCTGGCAGCCAGGCTCCCTGGGTCTGCCTGGGCTGGGCAGCGGCGCTTCGAGGGAAGTACCTACGTGGTACACCAGGCTTCAGGGAAGTACCTACGTGGGGGGTCTGTCTGGGGAGGAGAGGGGCTAGGGCACGCTGGCCTCTGTGGCCATGTAACCCTCCCGTTCTGTCTGATTTCAGAGCTGCCATGCTGCCATGGAAGCAGAGCTTCCTCCAAAGCAGCGAAGTCATTGCCAAGGGCCACCCCTTACCCCGCTCCAGTGGCTCCATTACCCTGCTCACCCCAGACGAGGCCAGGACGCAAATTGCCCTCGTGCTTTTCCCTCTGTTAGATGCAGCAAGAGTTTCTTGGCTAATAAAGTTCAAGCTGAGAGAGGTTAAACTTTGTGCCCGAGGCATCTGAATCGCCCACTGTCCTGGCCCGGCACCAATGACCTTTCTGCCCTGCAGACATCTTCCAACACAGACCCAGGAAGGGTTTCTGCTGGCTCCTCCGCACACCCGCGGCACGGAGCAGCTGGCCGCCTCCGCTCTGGGTTTGCACCAGGGCTTGCAGAGGGAGGGACGTTCCTGCTCTCAGCCACCCTGGCTGCTTTGAGGAAACATCCCTCTCGGCCGGCACAAATGCTGGCTGCAGGTGCCCAAATCCTGAGGCAAATGCCCTTCCCCTGGGCTACACGGTGAGGGGTTTGGAGTGCTACCCCATGCTGTGCAGGCTGCAGGCCAGGTCAGATGCAGAAGCGAGTGTGTGCTGTTCGCAGGGGGCCATTTTCATGCTTGCTTTCTGGGAGTGCTTGATCCGGGCATCCTTCCTGGGCAAGGACGGGGCTGGGATGGTGCATCCAGCTCCTCGGTTTCGCTGCCTCTCTCCTCTTTGGATACAGATGGCAGCAAAAAGGAAGAAAACTCTCCTGCAATTGGGCAGTGAGCGAGGAGGGAGCTTTGCTCCCGGTGCCTGCCTGCAGGTGAGTTGGACCGACACGGACATCTAGTGACCAGGCAGCGGCCCCACTGATGGCTCTGCTGCCAGCTTCCCAAACCACTGCCCCCCAGCACCCACGAGCCCTTCCCTTGCAGGCTCTAGGGCTCAAGGTGTGCATCGGGTCACCCTAAGCAACCAGAGAAATAGCTTGCAGCAACGGAGGCAGCGGGGAGCTCACTCCCAGCTCCAGCAGTATGCGGGGGGTGCTTTGCCAGGTAACGCTGCAGGTGGGGAACGCTGCAGGTGAGGACCAGCAGAATGTGGTGCTCTGTGGGCAGCGGGGCAGGAGCCTTTGCTCCTCCATGCCCGCAGTCCTGCGTGGGCACCCATTCTGCTAGCAGTGCCATGGGAGCGGGGAGTCCGTGGGGGCCTGGCCAGTGGCGGTGGAGGGGCCAGTGAGGGGCCAGTAAGGGTCCTTGCCCAGCTCGGGCTGGTTCCCCTCATCACCTGCAGCCCCGCGGGGTTTGGGCGTGCACCGCATTGCGTTCTGGAAGCCTGAGCGTCCCAGCACTGCTGGCGGAGGAGAAACCAGCTCGCCTGCTGTTTGGGCCTCAATTGAGGTCAGACATTGACAGTGAAATAGGATTAGCTGAGGGAAGGTTATTAGACAAAATCCGTGCAATTTGTCTAATCGGAGGTGCTTATTTAACGTGGTAAGGAGATTATTTTGAAATAGAATTTTGACTTGACACTGACCCACTAATAAAGCCTCGTGGCAGCTTTGCACAGCTCGAATGGGAACCAGAGGCCTTCAGTGGAGGGAGAAGAGTACCTGTTTAGCAGCATAGACAAGCCGAAAGGTTTGCTCGCAGCAGAGCTGGCCCTGCCCTCCCCCTGCTCCGACCTCCCAGTCCTCACTGGCAAGGCGTGTGGCATGGTTGTGGTGCCCTAAAGAAGGAGCTAAAGGGCCCAGCAGCCGGGAAGGCAGCCGGTGTATGAGACGAGCCCGTCCTCAGCAGGGTCCCACATCCCTGAGGCCCAGGGCTCCCGGGGCTCCCTGTCCTCCCCAGCGCCGGGCCGGGCCAGGGCTCAGGGCACAGGCGTGCCCTTCAGGGTGCACGTCCCCTGGCACCGGCCCCCCGGAAAGCCCCGCAGACAGAACCCCTGCAGCTCGAAGGCAGGAGATTAAGGGGAGCGAAAAGCCATGTCTGGCTCCCTGCGCAGGGGGATCTCTGTCTCGGCACCAGATGGCATTAATAGCATTATTCTGCATGGCTCGCAGACACCCGCATGTGCACGCACGCTTGCGCAGCCCTTTGCACCCCTGGCTGGGGCCTGGGGGCCGTGCCACAGGTTGGGGATGCTGACGGGGTGTGCGGCGGCAGAGCGGGAGGCACTGCCGGCACCTCAAGGCTTGCACCGGGGGTTACATTTGGAAGGCAGGCTATTATCAGAGCTAAACTGCGAGCAGCCTGGCTCTGTGCCCCTCCAGGATGGAGGCGGGGAACCAGGGCCGGGGGAAAGGCATAAGCAAAGTATATGATGCATGGTAAATGTGGCCTCCCTGGGCCAGGGGCGGGGGTGCTGCCAGTGGCCCCTGCTTGCTGGGCCAGCACACGGGTGTGAGCCGCCTCTGAGGCAGGGCTCTCTGCTCCTCTCCGTGTCTTCATGGTCCTCGGCTTTGGAGGTTGAGCCCAGGAGCTATGGGAGCGGGAAGACCACAGGAAAAGGCCGCCATGTCTCCGCTCGGCTGCCTTTCTCCTGCTGCTGCCCCGGTGAGAGGCTCCTGCTCTCCCCAGGGCTTGGGCAGGGGGAGTTGTGGGCTCCGTCGGATGGTGCCCCACGGGACAAGCTCCAGCCCCACAGTCCTTTCCCTGCACCCGCGGCCCTGCGGGTCAGCTGGGAGCTGCGGCCTCGGTGAGGACACGTTCGCCTTCTCCCCTGAAGCAGGCAATCTTGGAGGATTTCTCTCACAGTCCCTTGAGCCATTAATCTTCTCAAAGTAAATCTTTTTGGTGACACAAAGGGGATTGGGTAAGTAATACAGCGGACAACTGGAGTGTCCTTTTCCTCTGGGAAGCCTTCCAGTTCTGAACAGCTTCCCCCTGGCACTGGCTATTCCCTGTTTGCTTTGCCAGTCCCTGGACGGACAGGTACGAGGGAGAGGGGCTCCGACCGGCTGTGGCTCGGCCAGCTTCTGTGCTTAATCCATGGCTGAACGTGAGGAGATGAGGCACCGGGGCAGGAACAGGAGGAGCAGCGGCCAGGGAGGCTGGCTGCTTAGCTCGCCCAGCCTGGAGGCCACCAGTACTGCTCCGCCATCTCCGTCATGCCAGGGATGCATGCAAAATGTCTCCTCATCATTAGTTAAAACAGGAGAGCAGCAAATGGTGACTAATGGAGCCAAAGAGGAACACTTGACAACACGAGAGACGGGGCTGGGCTGGCAGGGAGCCAGCCACACGCCTCGTTCTCCCTTTGTTCTGCTCCTGAAAAGGCAGCGCATCCATCAACAGCAACGCGTCTGCCAAAACAGCAGCGTTCCGTGGTCTGAAATTATCTCCCCGACCAAAGTAAATAACATTTCGGCCCTCATTTCCACGTTGCAGGTGCCCCAAAGCAGTGGTTTTCAGAAAACACCTGCTCACGCCAAGCCGGGCCCGCAGAGCAGCCCTGCGGCAGCGATGCCGTGTGAACGCAGCCCCACAGCTCGGCTTCAGCGGCGTGAGCCCGGCAATGGATGGGCCGGCTCCTTGCGGCCGCTTTCGTGGCGGACTGAAGCTGCGAAGCGAAGAAGTGTCCTCGTGAAGCCGGTGCCTTGGCCCTGCTAAAACTTTGCCGAGCCACTGGTGACTCTCCAGGCTCGCCCTGGAGCCGGCGAGGACCGGAACCCTGCTCACCCCCTCCTTGTAGGGGGGCTTCCCTCCGCCGGGCCTGAGCTGCACCTCCCGCACCCTCACCTCTGAACTACCGCCCAGGGAGCGGAGCACAAGCCCTGCCTCAAGCCCCGGGCACCGCGGCCAGGCTGCCGCCGCGGTCCCCGGGAGAAGCGGGGCCGCGCTTCCCCGCTCCGCGCCGCGACAACACTAGGGGGAAGCAAAAATCAAGCTTCTGCCCTGGAAAGCGGCTTCCCGGCGAGGCGGGAGCCCCGTCCGGCCCCGGGGGGGACGGGACCCGGCGCCCTTCACAAGCCACGGGGCGGGGGGGGAACCTTCCGGAGCGGCAGCGCCAGGGAGCCGAGGGGCTCGGGGAGGGATCCCGTTTCCGGGCACGCCGGCCCCCTCCGCCCGGCCGCAAGCCCCTCGCCGCCTCCGGGCCGTCGATCCTCCCGCGGCAGCCGCTCGCTCCCTGCCTCTCTCCCCTCCGCCGGCTGGGGAAACTGAGGCACGGAGCGGGGCCGCCACGCGGCCGCAGGGGGGCGGCTCTCCTCCCCTCGCCGAGGTCGCCGGTGGGAGCGGGCTGACGGGGGGGGCGGCCGTGCGGGGCGAGGCCCGGCCTTGGGCCTCGGCCGGGGCTGCCGAAGGGTCGCAGCAGGCCGTCTCTGCTCGCCGGAGGGGTGCTGCAAGGCTAAGTTGGTGCCTGCGTGGGAAGCGCTTTGTAGAAATCGGCTAGGACCAGATAAGTAGCCCTGTTGTTTTAATGACCGCTTCCTTCCCCGGGGGATTTGTCTGGGAGGGCGGCTGAGGGCACGGTGCTGGGGACCCATGGCGGGAGGGCCGCTGGGGCAAGGGACATTCTGCGCCCCTCCACAGCACCCCGTCCCTGGCATGGGGCAAAGCATTGGCCTGCAGCTGGCCCCAGGGGCTGCAGGGGTGCCCGTCGGGACCTTTTTTCCCCAGTGACCCTCTGCGGGCGGGCATGGAGGGTGGTTTTTTTGCGTATTGGTGGAAGAACTAGCCTTAGGGGAAGGCACCTGGCTGGCCAACAGGACAGGTGAGCCCGGGGCATCCCTGTGACCCCCAGAGCTCTGGGGCCCGGGGGAGCCCGGAGCTGAGCGTACAGGCTGCCCAGAGCTGGAACACTCGCTGGAGAGGGGGAAGTTAGAGGAGGCTGGGCAGCTTAGAGGGGTTGTGGCAACAGCCCCCCTTGCCCTGGGGGAGAGGTAGACGCGCGTCTTTTGTGGGAAAGACCCTGCTGTATGTGTCCCGCTGCAGTGAAGCATGGAGGGTCCCTTCTCCCGAAGGGACAAGCCTGCTGGGGCTCAGAACCACACACGGGCACATGTTGCTATAAATTCTCCTGTGTCTCAGGTGGAGCTTGGGCCAGGGAAGGAATTCCTTAGTAGGAGCTTTACCCTTGAGCTAGCTGTGCAGCTGGGCTTGCTGCTGGCTCCGGCAGGTTGCTCGCTCCCTGTTAGCAGGTCAGTGGCTCCGTGAGATACACTTCTCCCAGCGTGTTAGTGCTAGCCTTGCTTCCTGGGAGGCTCCTATGTGCTGCCAAAGGGCAGGTCAGTGCTGCCCAAATAATTAACATGATGACTTTCAGCCCTTCCTGATCACAGCTGTGTGAAGCACGTGACACCACACCAGCCTGCTGACGGGGTGGATGTTAGCAGGATACCAGCTTTCTGGGCTGAACGCTCGTGCAAAGGTGATGCACAAACACTTCCTGCATGTATTCAGCCACGGGAAGGCTGACAGCCCTGAACGGTGGCTACTGGGCAGGAGCTGAATCCCAGGTGTGGGCTCACAGGAGCCAGCTCTGGGGAGCACCTGGCTGCCAGACCCACATGTGCACCTGGGTGCGGGAGGCTGACACACAGCCTGGGCTGAACAATCAATGGAGGAGCAAACGGGCCCGTAATGAATGGCACAGACAGCTCAAGGACTCGCCACGGCTCCCTGAGTGTGACCCAGGGCAGGTCATTCACCCTGTCAGCCTTTAGTTGTTGTCTCTTCTTGGGCTGCATCCCATCTTGCCAGCAGATGCTGGCCTGTCCTGGAGGAAGGAGCTCTTGGCAGGGGGATGTTGGCGCTCTGGGTAGAGGCTGGCTCTTGGAGCTAGGGATGATGAGGAAACTCACTGGAGATGCTAAACAGCCAAGGGAGCTAAATAGGAACCGGCGAGCTAAATATGCTCCTCTGCACATGTGCCTCGAGTGGAGATCTGTGAGGCCCTGCGGGTGCTGTGCCAGCAAGTGCCCTGCCAGCCCACGTTTCATTCGCTTCTGGGCATAGGAGGGTAGAAACGGCACCCAAGTCCAACACCTTGCGTGCTGGATAGCAAAATGCTGTAGCAGGTTTTGCGGCTGGAAGATTCCCATCAACAGCCTGGCCTGTGCTGCCATCCTGCAGCAGCTGCCGGGGAGGGAAGAGGGCAGATGCCTGGCATGTGGCTGGGGCTCCCCAGAGCCTGGAAACGCTCGTTGCCTTAGGTATGGGCCCGAATACCGATTTCCTCACTACATATCGGCTAACATCTGTATACGGATGTAGGTGGTGATTGAAATGCACCTCGATTCCTAGAGGGATGTGTGGGCACCAGGCGTGCATCAGCTGCTGCTTCATCGCCTCTCGGGACGCTGACAGCACGGCCAGGGGTACGAGCGAGGCAGCAGCAGGCGTTGTGGGACCGGGGAGGAGCACGTGCATGTGTGGGAGGGCTGTGTGCTGGGGACACCCACGCACCATGACAGAGCTGCTGAGGTGGCCTGGGAACGGGCTGAGTAGGGGGTGGTGATGGAGCTACAGAGCTTGGCAGCACCGAGGAAGGGGAAGCATGTCCTCGGGGCAGGGGGGGAGGAGGAGGAGAAGGAGGAGGAAAGGCTGTGGTGTCAAACCTGTGCAGCATGGGCACTGCATTTGCTCCTGCCTCTGCTGTTGGCTTTTCAGCACTGAGGTCTGGGCAGGTGTGCGTGTATGTGGGTTAGGTGACATCTGGCCTCATGGCGCCCATTGCTAAAATGTGGGTGTCTCTGGCGTGGGTGGCCTGGAGTAGGGAGGGGCAGGGGGATGCGGGGCAGGTGTGTGGGAGCCTTAGCCCTGCCAGCTTCTCCCCGTCCTTCAGCTGTGTCCCTCCTCTGTGAAGTGGGAATTGCTCGCCCACGCTGTGCACGTACCACCTCAGCAGTGTGGGTGAGCTCCCTGGCTCTTCCAAGGGACTCCCTCCCAAGCATGAGGAATTGCAGTGAATGGGTGCAGGTTGAAGCTGGCCGAGGAGCTGTTGTGTTTTCTGCTTCTTTGACTGGGTGATGATGGTTGGGTTTTCAACTGAATCTAAACAGTGCTTTTTTCAAAATTGGTCTGTCATGCGTTGTCGTTTTGTTTGAAGTCGGAATGCTTCAGTCTTTCTTTCTGTTTATTTTCCAACAAATCAGGATTGGAAAGGCTGCTTTGGAAAGCCAAGAAAACCTTCTGTAATCGCTTCCGGAAGAGGCATTCTGAACCGCTCTAGTGGTCCAGACAAATTGGCTTTGGTGCGACTAAGTCGCCAGGAGTGAGATCCTAGGCTCGAATTAAGCCTTCGATAAGTACACCCCAAAGCGAACCATTAAGTGGAGTTGGTTTGTTACTTGCTGGCTGGAGGGATGAGGGGGTAGCAAAGTCTGCCAGGCCCCACCGGGCTTGTGTCCCCTGTCGCAGGAGCAGCCCGGGCCGGTGCAAAAGCCGCATTTCTCTCCTCCGGCGAGGAGGAGAGCTGCCGGCGGGGCAGCCCGGGAAAAGCCGGCCAGGTGCGGGGGCCGGAGGGAGCCCGGCCGAGAGCTCAGCCTCGGCGGCGGGGAGCGGCCCGACGGGGGCGGGGAGAGCGCGGGAGCCCGGCCCGCCCTCCCGACGCCACTCGCCGGGAGAGGGGGGGTGGAGGAGGAGGAGGAGGAGGAGGAGGAGGAGCGGCTGCGAGCTCGGCGCTGGGCACCTCAGCCTGGCTGGCAGCGCGGCGGCCGGGAGCGCGGCACGCCGGGGGCACCGCACCGCCCGCTATTGCGCCGCAGCCCGGGGCCAGCGCTGCTCTTTATGGCATGTGGCTGGTAACTTTTTTCCTGCTGTACTCTTTGCGGAAAGGTACGTCGGCCCTGGGGCGGGCGGGCAGGGGCGGGCGGGGGTACTCCCGGGGCTGGGGGAGCGCTCGCCCCGGGCGGAGCGGGGTCCCGGTGCCGGCGGCCGCACGCAGCATACCCCGGCGGGGCCGGCGTTCGGGCGCTCCGGGTCCCCGCTTTCCCGGAGCGCTTGGAGCAAAAAGCTTGAGCCCGTCAGGCGGGAGGAATCCAGCCGTGCTTTCCAAATCGCATCCTGCCCTCCCGGCAGGCTGGATCAAGGGGAACCCAGCGGCTTGCTAAAAACCGGGGGCGGGGGGGGGGGATCCATGGAACCAGCGTGTTGAGGAGACGCACCCTCAAAGCTTAGAGATTGAATTAAAGTTGGAGATTAAGGGAACGCTGTGCAAATCTATCGAGGGAACACTCCAAACCCAGTCTCTGCTATAGATGCAGTTAAAAAAGGCAGGCGAGGAGCCTCGCGTAACACGGGTAGTTAAATCTCAGCGCGTTTGTTACAACAATCAATCGATGTTACATAAAGGAATTGCCCGTTTCCGAATCTGTGGGAATTTTTAATTGCGTTCCGGTAATAAATTGCCTCTTTGCACATGACCCGACTCACAGATGCGGCGATGGAAGCACCCACCTCTTGGAAAATTGTCTGCTTGGAGGACGTGAAATGACATTTGCCCTAATTACCTTTTTTGACGTTTGACAACGGCAAGGGGGAAATTTTAGGGAAGGAGGAAAGTGAAAGAAAGGGACGGAGCTGCCTCCTTACTTTGCTTGCCACCTAGTATGTTACCCCTTTCTCCGAATGTTGATCCAATGAAAAATATTTACCAAGGTTTAATAGGGCATCCTGTTCGGTTGTGTGGTGGTGATGATCAATTATTCCATCAATTATTAATTATGGAATAGCTGCTTTATTCGAGCTGGAGGAAAGCTGCGTTTGGGGGCTTTACCCAAAATCGCTATTGTGTTTAGGGTCTGCTGAGCCGAACGTGCTAGCGTCTGCTTTGCTTACATTTGCATTTTTTACTGTGCTAACAGGAAAAAACAAAACCAAAACCAAATAACCATCGAGGATGCTGCGATCCCCCCCCCACCCCAGCAGTCAAAATAATAAAGAGCTGCACTGGGCTTAGCGCTTTTGGTGTTTTCAGCCCCAGCTTCTTGGAAAATGGATCTCTTCCTACAGAGCTATCTCTTCAGAGAAGAGCAAATTAAAAGCCTCCATTAGCACAACTCCTCCTGGCCTCATTTTCTCTTTTTTGAGAACTAAAAGGTGTCTTCAGTATGGAACAGTCCTGGTGATGGAAAGTGTTAAAGTGAAACGGTTCCAGAGAGAGGACAGCAATACAATGGAAGTTTCATTAGAATAATAGGATAAAACCAAATGAATTGCTTAATGCACGATAAACCTTTCAGATACTTCATATTTCTGGGCATCGAAGCACATCCTTTTAATGTGTTCCTGCTGTAGAACAAGAGCTCAAGTAGAAACTGAAAGCAAATAAGCATTTGATCCGGGGGACCGCTGAAGTTCAGAAATCCCTTGATGGGCTGTAGCAGCTTATTTCTTCCCCGCGTCGAAAAAACACAAAAATGGGTGGTGGGCAGGCAAGCAAACGGGGAGTTGAGCAGAAAGACAGTCTGGCAGTGTGAGTGAGAGCAGGCGGGCAGAGGAGGAGGGGAGGTGAGTGGCGAGCAGTGTGATGAAGAGCAGACTGGGCAAAATTGAGCGGCTTGGAGCCGGGAAAGTGTCTCCCTGTGTGCTCTTACTGGATCTCTCTGCCGCCTGATTTATATTGGCATTATATTTACATTATGTTCCTGTATTGGGTGCAGTGAACTATGCAGCTTGCGTTCTTTAATCTCTCCCCATCTCGGCCCCCCAGTGTGGCACAGCGCTCGTTTGTCTCTGAAATGAAACATGGAAACCTCATTAACTGCACGGAGGAGAAGCCTGCAGTGCTGAACTCCTTGCCGTGCCGTGCCCGGTGTTTGTTTATCCTGCGGAGAGCCAAAATTTCCCAGCACAAGGAGCCACGATGGCAACTTGCCCAGAGCCCTTACCTGCACCTGCCGTGGGCTTGGGGCTGCTCCTGCCTTTGGACCAGAAAATCGATATAGGCAAGCCTCACGTTTCGTGATGCATTTGCTCTCCGGAGGAATACGCTGTGCCTCGCGCGAGTGCCTCACGCCAGGGATGCGCTATCGAGCAGCCCTGCCCGGAGATGGGGGCTGCGTGGGAGCTGTAGGCTTAGCTTTGGGCAGCCGTGGCACAGGGCGCCTTTCCACTACACCGCTCCAGTCTCTGCCCATATGGTTCCGAGGTGGAGGGATGGGGAGCGCTTTGTCCTTCGAAGCAGCTGATGAGCCGGGTGCGAGAATCAAACTAGAAGCCTTTCTCTGGGGCAGGAATTCTCCTGCCGTGGCAGCGTGCAGGTTCTGAGCTGTGCCTTGGGTAGCATGAAGGCATCTTGCACCCAAATAAGCAGGCTGGTAGCAAGCGCATCTTCCTAGGAGGGCACGAAGGAGGAAGGTGTTTGGTTGTTGCAGTTGTTACGACGCGTGCTTTACCGGGAGGCTTCTGCGGCGGCAGGTTTGGGTGCAGAGTGTTTCTTGTCTTTGAAATCTCGATTGTAGCCAGCTATGTATTTTTACATAACCATGACTTTGTGAGGTACCCTTTCCCTGCTTGTAGATCCGTAAGAAATAAGCCCCACCACATGCAATCTGCATATTGCCGCCATCATCTGCCAGCAGAGCTGTACCAAATATTTAGGAAATCCATTTCCCGACTCTTGCTAATGCTTGCTGCCGGCCCCAGCTGCTGCCTCTTGGAAAGGGCTGTGTCGGCGGCTCCTCTCCCTGAGAGAAGGGAGCGAGCACAACTGAGAGGGGGAAAGGAGAAGGTGAGTGAGGTTTCAGAGCTTGCTCTATTGATCCCTTCCCCTCGTTTCTCATACCTGTCGGCCGCATGGTGGAAATCCTCATCTCCGCCTTGTCAAGTGAGCGTGCAGGCTGCGGTGTGCTGGACGGCGGGGACCGGCGGCTCTGGAGGAAGCCCGGCAGCAGGCGTGTGTAGCCTCTGGCGCGTCCCCTCGCTCGCCCCTCGAGGCTGCTGGGCTTGGCCCCGGCCTCCCCAGGGGGGACCTTGCTGTCACCCTGGCTTGGCAATGTCACCACATGTCCCTTAGGACTCAGCTGCAGCTCCTCAGGCTTTGTATTCAGCAGAGCTGAGATGTGGAGGTGGGCTGTGGAAGGGGAGGGAGAGGCCATCGCCTGTGGTCCCCGGGCTCGTTCCTCACCCCCCAGAGCAGAGGGCCCCTGGGGGGAGCTCGGGCAGGTTGGGGGGCTCGGGAGGTGGTGCAGAGCTGGGGGATGTCCAGCTCTGGGTCAACCCCTGGTGCAGATGGGGTGGTGAGACTGATGCCTCCAGCAAGCCGATGGGGGAGGTTCAGGGGCCAGGCAAAGCAGGGGGGAGAGGTGTTTGGGTTTGGTTTTTTTTTCCAGGCAAGGGTTATAGCCTCAGCCTGGGTGCTGTTGTAATAGCTGGAGGTGGTTCAGGCCTTAATTTCCGTGCAGATGCATTAAGGAGCAGGCGGCTTGCACTCCCAGCGTGTTTGAGCGGTGCCCTTACCTGCAGAGCACCAGAGGCAGCGTTCCCCTTTGCTCCCGCTTCAGTTCGCGGTGACGGCAGCCGCCAGTCGGGACCGACCGCAGTGCTCAGGCCAGAGGGCCTGTGCCACAAGGGTGGGACTCCTGTGGCGGCTGAAATGCAAGGCTGGGGCACGGAAGGTGCTGCGACGTACTTGCCGTAGTGCTGGGCACCAGCTGAATGCCCCAGGCTGTTGCTCAGCATTTTGTGGCAGTTTCCACCCCCCCGGATCCCCGAGGGGTGCAGCGTGGAGGAGGCCACTCAGCTGGAGTTGTGGCTTTAACCCTTTGGGCTGGAAAGCCACTGCAGGGGGGTGGCATCCCGTGGGGCCGTGCTGCGCTCCTGGCGGGGTGCGTGCACCTCTTGTGCTCCGCTTGAGAGGGTACCAGCCTCCTCTTTCTCACCTCGTCTCGCTGCCTCTCTCCCCATCCCTTCCGTGATGCTCAGAGATGCCACTTCTTGCTCTGTCAGCTCCAAGGTCACTCCATTCATTAGGAGAAAGGCTATTAAAAGTGTCCTGAAGATGAGGGCTTGAAGGGAGCTCATGCCAGGGCGGGCCAAAGACTGCTCCAGCATTACAAATGTGCGGGCGGTATGTGATAGATACTGTCATAGTTTAAAGCGGTAGAGAGGAAAGATTAGGACTTGCCACCTACCTGTAATTCCCACCCGGCAGTGCGTGCCAAGCTTGGGTTCACTTTCTCCTTGAACAGGGCAGGTGTCAAGCACCCTTAATGAGGATAATAAATGAGTGGCGAGGTGGTGATTAGCCTGCTGTTCTTCACGGCATCCCTGCAGCCGTTACAGCTGGTGGCTGGAGAAGCCCCAGTGGCTCCTACAGTCCCTTGGCTGGTCTGCAGGTGGGCTCTCTGCTCTGGTGCTGCCTCGGCAGCATCTCATCTGGCCTTGGAGGAGGGCTGGGCTGGGCACCTGGGTGGTCAGACCGCCAGGCCCAAGAGGGAGGCCCCGGGAAAGGTGCTGCCAGTGGGATAAGGTGAACTCGAGCCTAGCGCCTGCCCTTTCTGAGGTTCTGTGAAACCTCCTTTGGAATGCCAGCAACACGCTTAATGACAGCAAACGGTCAAGCTTCCAGTGGCCACTCTTTTGTAAAGAAGTACTCGGGCAGTCACAGGCCTCTGCCACCCCTTGAGAGGAACGGTGTCAGCCCAGACTGGATTGCCCGTGCCCAGAGGATTGCATGTACACCCTTGAAACACAACTTGTTTAACCTTTTCCCATCTCTGTCGGGTTTCCGCCCAGTTACTGATGTCCAAAAGACCTTGCTCAGCCTTGAGAGGCTTGCTGGGTTTGGGTGGGCATGGGACTGGCTGGGGGTGCTGAGCAAGTAGTGTGCCAACACAGATGATATACTTGCACCACAGACAGAACAAGCTCCTTAACGCAGGGGAAATGGCTCTCTAATTGCGATAGTATGAAGTTGGTTGTTGTCTCAGACCAGTCCTAGATCCACTTCCTAGCAAAGGAAGGGCTCTTCCCGTGAGGTTTGGAGGAGAGGAGGGGTTGCCTTGCTGGGCACTCGCCTAGGAGGTGACAGCGTTTCTGTGCTTACGCAGGCTGAGGTCAGCCTGTGCCGCTCCTCGTGCAGGACTCGCACCTACATCTTGGCTGCCTCTTCCAGAGATCCGTGGCTTGGTGACAGATCCTGGGGTTAGTTTATGGCCGCTCTGCCTTAGCCGCTCGTTAGAGCAAATGAGTGCTTTCTGCACGGCGCAGTGCTTTGCAGTGCCGAGGTTGGCTGTGCCGCTGAAGGTATTGGAGTTTGGAAAGTCCAGCGATTTAGGCTAGTAAATATTCCAAAGGGATGATAGCAAAATGACTTGCTTCTCCCAGCTCTGATAGAGATATTAATATTTCAATACCTCTAGGTTGTAATTTACTACAATTTAAGAAGATTGCACTCTGATAACTTAAAATACATGCCTTTCAGAGCAAGCTAGACGGTGCCTGGCTACGCACTGGGCTTCATGTAGCTTCCAGCTACCAGCAGACTGATCTCCAGCGTCAGTGCTGCGCGGCTGCGTTGCTGCGTTTTCCCCAGCAGAAACTGTTCTGTTTTGGCTCCCCTAGCCTCCTCTGTTCAGGTTCATGTGAATTAATGCCCTCAATATTTAGGTTAGGGTCAGCACATCTGACCAGATGTGAGCAGTGATTTCTGGTTTAAAAATATTGCAGCGCTATTTCTAAATTTTTAATCTCTCTCAGTGATTTGGAGGCAGTTTTATGAAACGTGGAATTAGGATGGTGCTCAATGCTAAATGGTAAAGGAGATTATATGGATTTAACTCTATGCGTCTGTCACATAACTATTGCCAATCCCATAACTTCCATTTTCTATTAAAAATCCATTTCCCCCTTTGACCTGAAAAAGCTTTACGGGTAATCTGAATTTCTCTGTTTACGAGGTATTTTTCCACTCTTCGCCCCAGCCCCTCACCCGTCCATCTCTAAAGCTTCCTGGGCCCTGCCTGGGAAGAAGAGATTTCCCTGTCAGGCTGCGGATGCTCTCCGATCTCTCTTACAGCAGGAGCCTTCTCAAACTGTGGTCACGGATCTGGGGTGGAGATGTTGGATGGAGCCTGGGGCAGAGCTGGCTGGGTGATGGGGTGCTAAGCACAGCGGGGTGTTCCTGGACCAAAGCCGGCGGGTGGGCAAAGGGTGGCTTTTGCTGTGTGCCTGACACGCTGTGTGCCCTGGCTCCGGCCGTCTTCTGCTTTGCTCAGGCGACAGGCATTACCACAAAGAGCATGCTGCTGCTCGTGTGTGCTTTGTTTTCCTTCCTCTGCCTGCAAATGTGCTTTTTCTCTGTCACGTATTTGGGAGAAGCACCGCGCTGTTCTGATGAAGGGAAATGCTGATTCATGACGACAAACCAGCCTGGAGATGTCACGAAATGACATCTGCAGGGCCGTGCGGTGGCCTCATAGCTCTGCAAAGCCTGGCACTGCTGCATGGGAGGCTGGGCTGGAGCGCTTTACTCCTCTGGTCCATCGCTCTTTGGGTGCTTGTCAGTGAGGGAGGAAAAAATAAATGTCTCTCTCTACTTCTACCTGTGTGTGGACACGGGGAGCTGGTGTGTGGGGAGGTATGGAGATGCTTTCATGACCTATAAATCTGTTGTCTTGTGTGGTGGCAGTGCTGGACCTTGCTAGTCAGCTAATCCAGCACATGGATGGCTTTGCTGGGCAGCTCTGGCAGTGCAGTGCCCCTGATGTGGGGCCACAGGGCTCCAAGCAGGCAAAGGAGGGAACTGGGTCATTTAGGTGACTATTCAGTGCAGAGTATGTGGAGAGCAAGAACCAGGTGCTCTCGCCTCTGATTTCCTGGGTGCTGAAAGAGGCATGAGGTTGGGACATCCAGCTGGGAGCAGGATGGAGAGAGGACTCTGCTCTGGGAAGAGCTGAGGTGTTTCGGGGTTTCCTGTCTTGACCTGGTCGAGGACAGCATGGAGCAGGCTGGTGGTACAACACCAAGGCAGGAGAGGCCCGTGCTTGCCGCCACTGGGCACTGGAGGAAGCTTCGTGGGGAGATGCGAGCGGCTGTGGCCAGGGACACTCAAGCGGCCTTTCCTCAGGCGAGCACCCGTGCTGCGCTCGCCCTCAGAGCTGAGGCAAGGCTGTCTGTCCTGATGAGGCTTTCCTTCTCCCCTGCTCCTGTCCCCTCCTCCCCAAGTTAAGAAATCGAGGTCACGGAGGGTCCCCCATGACTCGTTTTGAACTGGCGGTATGGTAGTGATCCGCTTATTGGCTCTGCGGCACCACAAGCGGTGTTCTCAGCCAGAGCTATTAATACACCCGCCGAGGGCCGCTTTCTATATCCCTGTCCTTCCGCCCACTTGGAAAGAGTGTGACTAAAAAAAGAAAACGGATCTAAGTGACTGGGGGCCTCCTCATCCTTATTTATAGGCAATCTTGCTTGCTTTGGTTGAGAAGGGGGAGCTCGTGGTCCTGGAGAGTGGGAAGGAGAGACTGGAGGAGATGGGGGAAGAGATCCCTTCCCTCATTTTGAAGAAGGGAAGAGCTTCTCTGCAGGACTTGTGGTGCCCTGGAAAGCTGCTCCTGGGCATCCGGGTGGCTGCAAGATCTGCTTTGGACTGTGCCCTTGAACCCTGCATGTCTCCGTCTTCGCTTGGGTGGTGCAGGGATGCCTCGTGCCAGGCTGCATGGGACTGGGCTTCCCCTCCCTCTGACTCTGGGAGTGGGGAGCAGCACTGCACCCAGTTTTCCTGCCCCTCTCCTGGGGGCTGCTGCAGTGTTTGGAGGCAGTGGTAGGGTGACAGGAAGGATCTCTATCCTGCTTGGGAGAGGCTAGCGCTGGATGTGTCGGCATTGCCAATGGGCAGCTGCAGCTGCAGGCTGGCTGGGGCCATGCTGGGGAGGTGATGAGGCACAGGGGTGCTGGCTGGCTCCTGGCTGCTCCGGGCTGGGGGATGTCGGGGTTTGGAGGAGAGACGGTGCTGGTTTGCAGTGCTTGCTTTGTCATCAGTGTTGCACATGGGTGTCCTCAGGCCCGTGGGCGCTGAGGCGTGGTCGGACCACGTGCTCAGAGCCACCTAGGTGCCTACGGCCACCCGGGGAAGCCTTGGGGGGGATACCCTGGGTACCCTTCCTTGCTTGCACAGCCCCTACTTGTCCTGCTTAGGTGCCTGTGATCCCTGATCCATGCTGCCAGCAAGAGTGCTGGCCTGTGAAGGTGGCCTTTATGCTTCCAGCCCAGGTGCTGACAGTCCTCCGCTCCCCTGTTCTGCCACGTGTGGGGGCCAGGGGCTGGGCTCGGGGCAGCTGTGCTGGGGGATGCTCACTGTGCTAGTGGGGACTGGTGATTTCTGCAGTAACCCCCTGCCATTGTGGCCTCTGCTTCCTCCACAGCACACACTGAAGATGTTGGAACCAGCCTCTACTTTGTGAACGACTCTATCCAGCAGGTCACCTTCTCCAGCACAGTGGGGGTGGTGATCCCCTGCCCGGCAGCAGGGTCACCCAGCGCCGTCCTTCGGTGGTACCTGGCCACAGGTGATGACATCTATGATGTGCCCCACATCCGGCACGTCCATGCCAATGGGACTTTGCAGCTCTATCCCTTCTCGCCATCAGCCTTCAATAGCTTTATCCACGACAACGACTACTTCTGCACCGCGGAGAACTCGGCTGGCAAAATCAGGAGCCCAAATATCCGTGTTAAAGCAGGTAGGAGCTCTCTGTGGGTGTTGGGGTTTGGACGAGGTGCTGATCTTCTCTGTGGCCTGCCAGTTGGCCTGGCAAGCACGCCCCACTCACCTCTGTCTCCCTGGTGTGGGCCAGTAACACTGCTGACCGGCAGCATGCCGGCGTTGGGACAGCAGCACCGCTGTCCTACCCGTGAAGCCAGGCTGTTTTGGATGGGGATGGGAGCAGGCAGTCCCGCTGCCAACTGGGATCATCACCGTCCTGCGTGGGGCAGTGGGACCAAGTGCCTGCTGCCTCGTGAGGGCTGCCGTGCTGTGCCGCCCTGCCTGCACCTTGGGCTGCACTGGCAGCCCTGCCGCAAGGCGAGCGCTGCAGCTGCCCGCCCTGGGAGCAGAGCACGGAACCAGGGCTGCTGCGTTGGACTCTTGCGAGGGGATTGATCAATGCTGCATGGACGGAGGGCAGGGAGAAGGGCAGGGTGCTGGATAAGAAGGCCTGCTAATACACGTTTGCAAAACGGCATCCTGCCCCAGCTACGAGATGGCTCAAACTCGGGCTGATTACTGGCTGGGGGAGGATCGGGGTGACCAGCAGGGAAGGGATGTGCATCTTGGGGGTCTCCAGCGAGTGCCTGGATGCCATGGTGCAGTTGTGGCCTTGCGGCAGGAGAGGTCCTCTGCCTTTGAACTGATATTGTCACACCCAAGCACGCGTGAGGGCTTTTCACAGCTGCAGGAGGAGCTGGACCACGTGTGTCCGTAGCAGGGAGACCCCCACTGTGTCCCTCAACCCTCCTCGAGCCTGTCTGTTCCCACTGTAGCATCCAGCCCCAGCATGCCAAAGCTTATTAAGCAAACTAAAAAGGAGGAATATGGCAAAGAGCTGATTCCAAAAGCCATTATAGTAAATTATTGACCAGGCTGAGGAGGGCTAATAGCCCAGGAATGGCTTCATTATGTAACCTATTAAAAGCGGGGCTAGCAGAGGGAACATGACAGAAGTGACTACAGGGTTTTTTATTTTAATACCTTGTACTGCAGAGTAAATTGGTATTAACCCCCTTCCGCAGAGTGAATTATTTACCAGCACTATCAGGTTACCTATAAACCACAGCTCGGTGGAGGAGGGACGGCGACAGATGGGGTGTAGTAAAGGCAGACGTGCAGCGTGGAGCTGTTGCCCTCCTCGTGCTGGGCACCACAGGCTGGGCTTCCCATGGGGCAGCCGGGCAGCGGCGAGGGCTGTGGCCAGCTGGTGCCTGCCATGCACCCCAGGGCACAGCAGGGCAAGCGGCCCCTTGGTGTGGGTGACGTGGCTGTGTCCCGTGTGGCACCGCATCCCGTGCTGCAGCACCCCGGCTGGCTCTGTGCTCTGCAGCAGGCAATTACCGTCGCGGGGATGGCTTGTGCTTCCGAGTGGATGATCATGGCCCCTCTGGTGCTGGTGACCCTGGGCTCGATGTGCCTTGCAACTGCAGAGTTCTGGAGGGGTTGCAAAGGCGATGGTGCCGGGGGCTGTGGGTGCCCCGGGGTTGAGCAGCAAGGATGGCAACACTGGCTCTCCAGAGAGTTGGTGCTCTGGATGCGCTGCAGGGGAGAAAGCTTGTCTTGGTCCTTGCCTTCCTGCCGGGTGGGCAGCCTTCGCTTCGCTCTTCTCCCACGTGCTGAGGACTTCCTTGGGATCATGGCAAGCCAGTAGCAGAGCCGAGTCCTGGCTTTCATGGCACATTATCTTTGTGGGAATTATTCCCAGAGGCAGCCAAAAGCCAGAAGCCCCGGTGGCAGCTGGTGCAGGGCAGAGCTGCTGGGGCAGCCGCCGGTGCCCCTGTGTGAGGGCTGCTCCGGGCTGGGGCGGCTGTGGCGGGGGTAAGCATGTGGGAGGCTGGGCTGGATGCTCCTCGTGGTCCCCATTAAAGCCCGTGAACAAAGCTCCTGCTCCACGTGATTACGGGGGCTTTTGCTAGCTAGTCTGCTTTGGGTCTGGAGTCCCTTTCCACAGTAGGCTTCTCCCTGTGCCCTCACGGCGCAGAACTTCGTCCTCCCTGCCGGGGCACCGGGCAAATAACCGGAGCGAGCCGGAGGCCGCTCCGAACCCTCTTCCCTGCTTTCCCCTGGCATGCGCGGGCAGCTGAGCTGCAGGCGGGTGCGGGAGGAGAGGCGAAGGTGGGCCAGCCCTCTGCAGCTTGGAACTGAATGTCTCATGGCTGCTGCTGGTCTCCTCTGCCAGGCAGCTGGTGCGCAAAGCTGGCCGGCAAGCGTCACTGTGCACCCCAGGCTGGAGCCTGGGATGTGCCCCTGCTTCTGTACTGACCTCTTGCAGCAGAGCAGGGTGCCCTGAAAGCCTGGGAAAATCGAGGTGGAAATACTGTCAGCTGCTCGCTTGTTCGTGCGAGGTATGCCATGCGTTGCCAGCAGGTGCTTTCCACTCAGGGAAAATGCCTTCCTTTTGGGGCTGCTGAGGAGCTCTATCTTAGGACATTTCTTGGGCTGCTTTTGTTCTGGCCAAGAGGTGGTGTTAAATGGCGAAGTGAATGCATGTCTCTTGTGATAGTGATGCCCAGGTGCCCATGTCCTGCAGGGCGCAATTATTGTCCCCCTGAGGAGGCACCTGCACTCACTGTGTTTTATACTTAAACTTCAGGAGTTTACGGTGTCTGCATGTGTTACTGGGCGTGGTGACATCTTTTTGTCTTTCTGAAGAGGCTGGGGTGGGTTCACCTTACCAAGCGAGTGCCGCTGGAGGATTGTGGCACTGGGGAGTTCTTTGTCACAGGTCCAGGGAGCAGCGTGGAGCTGTCAAAGAGGATCCTCTCCCTGAGGAATAGGGCACGTAGTGGGGACAACTCATAGCTCCCACTGTGGCATGGCTTGGAAAATTGCCATCTGCTCTCCTAAATTGCTTGCCTCAGTGGCAAGCTCAGGTGATGCTGGGGACCGTTGCAGGGTCCCAGCCGCAGGAGCTGGGCCAGACATCTCCTCTGCATGCCGAGCATGGGGCTGAGGTCTCCAAAGGAGAGCCGCTTTCTTCCCCAGGAAGGTGGGCCAAGTATTTTCAGTGGAAGTAGTTTGTGGCTGGGTGGGTTGGTTTGTTTGGGAAACGTGGGATTAAAGCAAAAGGAAGTGTGTTTTCCTCCAGCACTGTCATGCTACCAACCATCTGCTTTTCTCTACAGTTTTCAGGGAACCGTACACCGTTCGGGTGGAGGACCAAAGGTCAATGCGTGGAAACGTGGCTGTTTTCAAGTGCCTCATCCCCTCTTCAGTGCAGGAATATGTTAGTGTTGTGTCCTGGGAGAAAGACACCGTTTCTATCATCCCAGGTAAGAGAGGAGCCACTGTTCTCTTGGAAAATCTGACCTGCTTTGCCATGTGTGAAACTCGCTGTCGTGGAGGGTCTTTTTTTGGCTTATCGTCTGTGCCCATGCTGCCCAAGCAAAGGCTTTTATTGATGACCGTCTTGCAGCTTCATACTCAAAAATGCTGGTGGCGTGAACAGACGTGTTGTGTTCAGGCTTTCCTTGGTGCTGTGGTTGGTACTTTGTGTATCTCTGGGCTCGGGGACGGTTGGTGTAAGCGTGACAGCAGGTGTGCCCCATCCTGGCTTCTCCCACATGCCTGCGAGCCAGTTCGCTTTGGGTACCTGGCAGCTGGGGCTTGGGCAACAGGAAAAGAGCCTGCCCGTGCTGTCCGTGTCCTGACTCCTGCAGTGAGAGCTGGTTTTCATGTTGTCAGCATGATGCACAAGTAAATATTCCAGCTTCTCTTGCAAGTTTTCACAACTGTTTCAGCCATGGGGAAAGGAATTCAGTAGAAATGGCATCGTGCACCTCTTCCCCATGCTGGTGCCTGGAAACTGCTTGGCTTCCCTGTCCCATGTGCCTGCCTCGTAGCCTGGAAAGGGTCCCGCTCGGTGCTGACATCGATCTGCGGGGAAGGGGCCTGTGGGAGAGACAGCAGCGGCCGTCTCTATGCAGGGACTTTGCAGCTCTGGCTGTTTTGTCCCTGGGTAGTTCCCTGTGACTTTTTGGTAGGCGCAGAGCACCCCAGGTTCCCATGGGAGCAGAGAGCCTCCGAACCCAGGGTCTTCCCCCAGCTGGTCCCCTGGGGAACAGGGAGGAGAGGTGGCTGGAGCACTGATGGGACACGGCCTCCCGGGCACCTCTGTGCAGCTCTGCAGCGGGGGAAAGTAACCGGACAAACTTCTTGCTGAGCCATGCTAGTACTGTGGGCTCTGGCTCCTGTGCTCCTGCCTAGCTTGTCGCAGGCTTTGAAGCAGTGCAGGGGCTGCGGGCAGGTGCTGGGCGCAGCATGGGGCCAGTCCCGTGTCCCCGTGTACTGGGGTGACCTTTTGGCTCCCTCCTCGGAGCCGGTATTGATGGCAGCGCTGGCTGCCCGGCACAGCATGTGTAAGCTAGTAGTAAAGCGATCAATACTGCTTTCCCCAGGGGGATCCAGAGAGAATTAAAGGATTTTGCCCAAAGTGAATGCTCTGCGCTTGATATTTGCTCACAGGTCAGCAAGTCCTGATGCTCCTCCTGGGGCCGGTGTTGCCGTGCTGGCAGCGCCATGGGGAGCAGATGCAGGAGGGCAGACGGCACGGGGAGTGGGTGCGAGCCTGGTGCCTGCTGGGGCAGCTGCTGACCAAGCATGAGAAGCCACTTGCTCTAATCCCTCCTGCAGGGATGTTTCTTTCTTAAGGAGCTTAAGGAGCAAGGCGCTTCACCTGGAGGGGGGTGACAGGTTTTCCTGAGGGCTGCGGTGGCTCTTGCCGCTAGACTGTGGTGCCTCCCGAGTGCAGCTAATCGGCTGACTCTGCACAGCCCTTGCGCTTGGAGGCAGGCAAAGGGAAGCAGTGCTGCAGGGCTTGTGCCAGTGAGCGATGGCCCCCGGGGTTGCGAAGCATCAGCAGGGTCTGCATGCAGCCCCCTGCACGGCAGGGGAACCGGGCTGACCGATTGACAGGGGAGCACTGGGGACCCTCCTGACCAAGGCTGTGCCCTTGCTGGTACAGAGCCTGTCACGGTTTGCAACGCTGGGGCTGGGAGCCAACTGCCTTCCCACAGTCAGGACCTGAGTCCGCAGAGCCTCTCCTCCCCAGCACTGACCCCTTTGTGACGGTCTTGGGATGAAATATGATGTGAAACTCTGCCTTGGGAACGTGGTCTTCCCCAGATAGGCATTCAGAGTGATGAGCTTGCATTGATCGGCAGCCAGCCCACGTCCACAGCAGCCTTTTGCCTGGAAAGGGAGATTCTTGCTTACAAATGGCCTCCTTGAGCATGAGCCTGTGTAAGGAGCTTCTGGCACTTCAGGGTGTTTTGGAATACTGTGGAAATGTCCATTTTGGTTCAGTGGGTGAGAAACCTCGGGGTGGTCCAGGAGGCCTGTTTAAAAGTGTGTTTGGGGAGGCCTACCCTGGAGACCAGCTGATGTTTGGAAAAGGCATGGCACCCTTTGGTAGGGTGCAGACTGGCACCACAGCCTTGCCAGCCTTTCCCTGCTCGACTCCAGGAAACAGTTGCATCTACGTGCATGAATCAGCGCAGGGTGGATTTCTGTACGGCGGATGGGATGGAGGAGTTCGTGGCACCCATCTCCTGGGCTAGTGAGGTGCTTGGGTGGCGATGCTCTGCCCACTCCAGGCTTGTGCCATTTGCCGAGTGGGGCACAGCAAGGTCCACCAGCACAAGAACCTGCGGCGTTCGTTCCTCGGCAGCTGGCAGTGCCATGCCGGCTCTGGCAGCGCTTTCTGGAAAGGCAGGGGTTGCTCACGCCCCTCAGGATTCTGTAGGACTGAGCAGGGCGGTGCCCATGCTCCTTGTTTGCAGAGTGTGACTGGTTTGCTCGGCAGCAAGTTTGTCGACCCAGAATCCATGCACTTGCGTGATCTTAACCAGACTTGTTCTCAAGTTTGCTGTGGTGCTGGATTTTTTTAATACGATGATTTAATTAGAGTGGAACGATTTTAACATTCTAAAGCAATAATTACCCTAAAGACAGAACATACAAATTGTGTTACAGTGCAGAGTCAACACAAGCAAACATGTTTTGCCGTTGGATTACAAATATAGTATCTGCCTGAAGCTTATTTTTTTATTGCTCTTGTGTTGGAGCTAAAACTGGCTTTGCTGTTACCAAAACCATGGTCTTTTCTTGACCTCTGGCGAACGTCTGCTTCTGTCCTAATTCTGAGCAAGGAAGATGAGGAGAGGAGGAGGAGGAGGTCCCTGCCATTCAGAGTGAACGGCATGAAGGCTGAGAAAAGCTGAACTGTGGTGCTGAGGCCTAATAGTTCCCCTCAGTCACGGATACACTTTCTGAATGGTAAGATCAAGCAGTTGTGCAGACACAGCACTGCACAGCTCTCCTCCAGTCAGCCTACAAAAAGAAAAGGTGCTTGGAAGCGCCGCAGCTCTTTCAGAAGTACGTCCACGCTGTATTTACAGCTGGCTGTGTAATATGGCGTTCGTTTGTGACTTTGGTGTGCCAAACTCGCTGCTATTCCCGAAACTTGCCTCTTGTGTTTCCTCTGGCAGACTGGGCTTCTTCCCAGCAAGTCTTGGTGCAGCAGGGGATGAGTGGTCCTAATGTGCAGGAGCAGGAAAAATCTCCAGCCAGATCCCTCTGTGGCAGAAAACTCTTTTTAAGTGACTGTTTTCACAGTAAATGTCTGCTTTCCTTAGCATCCCTGGTTTTGCCCCCGCCAAACCAAAACCTTGTGTGGATCAAACAGGGGGTGCGAACGTTTCCCCTGGGGTGGCTGTTCTCGCGAGCTCAGGCTCAGGCCTCCAGCTCTGAACATGGGCCGGGTGGCCCTTCTGCTGCTTTCATGGGTTCTTTTGGTGCTTAATTGGGATTACAGGGCTCCCAACCTCTGCTGCTGGGCCTTTGAGGCATGTCTTTTCAGACAAGCCTTGCCGCTCTTTTGATGGCAGTTTGCTGGTGGGTGAAGGACCTCTGTGGGGACAGGCTCACGTCGGCAGCGCTCGCCAGAGGCACCTCGCCAGCAGAAAGCCCCGCCGGAGAGCCCTCTGCTCTACCGTGGAGGTGCCTCGGCGAAACCCTCCGTCCCCACGGGGGTCCCGTGGTGCCCTGCTGCTGGCACATGGGCTGGCGTGGTGGCAGCAGCAGCATCCCGCGTGGCACAGGGAGCCTCGGCTGCGTGCTTGGGCTGCTGCTTACTCTTACCAGCCCAGGAGCGGTCCCCTTGCAGAGGGTGCCTCTGCCAGACTTTTTTCCATCCGAGTCCCTGGCAAGCGTGTTGTTTTGGGAGCACCTACTGTGTCTGTGTTGGAAGGGATCTCAAAGCGATTGCAGGGGAGTGCTCTGTGTCTGCGTGGCCCTGCTGCGGTAGGGGGTTTGGGTGGCAAGTTGCATTCTTTGGTTAACTTGGCAACACTGTAACTTACCCTGAAATCACAGATAAATTCTTTATGGAAGGTTATCCCGCACATAAATCATCATTAGTGCAGCTCATTTTTGTTTAATGCCTACCTAACTGTGCTGTAGTCTAAAAATGTGTGTTTAGTGAAGTCAAGGGTTGCAGAGAAATTATAGGGTTTTCAAAAACCCATTTGCTTTGCTGGTGCTCACATCAAAATCAATCTTGCCTTTTGTTCTCAGCCTTGTTGCAAACATGCAGCACCACTCGCAGGACTGGGGCATTTCATGTAGGCTAGTGCTCACTGGGAGCAAAGCAGCAGTGCTTACGGAACCAGGGGCCGCGTGTAAGATTGCACTTCACACCCAGGCTGTGGTTGCAAACTCTGTTGCTATCAATGAATTTGGAATGTATTTGGGGGGGAGCAATGGGAGGAGGGTGGGAGGACCGCAGCCGAGCAGAATGTTTTACAGACCCCGCTCCCTTTTCCATAGCTAAAGAGGGAGAAACTCCTGCTGCAAACTGGTTTAAGAACTCTATGTGGTAAACAGCTTTTTTGTCGTTTTTAAAGCACTATCACCAGACTGGGTAACATGAAGAGTCTCACAGGCACGTGTGGGACTTTGATTTGTCATGGAGGAAGCATGTTGCCTATGCGACTGAAGCTGCTTTAGTTACTATGGTCTGGCTGTTGTGGCACAGAAATGGAAATTCATGGCACTGACTTGTCCCCTCTTCAGGTACGTTGCACAGCTATAACTGGATGTTGGCAGTCACAGGCCCTGCAGAACTGGGCACATGGCAGTCGTGCTAGTGCAGATCCCATGTGCGTGGGCACTCTTGGAGTGGGTGTCCAGCTGCAGTTTACAAAAGCAAATGGTAATGTGGGGAGCTACTTCAAATGCTAGAAAGAGTGGATTTTTGAGCACTTGTCAGCCCCTCCCCTGTTGTTGCAACGTGTTCGTTTGAACGCTACTTGGCTTTTGTAACCCCGTGAGCACATGCACACCTGTACACTTACACCCAAGCCGTTTCTCAGGTGCCTTGGTGACGCAGATGTATCTGGCTTTGCCTTCCTTGGCACAAACATGTCACCTGCCCAGGCTGTGCCCGTTGTGCTACCAGGAGCACCGTGCAGGTGGGAGGGACGGCCCGGAGGATGTTTTCCCGGTGGCATTGGGCTCCGGTCCTTCTGCCATCGGTGCACACCCGCGCTGGCGCATCCCATGAGCGCAGTGGGATTTGCCTTGGGAGGTTGTGTGCTTGGCTGGGACGTGGGTGTCGCTTGGGCGTGCGGGCCTAACATTGCCAGGGGTGGCTCTCTGTGGTGTCCCTGGAGAACAAAAGCGGTGTCCTCACAGCTGTAATGGCATCACATCAGCTGCGAGGGAAAGCTGATGGCGTTTGTCGTCCGACCGTGCCTAGCCTGTCAGTAGCCTGTGATTCGTGAGGGCAGCACAGAAGAGCAATGATTTGGAGGCAGTAAGTGTTACTGGACTGGCAAGCCCAGAGCTGAGCTGCCACTTGATGCTTTGGTGTCATACACTTGATAGATGGTGTTGGAAAAAATCTAAAGACAGCACTTCTCAAGGTACAGACATTTCTAAGGGTGCTGCTTTTCTCAGCAACCCTAATACATATCTTCTGCAGGCTGCAGATACTCGCGTGTACTTAGTCACTGGATATCCACAAAGGCCTTCTTCTGGAAAGCAAAATGTAAAGCTTGCCAGAAGGATGAAACTGAAAGAAAATTGAGTTCTGTGAAGTTTTTAGGTAGGTCTTTGTGTATGTTCTTGATCGAACAGCAGCCTTTTAGGAGTTTCGAAAATACTGAAGCTAATCTGTTTGCGGTGATCCAGGTGTGAGCTTAATTTGACCTGAGTAGCCCTTTCTGCAGTGCTCAAGGCTGCGCATGGGATTCTTAAACTCGTCTCAGGCAACTGTTTAGTGATGTGGGAAATAAAACTGCAGCAGCTTTCTTGTGGTTAAATGTGGCCGTTCACCCCGAAGATGTGTGCTCTCCTCTGCTGTACCTTGCAACATCCGCCACCTGTTACATTTTTCTCTAAAATATTAGAATGGTAACCGTACACAAATTCCACTGCAATCCGTCTCGAGATGTGGTGTCTAGGGACGCAGCATCAGGCTACTGGCAATTAAACACTCAGCAAGGATTTATGGGTGCAGCATTCCCTCCCCACCAGGACGCTGCATGCTGCGTGCCCGGGGGGCGCGAAGGGACAATCCGAGGGGCAGAAGTGCCAGGGCCTGGATAATTCAGCATTGTCCTCATGTCAACAGGCTTGTTCTGGGGGACATCAATCTCCTGTTACTGGAAAAAAGCTGGAAGCTGGGACAGAATAAACACAGCGAGGCGAAAGGCGGTTCTTGTTTATGTGTTTGTCTTCATTGAGATGGCTCGGGGACAGGAGATAAGTTACTGAGGATCGTTACCGGCTGTTAGCATTTTTATTTGGTTTTGCCTGAAGACAGAATAACCCCGGCTGGTTTAAAAGCGAGGTGCCTGGGAGCAAGCAGCCTGCAGGTCTGAACGCGTCAGGCACGAGGTCACCCTGCTACCCCATTCCCTGGTGTCACCTGCAGTGGAGCACAGGGCTGGTGGCTGCCTGTGACCCGCCACCTCCCCCAGGAGAGGAGGGAGCCCGGGCTGCTGCTGTCTCCTGCCCCGCTCCCTCCTGGCACATGCACGGAGCGATCCGCACCAAGAGCTCTGAGATGAAAGCTGTGACCGTGGGGCAAAAGGCTGGCGAAGAATTGGCCTTTTCAGTTAAATTTTGTGCCTTCTGCCTGGGACAGCTTGACTCGCAGCGTGGAGCAGCCTGATGTGATTTAAACGAGCGTTGTCCTACCCTACCCTGTCTAGGGGTGCTGCAAAACCTTTTCCTCTGTCGATCCCGAGATCTCTAAAGGTGTCCTGGCTTCTCCCCCACCCCTTGCCACCCTCTCTGGCTGCGACATGTGCCCAGACCTGTTACAGAGGGAAGTAGCTCCAGGCGTTCTTCTCACCAAGTGGGGTGAGATTCTGTCTGAAATCATTTCATCCTTCCCCAGAGACTTGGCGTGAATTTTATCTAATTGCCATGGCAACAGATAAAAAAAGGTGTGAGCACATCTCCTTTTGCTGTGATAATTCAGATTTATATATTCAGATCAGATTGGAGTTAGAGATTTTAAAAGGAGCAGATGCAGCAGAAGGTGTGACTGCAAATAATGTGGCGAGAACGTTTGATGATCCTGCCCTTTAAGAGGGGAGAGAGCTTTCCTGCAGGTTTTTTTGGAATATAATTATTCCATCAAATCCACTTTAACAAGGGCTCATTACAGCCCTGATAATGCAGAGTCACGTTGGAGACAATCTCGCACACGCCTGCACGCACACCGAAAGAAGGGACCACAACAAGTAAATAAAATGCCTGTGAACAGCGAGGCGCGAGCGCCCTGTCGCTGCAGGTGCCCCGCGGAGCGGCGCCCGGGAAGCGTCGCGGGCCCAGCAGGGGTTAGCCGAGGTCTGGCTGCCCTGGTCCACGTGCCGCTGCGGCGGAGCACCGTCGGGCGCTTCCCAGCTGCCGCGTGCTCCTGGTGCCCGGCTGCGCTGTGCTGGCCCTTGCGCAGCTGGGGAGATGCTCGTGGGCAGCCCTTTGGGTGGATGAGGTCCTCGGATCCTGGGAGCGCTGGGCAGCCGAGCGCTTGCCGTGAAAAGTCGGGGAGCTGTGGATTTCCAGAGGCCCCCAAAGCTGGGGGCGCAGCTTTGGCCCCTTTCACCTGGTGCGAGAGGCCCGATTTTGCAGGCTCCCAACCTGGTCGCCTGTGCGGCAGATCCCAAATGAAGAATTGCCTGAAACTGAGCTTGGGCTGTCCTGAACCAAAGCTGTTTGCTGCTTTTGCTGTGCTGTTGCAGCTTCTGCAGGAGGCGAATGCTTCGTCCGAGAGCAGAGCAAGGAAGGCTTTGACTACCTTCTCTGCAGGGTGCAGAAGAAAGGATGCAGAGGGTTTTGGAAAAGGAAAGGTGCTGTTGATCTAGCACTTGGCATCCCAGTCCCATGTGATGTCCTTGCCCCCGCTCCAAGCCCCGGGGGGTGATAGAGCATGAGCCAAACACGGCATGACAAGCTCCGAGGCATGACAGAGAGAGGAGCAGCAGCTCTTGGAGCTGCTATCTCTTTGTGTACCTGTAAGTGTAAATCTTGGGCCACCCCGAGGAGCAGTTGTGCCGTGGGGAAGGGACAAATGGCGCGTAGAGGGTGGGACGGATGGCTGAGGGCTTGGAGCAGCTGCAGGAGGCAGGGGGGCTGTAAAGCACTGCCTGATGCCCAACCCAGACCCAGTGAGAGGTTCGTTTCCTACATTGCGCCGCTGGCCCCCTATCTGCCTGAGCTGCTGAGGGCTTGGGATCCGTGTCAGGCTCCTCAGTGACAGAGGCGAGGGGGACGATGAGCGCCAGGGAGGCCTTGCTGCATCCCCGTAGTAAATCAGTGCTGCCTGGCCTGGGTGTGCAGAGGGTCCCAGCTGAGGAGGGGAATGTGCGCAGACCCCCGGGAAGCACGAGACTGAAGGGCGGTGAGCGTCCTCTCTGTGGTCCACTCGCTCCTTTGCAGGGCAGCTACCTGAGGAGTAGGAGGGGGGTGCCTTTTTGGAGACAACAGCCACGATACCCACTGGGCACAAACCTTCAGCCGTGGCTCTGGTGTGAGGATTGAGATGATTTATGTGAAAGAAGTCACAGGAGTACAGGGAGCAGGAGGAGGAAGAGATCAACAGGAGGAGATGCATAGAGGAATGGTCTGCTAGTGGCAGCCAGCAGGGTGCTTCGTGTGGGCTCTCCTGAGTCCCAGGGTGACTCTGTGCACCGTGCTAGATCATTCCAGTTATGCTCTGAATGACAAATGGTGATTTTGTGGGAAATTGCCAAGCAGTCAGGAACTAGAGGAAAGTCCTCTGGAGCACCCCTCTGGTGGCATGCAGGGAAGAGGAGCGACCTCGACGGGAGGGGTTCGGAGGTGCAGCCGGCGGCTGATTAACCTCCCGTGGTGACATGTGTTCTCTGCCTTATGAGTTGGCTGGGCTTGCCTGAAGGAGCTCAGAGACCCTTGGACCATGCGCTGCATATCCTTGTGAGTGGCTTCTCTGCTGAGAGCCAGCCCTTGGAAAAGGTTATGGGGCCCAGCTTGCAGTGGAGCTGAGCTGTATAATGAAATCTGGTGCTACGTGTGCCTTCTGCACCTTGCTGAACCTGCTGCTGCTCCTTACTGCCTGCGTAACTGAGCTTAGAGGATACAGGGCCTTGCTGAATTACAAGGGCTACAGTCTTGTCTCCCTGTTCAGAAGGCATTTGCTAAATGGTAATGCTTTTGTGCATTTTAAAGACCTTCCTGCTGAAGGAGAGCTGAAATCCTCTGGGGTATGAGTTTCGGTAAGGCACTGGAGCAGCTCAAGCTAATGCCGTGATCACTGCTCCGTGTGCCGGGCAGGATGGTGTGTGTGCCGGGCACGGGGGCGGCAGCCGGTTGGGGCTCAGGCGTGCTACAGCAGCAGGGAGGGCTCCGTGCAGGGGCTGCAGCCCATGCCTAGCCACGGGCCACCATGCCTAAGGGATCCATGGGAGCCTCCCCCTTTGCCTGGAGCGCTCTGCAGGGCTGCTACCAGCTTGATGGGCTTGGAAAGCACCAAAATCCCTTTGAAAACGCCGAAGCCAGCTCCGAGAAATGGGCTTGGAGGGAGAGGGTTTGCGTCACCAGCTGTTTGCTGGCATGTTCAGGTTCTCCACCCTGCCCTCCACCCTTTTTCCTTTTATACCTCCTTTTTAATTGTCATCTAATGGAGTGCAGACAGTGCTGGCTCTGGTCCTGCTACCCCAAGGTCTCCCCAGGGAGCTGCGCCTACCAGGGCAGCATGGCAGTAATTGCTACAGCAAAGCCAAGCGATGTGAAGACTGTACAGGTCACAACTTCTTTTCAAACCACACGTTTTCATGAGCTTGAGCCACCTGCCCTGGGGGCCTCATGCTGGGCTGCGGAGGGAGAGGAACCGGTGCTGCGTGCCATCACCGCAGCTGTGTCCACTGGGGAGGCTCGCATGTGTGTGGCCAGCTCATCCTGAGCGGGCAGGAGCAGGGTCGGGGTGCTTGCCCATGGGGAGGGTGGCCACGGTGGTGGTGGTGGCAGTGGCGCGGGTGTGCGTCTTCCTTCCCCCTCCTCCCCGTGCACCCGCGCACATACACAGATGCAGAAACAATCACGGTCATTATTCCTACCATGGTGACAGTGACAGTGGCAGAGATGCCAGCTTCCTAACACAGACGGCTTTATTTCATCTCCTCTGTTTTTCAAAGCCTCTTTCATTTTGTATGAGGAGACAGATGTGAAGGGCTGCAGGCTGATAAATTCTGCTGTCTTATGAAAAGAGAGGGTGGGTTTTTGTTGTGGTTGCTTCTCTTCCTCCCTCCCCAGCCCCCTCCCGGCAGCGCAGCGGCAGCCTTTTCTGTAGAGGATGCTCCCTGCTCCTGATGTGGGACGCTGATGGTTGCCTCGCTGGGGCAGGGAGGGTTGAGGTCCCTGGGTGAACTTCCCAGGGGCTAGCAGTGCTGGGGTTTGGGTGGGGACCCCGGGGTTGTGGTGGTGGGCACCTGGTTAGAAGGAGACGAGCACAGTGGTGGAGATGCCTCCCTGAAACGCACCCGCAGTGCCTGGCCCCGGTGTGCTCCAAGATGCTACCGAGACTGCACGTTTGCTGGGGAGGAGTTGAGCTCAGCTGGCGGAGTGAGGGCTAAGCCGGGGCATGGGCTTACAGCCCAAATCCTCTTCCTTCTTGTAACTGCTCCGAGGCCCTGGGGTCGCTGCGTCGGGGCGAGGGCCGGTCAGAGGGCTCTGGGGCTGCTGCGGTTGAGGTCTGTGCCAGCGAGGAGCAGCTGCCAGGATCGGGCATGGAGAGCGATGCAGCCTGCACACCTTGGGGGGGCCTTGGCTTGTGGAAGCATGCACTCTGCACCCGCTGGGTGCAGTGCTGCTGCTGAAAAGCCCACCTTCGTGGAGTACCTGGCTGCGTGGCTCCAGTGGGCTGGGGCGTCTGCCCTGTGCAGCTCCCCTTCCTCCTCGCCCGCTCTGCTGACGATAGTTCTAGTTTAAAAATAAATTGCTCCATCTTTAATTGCGGTTTAAATAACTGCTTCATTTTTATTTAAATGTGGCTCTGTAAGGCTTGGAGAACAATTAGGAGAAAATACAGGGCATTGCTCTGGTGCATGTGTTGAAGCATATAATTAATTTTTTTTATTATACTGATGTTTGCCGAATCTGGAAAAAGATCTCATTGTTCCTCTTGATTTAGTCACGCACAAGATCTACAAATACACCAGCCATTTCAGGACTCCATTTCGTAAGCTGTGAAGCCTTGGTGCTAACATGCTGGAGGAGGGCTCCTCGGAGCACTAGCCTTTGCCATGTCTGCTGTGACACAGGCGCGTGGTGAGCTGTGGGCTACGCACCCAGCAGTTTGCGGCCTTAAAGACTGGTAGAGTGCTTTCTCCCTCCCCAGGGCTGTCTGCAGGGGCTCCACACCTCTCAAGTAGCAGGCTGGTGGGCGCAGCCTGGGCTGGGGCTGTCGAATGTCTCCTCAGCCCCTTCTGAAGGCTGGTGGGAGCCCCTGGTGCGAGGGGCTGCTGCTGCAGACCCAAGAGCCTGATCTAAGTGCTTGGCTGGGGGCTTGCTGAGGCCAGAGTTTGTGCTTTTGGTGGATGACTGGTATTAAAAGGCTAATAAACGACTCGGGGGCGTTGGGTGAAATCTCTGCAAGGCTCTAAATGACCCAGGGACCTCTTTCACAAGTGAGCTAGCCATTCAGGAATATAAATCTTGTTCAGAGTCGACAGGGATTAGGTTCCTAAGTGCCCGACATAGGAAAAGTGCTTCTGAAAATGTTGCTTGTTAGAGGGTTGCAGAGGAAGCTGCATGTGGTCTGGCGGGCTATAAGCTTATCAGTCAGAGGTGCTTTACTTGGTGACAGAAGCCACTTGTGGTAAACAACCTGCTGGCCCTTTGGACTCCTGACAATCTTTTAACCATTTATTAAAGCAGCTATGGACTCTTCTTGGAAATGAAATCTTAATAGCAAGCGTGGCAGAGATTTTTCACAGATGGCAGCACTGCCAAAAGCAGGCATTCAAGAAAACATTCATCAAAAACATTCATTTCTTTCAAAAAGAAATTGACGTTTATAGCGTAGACAAATTTGGGACTCATTTGCTTTGCCTTTCAGTTTCTGAATTTTTAGAGGTCACGTTTTTCTGCACCTTGGAGGGCTAGAAACTGCTGTTATTTTTAACTGGAAACTGAGATTCCCGTATAACCACATGGTTCTAAGAAATGGGACGTGCGAAAAGGCTGCATACGGCAGGACCCGGTGCACAGCTGGGGCAGAGGCGGAGGGTCCCTCTGGCTGGCTACGCTCCCCAGGGCTCCAGCCTCTGCCCAGGCTCCTGTCCTTCTGCTTTACACCCTTCTGCCCCGCTCGGGCTCCCTGCTCTGCCGCCCTGCTGGCCTGGCGCCCTCGGCACGGAGCACGGTCTGTCCCTGGGGCTTGCCTCTGCCAGAAGGCGTTGCTGTTGCGGGGCCACAGATGTGCGTGGAGACCCTCCCCGGGGTGGCAGTGGGTGCTGAGCTGGGCACTGCGGGTTGGCGTGGGTCTCCCGGAGACGGTGGTGATGGCAGGGTCTGTGCAGGTGCTGTAGCCCGTGGTGCAGTCAGGCAGAGGGCTCCCGCATGCTCCTGCTCTGGTGCCAGAGAGCAGCCCTGGACCATGTCCCACCCTGCCCAGGCACCCGCCGGTGCTGGCTGTTTGGTGAGGCCGGGAAAGACGTGTGTGCCCCCCCTCTTTAAAAAGCCAGAAATTCCCTTAAGAGGGAGCAATTCATTCGCAGCTCATCTCCACTTCATCTGAAGGCTGCACCATGCTGGGTTTCAGCCTTGTTATGTTTTCTCTTGAGCAATACCTTTTATTTCTGCAGTGTTTAATATTCCTTTCCAGAGCCTCTGTTGCCTGTTCTGGGTCTTTCCACCAAAAGCAGCTCTGAAGCTGTAAATTGACATGGCCAAGCTGTACCTGTTGTTTGTGTGTCACAACCAGCTGGTTCCCTGCCTGCATTGTGGCCGCCGCTCCCCGGCCTCTCCCTGTGCCCGCTTTTCCCTCCCTGGCTGGTGTCCCCATGCGGGGTACCTGTTACAGGCAGCGTGCAGCTTGGGCTCACCAAGTAGCTCTTTCTCTTGCCCCAGCCAGCCCGGTGCTTGGTGCCGGGCACCAGGTGTGCAGGGCTGTAAATGCTGCCATGGGTCTAGGCAAGCAAATACCTGTGCAGGGAACGGCTGTGCAGCTGCCACCAGGCAATCCCTTCCCCCAGATGGCCACGGGCTCCCCAAGCACATGGGCACAGTTCAACAGGCTCGTGGCTGCCTGGAAAGAATGGTCAAATCTCTTGTTCTGCTTGAAGTCACGGTCTGGCGTTGACCCCTTGCGCAGCAGTCAAATCGTCAGGTCCTGGGAAGCTGGCAAATTGAACTGGCCCGACCTGGGCTGGTGGCACTGAGACCTTTCGTGGGTTGGTCCAGGGGAGGCATGGGTCTTTGTTTCCCCATTGCTGGGGAATTTTGATCACAGCTGAAATGAGAAGCTTCCTGCTAGTTATTGCACTGCCTTCTCCAGAGCCTGCTTCAGACCCTGACTGATTGCTTGTAGCTGCTTCTCCCTGCAAACCAGATCTCATTTGCATCTTGGAGGAACAGCGTGCTGCAGGCAATGAAAGCTGGTGACACCACTGGAGATTGCTTGGTGTATGTCATTTAATGTCCATTTGACTTGCATCTCTTGCATTTTGTTTGTGGTGTTATACTACGAACTTCATGGTGTCATATGCTCAATGGGTGCCTATAACTGTAGCGTGTTGGTTAACGCTGCACTTTCATAAATGCTTCCTGAGCATATAGAAGCATTAACCTTTCTACGTCTTGTTTTCCACACTTGTACATACCCCAATACAAAAGCTGTGCAAAGAAGTGAGCGTTCACAAGAAGCTGGACTTAACGGTTGGGGTGTACTGGAAGAGGGCAGAGCCCGGCTGCCTCTCACACAGGCGGTGCCGGTCTGCCCCGCATGCCAGGCTGAGCAACGGCTGCCAGGTCCAGGGATCTGCTCTGGGGCTGCAGGCCATCCCAGCGGGGGCAATTTGCAGCTCCCTCGCAGCACCCCGTGAGCTCCTGTCACCCCCAAGGCAGCTGGGCATGGTCCCTGCCACGACACACTCGCCATCCCTGCACCCCCAGGCAAGGGCTGGTGCTCACCCGGGTGGCGTGTGCCCAGCCTGGAGCTCCCCCCGCTGCCGCTGGTCTTGGTGTGAGATGCGTGGCTCCTTCCAGGGACATTATTGCTGGCTTCTGCAGGTGAAGTCACTCTGCCTCTTGGCCTGCTTCCACATACTTAGTGCTGCTCCCCAAGCTCAGCTATTGTAGAATCGATCAGACATGCTGGCACGTCCCATTGTTTAAACAAGAGCTATGGCTATTGCATACAATATATGTACAACACGTGCGTGATGGTGTCAAGAATTAACTTCATAATCATCTCCGTGATCTTTCTTGGCAGAGCTCTGGCATAACCTGTCGTGTCTTATCTAGCGATTGTGTGTGAGTTATAGTTACCTCCGTCCCGGCTGTCCAGATGAGATTGATGGCGGGTGAGGTTTTATAATGCCTGTGTCAGGCTTCCTCCCTGCCATCCGGCAAAGCCTGGAGCAGCCGCTTGGCTCTTCTGGTGCTCTGGATGCTGGGGGCACCGGCTCCAGTTTGCAGCTGCACAACGTCTGCTTGAAACTTGGCGGGGGATCTCCTACCTGAAGGCTGGGGAAGGGAAGGAGCCAAAGCACGTGGCCCAGAGACGGGTTTGCCTCTTTGTCTTGGCCCTCCAGCCACCCAAGGGCAGGACGGAATCGGATCTTCATGCGCAAAGGGAGCTGCTCAAGCAGCACAGGTGTGTGAGCCTTCAGCAGCTCCTCTGAGTGTCGTTCCCACGCGTGTGGCGGGAGAAGCAAGAGGGGGTAGTTGAGGGGGAGCCGTTCCCACTTGCCTCCCTGAGAGGTGGGCCTTGGCATCCACCTTGCTGGAGGATGGCGCTTTTTCTAATTGCCAGGAAGGCTCCCGGCATGAGCGGGTCCCGCAGGGCTCCCTGCAGCACCACGCTGAAGCCCCGGGCCTGTTTGGCAGCCCTGCACCCTGCGCTCCACACATGGCACTCAGCATCATCTTGGTATTTAAGCCTGTGACTCCCCTGGTGATTTTTTTGGTTTTGTTGGGGTTTTTTTGTTTCTGGGGTTTTTTTGTTTCCTTGACAGTGGGACTGCATTAAAGAGAGCAGCTGTAGGAAGGGCGTGCGGGTAAGGAGCCCATGAAAAAAGCCTGAATGCCATAATTTGTAGTTCTGGTGCTGACATGGAGCCTTCTCTCCCTTTCCTAGCCCGTGTAGTGCGCCAGGAGCTCTGCTGCAGGGAGTGCAGCCTGCTGTTAGCAGGACGTTGGTCCCGGTGCCCGGCCAGGCGCTGCTTGTCATGGTGCCACCCGGCTTCTCCTCGGCTCAGCCCTGCGCAGGAGCAGGGGTTTTGGGGTCCCGGGGGTTCAGCTGCCTCTGGGCTGCCTTCTCCACTCTGCTGTAGGTGTGTTTCAGCGTGATCTTGGGGCAGCCCTTTCCATGTCCATCTGCTCTGTAGTCGAGCATCACTTCTGTACCTTGAGGACTGTGACTCTGATAGTCTCATTTCCAGAAGCTGTTAAAAACACACATGCGGTTTTTTTTTTCTGCAGGGAAGAGTTCTTTGGAGATTATATTTTTGTTCTAGTTGAGACCAGATGTAAGCAAATGCCCATCTCCACCATGTTGGCAAGAGCATCTTGCAATGCCAGTGTCCTCTGAAATGTGAATGGCTGAATTTCTTTTTTATTTATACATATATACACAATGTATGAAACAAAGAAGCTAAAAATGATGAATTGTGGCTAATGCTGCTGCATGATGGAGATAAGAGTGTAATTAATTGTTTGGGCAGCTTAAATCAACACCAAAAGCCTGATGGAAAACAAAGCGATAATTTAAATCTCTCTGTGTGGGTCTCATGGGCTGTGTGACCAAGCGTGAACTTATATCATAGGCTTGTATGATTTTTGCGTTCGTGCATGGTTAAAGCAGGTCATTTTAGCGTCACGCTTCATGTGCCACCCTTAGAGCATGCCTGGGCCCGTGTTCAGGGAGAGCCGCGCTTTTAACTTCATTCTGGCAGGTTGAGCACCTCTGCGCCGCCTTTATCTTGGCAATTTGCTATTACTATTATTGTTATTTGTGCTGCAGATAGGACTGCAGCCCCTGCACGTCCTGTCCGCTCCGGAGAGGTAGCTGGGTCTCCCGCCCAAGCCCAGCCCGTCCTGGCTTGTTAGGAGAGAAGACAAGTGGGTTGAGCTGGAGCTGTCCCAGCTCTGGATGCACCTGAACCCGTGGCAGAGGTTGTAAATTTTTACGTTCATTATGTTTGTTTTGCTTCAGTTTAATTAACTGATCGATGAAAGCCTATCGAGCTCTGACCTCTCTTGCTGCTGCCGTAAATCAGCTCCTGCTGCCGGTGGAGCGGGGCTTGGGCATGGTCCTGCCTGCTGAGCTGTGCAATTGCACCTTGGGGGGCTGAAAAGGCCCTGGGCGAGTGGCAGAGCCCCCGCAAGTGGCAGCACAGTCCTGGCCCCGGCTTTTATTTTCCTCTGTCTCTTGTACTTGGTCTCTGCATCACTTAGGCAAGTGTTTAAAGCCTCTTGGCTCACGCTCTGGTGTATGAGCAGCTTCCACGTTTTGCAAGGAATCCTTCACTCCCACCTTCTTGCTATTCCCCCTCCACCTCTCCCTGTTCTTCACCTCTGCCATGAGGGTTTCTGCCCCTTCTGCTCCTGAGCAATTGTGTCTAGAAGCCTTTGTTTTCATAGCGACCCTGGAGACACGTAATTTCCTTGGAAGGGAGATTTGGAAGCCCCCACCCTGCTTCCCTTTTGCCCTGCCAAATCTTGCATGTCCAGCTTCCCCAGGCTGGTATCTAGCTCGCTCTTCCCCCCCCCTTCTTTTCTTTTTTAAAACATCCCTCACGATAACATCTCTGCTCAGCTTGGCTCAGCTATCAGCGCTCTGAAGGTTATTTCTGTTGGTTTCCAGTTGAAAGCGAGAGGCATTGGGACCAGCAGATGCATCCTCTGTAATTAGACACCCTGAATTTTTAGCAGGGAGGAGAGACGCACCCATAATAATAACAGGGCTCTCCTGGACTGCTCTGCGGAGCCGTCAGGAGAGCCAGTGCTGCTGGGTACTGGGATGCAATGCCATCGTCTCTTCCTGGAGACCTGCCGCACCTGCAGCAAGGTCTTGTCTCCTTCCTTCAAGCTGCGAGCACTCTACCAGGTCCTGAGAGTTGTCCTGCCGGCTGCCGTATTTGCACGTGTGAAGAGATGCTCTGGGAGATGCTGAACTAGCCCCAGGTGGAGCAGCAGGGAGGGGGCTGGTTCCCTGTGCTCCTGCCACCGATGCGCTTGGAGGGTGGCTGTGCCCTCTGTCCCCAGGTGCCTTGCAGGGGGGCCAAGGGTGGATGCAGCTGGCACGGGCACGTGCCTTGCAATGTGCATGTGCCGTGTTGGGGCTCGCTGTGGGAACCGGCTTTTGCTATCTGAGTTCTTTGGCTTTAAACAGGGCCCACAGAAACCCACCATTTCGCATTTGGAGAGCTGGATGCGTCCCCGAGGTTGTAGCTAGAGCTCTGAGTTACAGGGTTTTGCATTTAATTATAATGAAAATTTCAATTCTGTAATCTGTGTTTAAAATCAGGCAAAAGTCTCTTGTTCCAGCACTGATCCCTCCTGTCTAAAGACTACTGACACTTAAAGCATCTTCCCTCGCAGAGTACCCGTGGGATGTCTGAGCTGCTCCAACACCTTCCGTTGCAGCAGCAGCACTGCATGGCTTCTGAAGCCGGTAGTTGAACCCCTTTTCACCACCCTCCCTCTGCAAGAGCCATTTCAGACTGCACTATCCCCTGAGCAGCTCTCTCGCTCGGTGCTTTTCTTCCCCCCGCTAAAAGACAGGGATTCGGCACCTACAGCTCGAGCCATTAGCCGCATCTCTCCTTTTTCAACCAAACTCTGCTTTGCTGAAATCTGGAAAAACCGAACCGTGCCATATTTGGAAGGCATTCCTCTTAATCCCAGCTTTTATTGCAATACTTTTTCCTGAAGAAAAGTGTTTTGTGGAAGGGAGGAGCTGCTGAGGAGAGAGACTGGTGAATCTAAGGGTCAAATCGGAGGATCCGTGGTGGATCGCTGTAGTGTAGAAAAAGCTTTTGCATCTTGCATTACCATCATGTATTTATGTTTCAGTGTAAAGGGAAAAAACGCACATATTATCAAATGAGGCACTTTTTTATCTTCTTTATGGCTTCTAACACTATAGCTGGTTTTTTAAAACCACTAAAAGCATAAGCATTAAAGCAATTTTCCAGAGTAATATAGCAAGAGGTCTACAAAAGCTCTGCAACATTTGATAATAGTTGCCATCTTCAGCTGAAGATAATGATGTTAACAAATGTAATGGGAGTAATGAGCGGAGATTCAAAAAGCAGCTTTTGTTTAATTTTTTTGTAATGCAAATGAGTTTGGGAATAAAGAAGGAGAGCAGAAAATAATGAAAACTTCATTTGAAATGAGTCTTAATCCTTACAGCCAACCGCTGCAGGGGTGGGAGAGAAGGAGAGTGGATGGGGAGGCTGGGCTGTGTGTCTGAGCGGACATCAGGTAGTGCTGCGAAATTTTGCAGGCCCGGCAGGGCTGGTTCAGGGGGGCAGGAGGAGCGTTAGTCGTGCGTGAGGCAGCGCTCCGTTCTCGCCTCTGGCCTGTGGATGGGGTGGGATGGAAAAGGCTGGGCCCCAGCAGGCAGGAGCACAAGGCTGGTGTCTGCTGTGGTCCTCACCGCTGTGGGAGAATCTGTGTTTGTGTGGAGTTTCTGGGTTCTCTCCTGTCCCTAAAGAGCAAGGAATTCAGCAACCCGGCTCCTCACAGGCATGGGTCTGGGGCTGACTGCTGTACCCTGGCACAGCTGCTTTGAAGCAAAGCAAAACTCCCTTCCTCTTGCTCCTCCGAGGCTGGAAATACTGTGCTTTGTGTTGCTGCAGCACCTTCCACTTTAAAATGATGCCAGCTGAGTTCAACCTTATGACAGCCCAGCGACTCCCTCTCCCCATCAGAACAAGGGAATATGCTTTCTTTAGATTGACTCCCAGCCAAAGTGATAGGTATGAGGCTGGCAAATAAGCATCCTTGTGATGAGGACTGGCACTTATGCATGTGCAGAAGATTCAGGTCTGTCAGCTTGTGTCAGCTCGCCTTCTATGGAGTGTTTAATCTCCTAACCCTTGGCCAAGAAATGCATTAAGAGATCTGCGGCAAGTAGGAGCTCAAGAACTGAGGGATGCTGCTGCCTGCCCCTCTTCTGTTAGTCTGCCCGTGAAGTGATGGGAAGAGGGCAATGGGAGGGAGCACGAGGCAAATGAGGTATTGTGCCTGGAGGACAGCTGTAGGCAGTGGAGCTGGGAACTTGGAGGGATTGGAGGCACCTCTTCCTCCTCAACAGGGTCTTCTTAAGGGCTGTCAGCGAAGCGCTGGGAAGATCTCATTTAGGGTGGACCTGTGGAAGTGCAGGGAGCAGTGGGTGACCCTCGTGCCTGCTTTAACTCCAGGCGATGCAGTTGTGCTGGAGCCCGAGCTGGCTTGCGCTCCATCAGCGAGCAGATGGCAGTCATGGCTGTGTGACTGTCCTTGGGCACAAAAGGCAGTAGCCCCAGCCCTCGGCAGGGGATTGTATCTGTGCCCTTTCAGCGTGGGGGGCTGCCGCAGCTGCGCGGGGCAGCACAGTGGGATCCTCTCCCGCCGGCGTTGCCCCGACTCTTGGAGAAAGCAGAGCTCGGTCAGATGGATTTGGGCGGCTGCAAGACTCCTCTCCTCCCCAGGGACAGGGCTGCCTGTGGCAGGGTGCCCTCCCCAGCATCGTCTCTCCCTGTGTGTTGGATGTGGAGCTGGAGCACGTGCCTGTGTGTGAGCAGGCAGGCGTGCTCTAAGCAGCAGCATCGTCAGTGGCCTCGCTGGGGTAGCAAGTCAGCATTACCGGGAAAGGAGGGTAATGCTTCTAGTTTTTTGAGCATAAGTCCCTGGCACGTTTAAGTCATCTCTCAGGGCTCTCGAAGGCAGTGTCGCTCAGCTCGCTGGGTTGCAGCGAGGGTGGAGCGATGTGGCTCCAGGCTGAATGCAACATCTTGAGGGGACAGGCCATGCTCTAAAAACAAGAGGCCTTCATGTTGTCCTTGTCTTCCTTTCTTTTGGAGGCGAAGACATGAGTTATCACATCTGGCTGTGCAATTTACAGCTTTTAATTAATCTGAAATTTCAACATAGATTTTTATGATAAGCAGAGGCTTGTCTGCAAGCTGGGGAGGAACCTTAACGATGATCCGAGATGAATCTGCAGGATGAAATATCAGTCCAATAAACAAGGCTATACAGAACAGAAATGCAAAATAACAAAATGCCCGAGATGTCAAAGCAAGGGTCTACAAATGAGATTCCTTTCTGAAGCCCTTCCCTGTCACAACAAGAGTGGTCCCTACTTGCGGGCATTTGTCATCTGCCCATCAGTGTGATATCTAGGCTAATACAATAGCCGTCTTTTTAACAATTTGTTGTGTTGGCAGCGGTCACAGCAACACTGTTCTTTGTTTCAGCATCTAGCAATGATGAAAAGCAAGTCAATGAAACCTTAGCTGTCCCCGCGTGATGGATGCTCCATCCATCGCCAGAGGACTATTAGGCTAAGGGAGGGAGAGAGGGGTCTGTTGACTGAGGATGTGTGGTCTGGGACCTGGGTTTGGATGCAGTGCTCTAGGTGTGCTCCGTGCAGCTGCTTCCCCCCTGCCTCCGTTGCTGCCTGCAGGCAGGGGTTAGCAGGGCCAGGGGGGTCGTGAGGTGTGCCCCTGCCCAATGAGGCACAGCAGATGCCAGGAGGATCCCTCGCGTTTTGGGCTGGTCGTCCTCCCTCCGTCGAGGTGTATGTGGCTACGGTACTTTGCTGTTCTTTCTGAGCGTGTAGGGTCAGGATCGTGCGCTTTCTCTGAATCCCGATATGATAATTTGCCTTTGCGGTATAACAGGGCTGGCTTAGTCCCTCCAGAGGGTTGTTTGCGGTTGCTAAATAAACTGGCACTATCAAACTCCTCGTTATCTGGTTTACCCTTCCATGCTGACCTCTGTCTCGGTGCTCTTGTAGAGTAAACAAGGGCCTTCTGACCCGGCCTCAGGGGCTGTACTGGGGCTGCCTGCCTCCAGCAGCTGCGTGGATGGGTGCGGGAGCGAGTGGGCGATTTGCATCCAGCGCCGCCTCCTGATGGGAGCTGCGGTGCCGGGGCGGGTGTTCTCGCGGGAGCGCGGAGGTGGGTGCCAGCTCGTGGGGCACGCACTGCTCTGCCTGCTGCCATGCCCTGGCACATGGGTGCAGGGGCCTCATCCGAGCCCTACCCCCCAGGGATTTCTGCTGTTGCTTTATGGGGCTCCCTGTGCCACCGAGAAGGTTGACCAAGCTGGAAATGGCTTAATTTGCCCAGCGGCGGGCGCGAGCACATTAGAAATGTGCTGACATCTACCTTGTTTGTTTGTGAGCACAGACCCCAATTACTGTGTGGATGCCGTGATGGAGCTGCAGAACCAGCACCTCCCACGTGCCTGTGTGCCCGGTGTCACTGGTGCGGGGTTGGGGTGGGCAGCACTGCCTGGGCTCGATGGCCCTGACGCCATGCTGGACTCATGCTGGTGGGCTTGCCCTGCTAGTGGGACCTAGCTGTCCCCTGGGGATGCTGCCTGCAGCTGGGGACCATGTGTCTGCCTTCCCTCCCTCTAGCCCTCCCAGCATACCGCGGCTTGCGGTGTGTACTGAAGCTGGGCTCGGTGCTTGCAGGTGAGTGCTGTCAAGGGCTGGTGCAAAATCCGGCCAGTTGCAGGCAGCGTGAAGAGCCACCGCACTGCTGCTGCCCTTCTGTGTGGGTCCAGCAAGCTGCAGGTGGCTGCCAGGATGCTGAGAGGAGGAAATAAGATGTTGAGGTTATTGAAATGCTTTGGCCAGAAGGCTGGAAGTTGGCCTTGCTTCTCTCCCTGGTTTTCTTCCTGCAGCTTTCAGAGTGGTGCATTATCCTCTCTTTTCCTTCTCCAGCCACCTAAAGTCTGGAAAATTGCAATAATGGAGGGCAGCGATAGAGTGGGGGGAGCAGGCTTCCATTTGAAGCCTTTTCAAGTTGTATAAACAGAAGCAGGAAACATTTATTTACAAATATTTTCTTGTGAAAAAGAGAGGGGGAGAGCAAGCTCCTTTTGCCCCCGTTAGACACATCCTTTCATTCCGTGAGCCTCCTTCTCTGCCAGCACCCCGCCGGTGGGCCGATGGGCATGTGCCGGGCTGAATCCCTTGGGAGCGGGAAGGCGGCAGGGCAGGCACTGGGATGCTCCCTAGCCCCGGCTGCCTGAGGCACGTGGGGTGCTTCTCCTGCTGACCCTGCATTGCACACTCCAGACCCAGTGTCAGCGGAGCTGATGTGGCAGTGGAGGTCCCTCCTTCCCCTCAACGTGGTGGCGTGCCCGATGGCAGCGCCTGATGGCTCCGCGGGAACTTGGGTCCTTGTGGCGTGAAAATCTCATTTGAAATGCAGGCGAGGGGCAAGCCGGGAATTTGCTTTTAACATCAATATTCAGAAATAGCTCATGTAAATAATTGATGGTCTTGCGAGCTGGGGCTTGTCTGTCTGTCGCAGCAAAGCGGAGGTGACAGAGTGACAGGCTGGGTTGGGGGGAGACTCCTGTCCCTCCTGGGGGCACCACCAGGGACTGGCATGCACAGGCTAGGCTCTTGCCTGCATCTCGGCAAAGGCTGTTGGGCTGCCTTTGGCTGGTGCTGGCATGCAGGGGAGCCCGGTGTCAGGCAGGGCTTCTGTCTGCTCGCCGTGGTCCTGGTCTTGGGCATGGTTGCCCCGTTCTCCAGCGTGGGCTGTGGGGCTGCCAGCAACTCCACCAGCTGCTTTCCGGGTCCTGCTGGGCTGCCGTGGCCGAGCCACTGATCTGGATGTTTTAGGTGAAAAATAATCTATCAGCAGGATTTGCCTGACCTTAAATTAGCTCTCACAGGAAGAGCTTAACCCTCATTGCTCCCTTCCTGGGTCAGTGTTTCCTCCCTCCCCGAGTCAGCCCTGCTACATGCTTATGTTCCCCTCTCTTTTTAACACCTATTTTGATTCCTTCTTGCGGGCATCCTTTGTCTTTACGGTGATTACACAGGGTCAGTTCTGTTCCGAGCAGGCAGAGCCTGCCACGTTTTCCGTGAAACACTGGCAATTAGACCAGAATAGCTGTCTCCCTAATGATAACGTACTGTGCAATATCGCTGCAGTGCTTACCGCAGCAGAAGGTGGGGTGCTGCAGGACTTGGGCTGGGGAGGGCTGGACTTCTGCGGGAGTTTCAATCCGCCTGTTCCCTGATGGCCCCAGGGCAGGCGGGATGGGGTGGCACAGGACAGCCCGGCTCTGCCTCGCCCTTTGCAGAAGCTTTGGGGCCTCTGCGTGGCTGTAGGGGATCGGTTCTGGCTTGCTCCAGTGGGTTAGATGCGGAGCACGGTTTGGTTTGAGTTCTCTTTCTGGCTTAAGGTGCTCGGCAGCACCTGCAGCCGCTCCGCTGCTCCTCGCAGGAGCTGGCGGGGTCTCTGTCACTCGCAAAGAGCGAGCAGTCACATTGGGACGCGTGGTGACACCGTCCGTGGAGATGGTGGCAGCTGGGAGGGACTGGCCCTCCTACAGCTGGCTTCGCTGGAGCCAATCCAGGCCGTGCAAGGGCTGTCCCACCGGTGCGGGCGGCTTACCCGCTCCTCCAAGCAAGGCTGCTGTTGCCCCACCAGTAGGACAGGCAGGTCGCTCGGTGGGGCTCAGCCTCCTGCCAGCCTTGGGATGCAGCAAAGCCTCGCAGTTACCCCTTCAAAGCCTCTGGCACTTACTGCACGAAGCAGGGGCAGAAAAAAAGACCTCCCCCAGCCAAAACTGCAAAGGAGAAGCGAGAGCTGGAGCCTTTATTGCAGGAACCCTGAACGGGAGGGAGGAGCAGGGATTGAGCTCCCTGCCGGTTTCTCTGAGCTGCTCTACAAAGCAGCCTCCCAGCTTGGCGAGCGAGATACAGCAAGAGGTTTTAAAGTTGTGACCTTAGCAAATGTATTAGACGGGAGAAAAGAGCTTTTCTTCCTTTCCCCCGTTACGGTGTCAGCGTAGCCATGGCTTTTAAACCACATTACACAGGCTTGTCATCCAAGATAAAATGTTATTAAGATAAAATGCTACACAGGGAGCAGTAGGGGACTTCCCACCGCTGTATTTCAGCGCAGCCGTAGGATCGTGAGGCTGTGCTCTGCCGCCAGCGCTGAAGCCGTCGCCCGAAGCTGGGGTGGCCGGGGCCGCCGGAGCCTGTGCTGCCGCAGTGTGCCACCTCCCACTGCGTGCTTGCGGGGCAACGGGCACGAGGACTTGCTCTCCCGTGCGTGCCAGCATGCCCGAGCGTCACCTTCCCCTTGCCGGCTGCGGTGCAGGGCTGGGCTGTTGCCCGCGGGCAGGCTGGCGAAGCGCAGAGGGAGGCAAAGGCATCAGGGCACCGGCTTGCGTGGAGCTGACAGCAAGCATGTGGGTGGCTGAGGGGCCTTCCTGGGGCCCCTCCTTCACGGGTCAGGGGACTTGCCAGCTGCCTCCCTCTTCTCTGGCCTTTGTTTGCCTTGCAGCCCCAGCTCCCGAGGATGCCGTCTTCACGTGCCGCCAGCAGCTCCCATCCTGCCCCACAGCCTGTGGTCCCAAGCTGCGGCCAGTGCAGTCGGTGTCTTGCATCCCTGTGCCGCTGTTGGGCACGCGCCGTGTGTGCACAGCACAGCTCCTGCCATGGCTCTGGGTGCTGGCCACTATGCTGCAAAAAGTGACTGAAGATAGGCACAGTACATAGGGCAGCACCGAGCTAGCCCAGTGTCATGCTGCCTGGCTTTAACCAGCCTGGATCCCCCGCTTAGGGATGGTGGAGCCTCTTCAACTGAACCGACAGCCTGTCAATAACATTAATGTACTCCGGTCTCTGTTAATGTCTATGCTAAGTCTCCTCCGGCCCTTTGCCATTGCTTTTCCGACGCTGGACATTTGTGCGGTGCGACTGTGAGCCTAATCTGCCAAGCTGTGCTCACAGCAGTCGGTGCGAGAGGCCCTGGGAGCACGGGTGCAGGCGGGTGGCGTTTGAATTTCAGAGAGCTTTCCAGACCTGCTTGCCAGTGACAGAGACGTTTAGGTGAATCCTTTAACATGGCTTGAAAAAAGTAGGGCTGCCATGCCCCGCTCCTCAGCAGCTACAAAAGGAGAGGGCAGGAGGCATCTCGCCTCGGCTCCAGCGAGTCTGGAGTGGAGGAGGGACCCCTAGGCGCGTGTGTGATCTGCAAGCAAAGCACAAAACAAAACATGGAGAGGGAAGAGCTGCTTTGACCTGACACCAAGGAAGAACAGAAAAAGGGAAGAAAGGGGAAAAGAGGCGAGCTGTAGTTACAAGGCTGGGTAATCCCTCAGTTGAGCCCGGCAAGTGCTGTAGCTGGAACATGAACTTGTCCCGGGCATGTTCAGCTTGTAACAGGGATGAATGTAAAAGCACTGCTCTTAGCTGCCTTATTAAAGGCTTGGGTCTAAGTCAATATGCATGTGTCCCAGGTGGCTCAGTGCTGTGATTCCTAAAGCTTCGCAGTTCTTTGCTAGCACTTTTTGCTCGGAGGTTCCTCCCTGCCGTTTAAACCCTCCCACCGCTTTGCTGTCCTGGGTTTTCATCTTGCGCGTGGGAAGAGGACTGACCCGGGGCTGGGTAGAGGCTGAGAAACCCATCTGAGCGCTGCCAGCACAGCTGGCCCTTGATGTGGGTCTCGGCCCAGCCCAGAGCGCTGATGCTGCCCAGTCTCGGACAGTGCTGGAGGTGGCAGTGCCAGGGCTGCCCAGTGGTGTCACGGCTGGTGAAACGTTTCTAGGTCCTGCCCTGTCCAGCCCTGGGGAAGCCCCCATGTTGCCAGCGTTGTTTCCAGCATCGCTCCCTCCTGCTCCACCCCTGTGTGTAAAATGGGTCTTGGGCTTGTGGTCCTGAGCCCCGGCATGCAGCGCCCATTTGTTTGCCGAGCCCGCGCGATGAAGCCATAAATGGATCCTGCAACCTTTGGTCACTGCACGATTTATGAAGCTGCCAGAGTGCGTGTGATTGCATGTGTAAGGCTGAATGTCTGACTGGCATCTGCTGTATCGGCTCTGGTGAGCAAATATTTGCAGGCAGAAGGAGATAATCCCTGCCGATACAGGTATTTACCCATCCTGTCCAGCTTCTTTCCGCCTCCCTGCCTGCCAGCCTGAGCGAGGGCCCGCACATTACCTGTCCCTGCCTGCTGGGGAGATCTCCTCTGCGAGGAAAGCAAGCTCAGCCCCAGACTGGCAATCTCCGTACAGCCTCACGCAGGCTCTGTCCCCGTGCAGGGGCTGTGCTTCAGCGCTGCCGTCCCTTGGGCTCCTCCCCAGCTGGTTGGGAGGGTTGTGGAGTTACCGTCACCCTTGGTGGAAAAGCCGGGCGATGTTGTCTCCATCACGGGGCTGGAAGCCTGCGACTGGGCTCTGTGCCGGGGCAGTGTTAGAACCCACGGGGGGCTCTGTGCAGAGTGGGAGAAGCGACGCTGTGTTTGTTTTAGTGAGGGCAAAAGGGGTTTGGGGGGATTGGGAAGGGGAAAAAGCCCGCAGCACGGAGTTGCAGGGCTTTCCCTGGTCTTTGGCTTTTGCTGAGCTGCTGTCCGGCTGTCTGGGAACAGGGAGCTGCTGTGTGCAGGGGCTGCCCAGAGCCAGGAATGCCTGGGGTGTGCTGCTCTGGCCCTCTGAGGCCCCGGGGACCAAACCCTCGGGACTGAAAGGGACAAATGAGCATTGTCATGGGAAAAGCTGCCCTGTTCAAGGATGCAGACAGTCAGCACAAGGCATGCTGTTCTCTTAAGTAATGGGATTTGGTTTTAACCCGGAGATGTCACTTGAAGCTAATGAAAACGCGTATTAGTGCAGACTGCTTCCTTACGTGTACAATCTTTCTGTTTGCCCTTCCGCCCAATGTACACGTGAGTGTAAAAGCCCACAAACTGGAGAGCCCCGCAATGCCGGGCCGGGGGAAGAGCTTGGCAAATGGAGGGCTGCTGGCTGGGCAGCTGGGGCGGATGCAGCCTAATGGCGATTAGGGGCTGATTGCACACACGCACAGCTGGTGCCAGGGAGCTGAACAATAAAGTAGCCACTCTGGACTGATTGGGCTAATCCATGCTGCAGACCAGGGCCTATTTTCATTAGTTTTCCCCGATCAAATTAGATTGCCAGACGACAGATCCTATTAAAGGAGGGGAGACCTCCAGCACGGTGTGTCCTGCTGGTCCTGGGACACCGGCCATCGCCGGCTCCCGGAAGGGAGGAGGGGGCAGGCGATATGGTTCCCGGGCATGAGGATGCCTTTGCCCGTGTCCCAGGAGTGGAGCAGAGACCATCCCTCGAGGGCACGTGGCTCTGATCCTGCCTGGCACTGTGGCAGAGCCCCACGTCCTTCAGGGAGAGAGCTGCCATCTCTTGCAGGTGCATCACTCCACACGTCCCTCACATAAAACATCCTTGCTGAGCCTGCACCAAGCTGGCTCCTGGCCTGTATCAATTTAATTTCATTTTTAACTCTCCCTCCTCACAGGCAGGGCGGCCCCAGCTGCGAGCTTTGGCACGAGGCTTGTGTGCTGTGTGCTCCGAATAGCAGATTACGCTGTCCTTAATCCGGCTGCGCGTTTGGGGACCCAGCACTGGGTTTGGACTAAAGATACACGTAAGGGGATTTGGTCCTCCTTGAAATATATTTACTAGCAGAGATGATTGATTGGTCTATTGATGAACCGCGATTGATTAGCCTTATGTGGCTTTGAGACGGCCGGGCTTCAGCCTCCCCATAATCCATCAGTAATTACTTCACCCTGCCGTGAGATCCATTGCCATTGAAAAGATGTTTGTGGGACTAGGGGTGCACCCAGCTGTTTCTATTGACGAGACCGCCACAGTGCCGCCGGCCTTTGCCAAAAGCCACTGGCTACTCTTCCCAGTTGCTCAGAAGTTGTTTATACACCCATAAAAGTAGCTGGGAGAGGGGCCGGAGAAGAGTGATACCTGTTCGGCTGCAGCCCTTGGTTTGGGGCTTTCAGGGCAGAGCTGTGCCTGTGGTGTGGGTTCGGGCATAGCGTGGCGTTTGTTTCTGGCGGAGCAGAGCCACAGATCGCTCTGTGGTGGGTTCGGGCTGCACCGGCTTGCTTGCTGCCTTTGGAAAGGGTTGAGCTGTCAAGGAGGAAAAGTCTTGAGTGTGAGAGACCTCTTGTCCCTGTGAACCAACTCCAAGTCGTGGCCGTATGCGTGCTGAGGGTCTGGGATCAGCCGGTTTTGGACGTGAACCTGGTCCCTTCTGCTTTGAAATTGTAATTTCATCCCGATGCCGGGGATGAGACTTGTTTCATGCAGCTGACGTTTCTTCTCCTTGATTGAAGAAAGAGTCAGTGCCGGGGAGGGCCAGAGTTCCCAGCAAGCATCATTAATAGCAATTTCGCTGCCCTGCTTATTGATTAATCGTGGAGTTACCTCTTCCAGGAGGATTTCCACGGTTACATTCGTGGTGTTACTTTGTCATCTCTACAAAGCTACAAAGCCAGGTCCAGTTTGGCTACGGGAATATTCCCATCAGAGCCTCCTGTGGATCTGAGCTGGTGCCCCAGAGCACTGTGAGGTGGGGTGGCCCTGCCTCGGCGGCACCCGGAGCTGGGCTTTGCCTGCTGGCTGGGTCGGTGCCACCTCAGGGCTGCCCACGGGGAGCCATGTCCACACCGGCACGTGGGGCCGAGCGGCCAGGCACAGGTTGCTGCTGGGGATTCGCATCAGCGCTTGCTCCAGCTCACCGGAACACCGGTACTCTGGGTAGTTCCGTGTGGCAATAAATGTTTCAGTTGCACTATAAATAATGGAGTGAGTAAAGATGTTGTGTAAGTGGTGCTCTGGGTTTTGCCAGAAGGTATGTAGTTTGTTGAGGGGGTTTTTTGTTTTGTTTTGTTGGGGGTTTTTTGTGCTCGTGTTTCAGCTTACCCCCCCCCCCTTTTTTTTTTTCTGAGTCCAACACAGATAGCTTCACACGGGGGACTTGAGGGAAGGCAGCCCTGCTGTGAGGGAAGGAGAAGATTAAACTGTTGAAACTAAGTAAATCAATTCTTGTTGGTGTACTTTGCAGTGCTGTGAAAACGGCAGCGATGCTTCCCCGTGGACAGGAGCGGCCTCCCAGATGCACAGCGGCCGTTTCAGTTTGGTTCGGCTTTTAGCAAGTGGTTTTTTGCATCGCCTGCATCCAGAGAGAGAAAAAGCCCTGAAAGTTAGGCCCTGGCTGCTGGAGCTGAGCTGAAGCCCAGGTGCAGAGGGCAGCAATTGCCTGCACTTGCGTGGGGTCTGTCTCCTGGTGGGATGCAGCTGGGGGAAAGAGGGGATGCTGGGGCAAAAGCCAGGCTGCTGCCCCAGAGCCTGCCCTGCTCGGCACAGAGAGAGCACCCCAGGGTGATGAGGCCTGCACTCGTGCCTGCGCAGGTGTGAGGGGCTGGCAGAGGTGGTCTGAGGTGCTCTGCTGATGTCCCTTGGGAGCACTGCCAACTGCTGCGCCTTGTGCCTTCGCAGGGAGACCAGTGTTTGAGCGATGAGGGCTTTCGTGTTTTGTCTGATACCCCTCTCTGCGCGTCCCGGGATTTGTGTGCTCCGCCTTGATGCTGCTGCAGCCTTGTTTCTGTTGGCCATCGAGCCAAGGTCAGCCTTTACCGTAAACACTGCCAAACCCTGAGAGCTTGTAGGCGGTCTGTCTCTGCGCTCCTTCCGAAAGGAGAGCTTTGCAGAGCTCCCCAGGAGGTGCCATCCAGCCTGGTGTGGCTGCGCCTGGGGAGTGTGCGGATGCCCTGGGCAACTTTCTTGCAGGAGGCCCCCTCCTGCTTTGCAGGGCTTCTCAGTGTTGGTTGTGTTGGTGGTGGTGGAGAGGCTTGGAGGGGCTGCTGGGGCGGTGCGGGGGAGCACCCCCGGAAAGCTGGAGTGGCTGGGCTCCCTGGGGAGATGTGCCTGGGCACAGGGAATGGCTGCAGACTGCAGGGGGTGTTGCCTTTGCTTTCTGGAAGTGTTAAAACCATATAGCTGTTTTTTAATCGCGGGGTTTAAGGAAGGAGGGGAGGGAGCAGCACTGGAGCTCGCGAGCCGGCGGATTGCACTGGAGTCAAAGCTTTGAGGCTGCCTCTGAGATCCTGGCTCCCACAGTGCCCACCCGCGGAGCCGGCCATGGGCAGCAGGCATTGCTGCTCCTGGCTGGCATGGGCACCTAACGCTGTTTAATTCTGGGGCTTTTTGTCCTGCTTTAATGCAACCCAAAAGTGGTAACGAGGGAGAGTATTGGAGAGGATGGCCTGCAGGAATGAGAGGCGTGCCTGGTTTTGGGGTGTAAAAGCAAAAGGTATCCAAGTGCCGCAAGCTCCATGCTCTTCCACGGCAGTGCTGGTGTGAAAGGTGGCTGGCAGAGCTGGCAATTGCACGCCTGAATGTACAGCTCCCAAACCCCACCGAAAGGTGGGTATACACGAGGGTGTCCATTGTGCCTGTGTGCGTGTGGGTCTGCTGACCAGTAGCTCCTGGTCTCGCTCTCTGCCTGGGGCAGGAGGAACTCGGGGCAGGGCTGTGGCTGTGCGTGGGGTTTCCATCATGCCCGGCATGGTTGGCTCCCGGTCCCGGGTAGGGCCTCTGAGTGTGACTGGAATACATGCACTTAAAAGTAACTATCCCCAAGAAAAAGATATTGTGTAATTGTGACTGGTGATATTCTGTTGTTGGAGCCAGAAGCCCCAGCTGTGGGTAAGCACGGGCTCGCGTGTGCTGTGAATGCAAGATGACTGGGAGCAAGTGCATGAGACGGGGGCTGCTGGTAAGTGGGGCAGCCCGCTGCCCGTTTGCAGAAGTCCAGGGCAGCCGGGGTGGACTTCATTTGCTGTGCCTGAAGAGAGCCAGCAAGCTCCACCTGGGTTTTTATTTATCATTCACTTGCATCTTCATTTCTCATCATCTACCAGTGACGATGAACGGTCCCAGGTACCGCAGGGCAGCTCATACTGGCAGCCTGTTGTGCCGGCTTGGCTTCCAGGGGCAAAGTGGGGCTGGTTTTCTGCTCCGTGATACCTGGGGCTGACCAGTTTGGCACTTTGAGACGCACTGAGCAGTGTCTGGCCTGCCAGACATGTCGGGTGTGCTGTCGGGCAGGAGGTGGCTGGAGGCAAAGGGATGCTCGGGGCAGCCGGGAGGAACTGTGGGTTTCAAAGGCATCCAGCTGGACAGAGGCACTCCTAGCAGCTCCCAACGCTCCTCTTCCTCTTCGTCCTCCTCTTCTTGGGGCCCGGGGCAGGCAGCAGGCTGTCCTCCCCCCTTCTGGGGGCGAGCGGCTTTGCGGACCGCCCAGCAGCCCCTTGTTCCGAGGGGGAGTGGATTAGGAAGGGGCTTTACTTTTCTCGTAGATGAGTGCTTTTAAGCACTCGTGTGTTGTTGTGCGTCCTGCTGAGAATAAGCCAAATGTTCAGACAGCTGGCCAGACCCTGGATTGGGTGGGATTTATCTGTAGGTGTTGCAAACAAGGTCTTAATTGATTTATCTGGACACATGACTTTTAATTTTATGGTAGAGTTAAGAGCATTGCCCCAAATCAGGGGGAAGGGGAGAGAAATGAGGTGATGCGGTGTCTCCACATCCACAGGCGCGGACGATCTGGGTTCGGATGGGCCTGTGTATGGCAGGGATGCCCCAAATGCCCTGCTCCTCTGGGGCTCCCACCCTGCCCCAGAGCTGGGCAGTGGCAGGCATGGAGCTGGCCGGCTGGCCGACCGCAGGGCAGTTCGGGGAGGAGGGAAAGCACTGAGGAGACCTTCTCCTCTGAGCGGCAGAAAGCATGAATATTTCACAGGTCTCCGTGGGCCTGGTGGGAGCGGATGGATGTAGTTATAATTTTGCTTGACAGGTGCCACGCTCCTGGGGCTTCCCGCTCCCCGCTGCCCCTTCCTGAAATGCAGGACCCCAGGGAGGGGTGAGCTGTGTCCGCCTGGGTGTCCTCCGGCGCCACATCAGGCTTTTGCCAAGCTCAGCCCGGCTGCACGCTGGTGACACTTGGGCCCTTTGAGGGCTCCCGCACAGTGGAGGGAAGGAGTTTGGTTGTGCAGGGTGGGCCCCTGCGAATTCCCAATGGGACCCCGGGCAGCTCTGCAGGGAAATGTATCACCCCTGCCTGCTGGCGCTTAGTTTGGATGCAACTTTCTTGGCGGTTGTTGCAGCTGGCCCCAGGTCCATGGCTGCCACGAGTGCCGCTCTTCCAGGCGTCTCCCCTGAGCGCTTTACTCCTGCCCCTGTCGCTGCACCACTCCCCGGGCGGGCGCGGGGTGCTGGCCCCGCTGTCGGCTCGGATGCCGGCTGCGGCAGCTGGCGCGAGGCAGGCTGGGGGGCTCGTCAGCCGGAGACGGCCGCAGCCCCGGCTTCGGTCTGGCCTCCATCACTTCCTGTAGGAAATCACTTCACTTACCCAGATGCGAGTGTACAGACGAGCTGCCCGCGGGCTGCCCTCCTCTCCCCCGTGAAGGCCGAGTCTCTTACGCAAATCGCTTTTCACGCTTCCTTAATTGAAACTGTCAGATGGGCTTTACCTTTTTTTTTTTTGCGGCGATACAGACGTATTAATTCCACTATGGATATCCCGGCAGCTAGGAGAGATCAATAAAATGAGGTTGCATCTGTGACATATATATTACAGGAGCGGCACCAGCAATATTTCATCGGGAAAGCCGAGCCAAACGCACGCGTGCAGAGCCCCGTAGAGCGCATTTGGCTGTGTAAAAGACAGAGTTATTGACTGGCTTTAGCAGCACTGTTTTTCTGTGCCCCATTGCAGCTCGCAGCCAGCATGGCACGGGAAAGGAGTGAGGAGCAGCACTCCCCACCCTTCCTCGCTCATGTCTCTGCACATCTCCTCCTACCCCCGTCCATGGGACCCCAGTCCGAGGCTGCGGCCTGAGTTATTTTTTGGCGTGCTCTGACTTCATGTTGGTCTGGGCTTGAGAGTGCCTGGGCGCGCGGCGGAGCCAGTGGGCAGGGTGCTGGGGCCATGGTGCTGGGCTGGGTGCACTGGCTCCCGCCACTTCCCACCCCCTACTCGCCTCCCTCCAGAAATCCCCGCAGCAGGGATTTGCGCTTTGATTATTTTCAAATACTGGTTTGTGTAAAATTTGATTTGAGGAAACATTTTTCTCCCACATGCTGTAGGATTGAGGGCGTGTAATCCCTCCTAAATCGCCTGGACGAGGTTTGTATTGCAATGCCAGTATCAGAGCTAACAAAAGGGGATTAGACGGGAAAATTCTGCGTGAAAACCTGCCGCTCTTTGAGGGCTTTTAGTACAAAGAAGATAAGATAGGTAGAGCAGAGCCATTTTTAACCCAGTTTTTAATGCACTCGGTGCCTCTCCTTTCTGAGGCAAAGGAGAGGGGAGAGGGCATTTGTTTTAACCCTTTCCTCTGACTCTGGGGTACGGGCTGAAGCTTTCCAGCAGAGCAGTGGTGCAGGTGGAGTGCTCCGAGCAGTGCTGGGCAGAGAAGGCTGCTGGGGGGATGCCCGTGACAGGTTTTTATTCCCCGGGGCCATTGCCAGCTCTGAAGTATGGCACGCTCCGCGGCCGCGCTTTCTGAGTGGGCAATGGGGGCCCCATGGGAGCCCCTGGTCCCCGGGCTGCATCGGCGGCTGCACATTGACCTGCAGGTGCCGACTGGGCCTCTCACAGCCCCTTCGTGCTGCCCAGCCTGGGAGCGAAGCGCGTTCCTGTCTCGCCTGCCCAAAGGCGGGCACTGTGTCTGCGTGTCCCGCTGGGGAGGGATAGCTGTCCTGCCATCCCGCCGCCTGTCAGATTGCCATCAGTCAGGAGGTGGCATCGTAACGGAGACAGCTGTCAACCTTTGCGGGCCGATTGCCGCCTGCAAATATATTACAGGAGCTCAGCAAGTGCCAAGGCACATCAGGCCAGGGGAAGAGATGCTCCGGGGGGAGATGAAAGGATCCCTTCAGTGGAATTCATGTGGAATAAGCTTTCCACAGGAGATATTTCCTCCTAATCCTCCTTAGCGCTCAGCTGATGCCTTGAAGCATCAGGGGTTTATATGCCTTTTAAAAATTCATTCTCTCTGCTATAACAGCAGGTGTGTGCATTATCAGCTGCCATGCCCAGGCGCCACTGGTGCCAGGCTGCGCTTTTGGAGCCGGTGAGCATCCTGCTGCAGCGAGTTCCGTGGGTCACCTGCATGCTGGGCGAAAGCAGCCTCCTGCTTCTGTTGGTTTTAAACGCACTTCCCTGGTAGGGTGGTGGGGTGAGCTGGGTCATGCTGACTGTGTGTTTTTGATGGTGAGTCTACTGGGGGCAAGTGGAAAGGCATTGTGGGCACCCGGCACCACGCGCTGGCATGTGGGATGGGAAAACGCCCTTACTGCTGCCTTAGACCCTGTCCATCTGCCCCTGCTAATTGCAGCTAGACTTCAAACATAATATTCCACTTATCTGGTCAAGGGATACATGTTCGTTATTACAATTGATTATCACTAAAACCCGTCTGATACCCAGATTTACAGCATGGCTGGCCAGCCACGCAGTCTCCAGCCCCGAGCAGCCAGGATCTGGCACGCTCTTCCAGCCAGAGCCATCTCTCCACAGGCGTTTGGCCAAGGAGAAAAGGTAAACGCTTCGTCCTCCTGTAACAGACAAGAGATGGCTCGGGAGCTGCCTCCCCGCTGCACCTTGGCTGTGCCGGTGCTGCAGCCTGGCGTTTCTGCACCGCCCGGCAGAGGCCCCAGAGCTGCTCTTCCCTCTGCGTTTCTCTCACCCGTGTGCCTCTGGTGTGGCCTGCTGAGACGCAGGGGCATGGCTCCCAGGACGAGCAGAGCGAGCGCTGCACTGCAGCTCTCACACTGCAAAGTGTTTTACTGCGGTGGTTTACAGTCCTGGACAGGGTGAGGACAATGAAGTTGTGAGAGCTGCCGGGTGCCAGGTTGTCTTTATTCTGCCATCTGCGCCTGAGAGGTGGTAGATGTCTGTACGCTCAGCCCCGTGGTGGGATAAGATCCTGCAGATGTTCTTGCTCGCAGGCTGCGTTCAGTAACGAGTGCTGCGTCGCGAGAACCATCATCAATCTGCTGCATATTAATAGTCACCAGCAGGTCGGGCTCTTGGAGGGGACTTTTTCCGAGCGGCTGAACAGAGAGCTTTGTTACCTTTAATGGGGCCATGCCCTTCTCGGCCACTGGAAAATCCTGTGCGGCTCTGGGAGACGTGTTGTGGCCCCTGAGGGTGCTCCCTGTGCTGTGGGTGCCCAGGCGGTAGTGATGCTGCTCGGCGCGTCTCTCTCACACCCAGCTTGTGGCTGGAGCCATAAGGAAGGGTGTGCGATCCAGCTGGAAACTAGGCACATGGTGGCCTAAGAGCATCCATAAGAGCCTGCGCAAGGCAGAGAGGTGGCCTCTGCAGCACGGCACACTCGTGCTCTGCGTAAATGGGGTGGGAGGAAGAGAGGAGCCCCTGCGCCTCCTCGTCTTTGCAACAGCTCGATGGCTGCATGATAAACAACTTGACAAAGTGTTAAAATCCCGAAGGCGGGGCTGGCAGGAGAAGGAGAAGGGAGGTCATAATTGCACGGGAAAATAATGAACTGCGCTCTTCTTGGAATATGCGGCAGTCTAACAAGAATCAGAAAATTAATTATCTTCTGTAATTAGTGTAATGACCTACACTATTAGAGGTTATTTACAGCAGGAATAAAACTTCCCCCTATAAATGTCAGGCCGCGCTGTTGGAATACAAAGGCTGGTGCAAACTCTGTGCCGGCTGCAGCGAGAGTCCAGAGGCAGGGCAGGGCACAGGCTACCTCCACTCAGCTGGCTGCGGGGTGCCAGGGACTGGCCCTCACAGGTCCGGCCAGCAGTGCTCCTTCATCCCTGGCGCTGGGGAAGGCTGGCTTTCGCATTACCCATTGCTCTGTGTCATCCAGGCTTGGTCACTGGCTCTGCTGCTTCATGGCGACTCGCCCCGTCAGCCGCATCAGAGCCTGTCTGGGGTGGGCTTTCCCATCCTGGGGCTTGTGGCTTCTAAGCTGCCCCTGCCAAAGAGTGCTCACCTCCCTCCGGGTCCTGGAGATGTTCGGATCTTTGCCGTTACCCTGAATGAGCAGGCCCTGCTTCCCCCAGAGCTCCCCCTGTGCAGCCCGTGCTGGCTCTGGAGAGGCCCTTTCCCTGCTGGCGGCACATGCCAGCTGCGTGTGCACGACTCAAAATGGAGACATTAGCCTGCTATTGTTCCTCAGCCTGAAGCCTTCGTGGCTCTAAAACACTCCTTTTCTGTGGCTGGGATGCGTGAAATGGGTCCATAAGCAGCGTGTTTCCAGCACGGCACGTGGGGAGCAAGGCGCAGTGCACGGCCTCTAGCAGCACCCCTGGGGGCTTGCGGGAGGGTCTTTCTTCGGCATGGTGACGTGCATCTGCAGCCTGTCTCCCATGCTGCTTGCTCATCGGCTGCGCGTGGTCCAGAGGGGCGGTCAGGGCTGGGAGCCGGGGCAGAGCAGAGGGCACGCAGCCACAGGCACAGCAGCTCCTTGTGGTAGGGCATCTGGGCGCGATGCTGTGTGCCCCCTGTGCTCCTCGGCAGGTATTTGCCTTCTGCAGTTGCTTCGGAAATGGGGCACTCTGGTGAAAATGCCCAGCGCCGGGGGATGATGGTGTGAGTGTCATGCAGTCTTTCAGTGGTGATGGAACCATCCGCTCGTGTTTCCCCACAGGGAAGCAGAGGACAGCAGCTCACCACCCAAAGGAAATACTGGGTAGCTCTGCTATGAGGTTGAGGGTGTTTTGGCACGGCTGTGCCAAAGAGACAGGCAGCAGCGCACCAGTGTGGGTGTGTGCAAGGGAGGCATTTGGGGTTAGTTCTCAAAGGTACCGGCAAGCTCTGGTTACCCCTTCTTTTTCCTCTGATCATGTTGCTGCTCTAACACTTGCCGGCCAGGCTGCTGGCCTGGGTGCCACATGGGGGTCAGATGGGTCCAGTGGGGAAGGCAGCATGACCGCATTCTGGGGTGCTGCCCGGCGGTGCCGTCTACTGTGGAGCAGATGGGCACTGGTGGTGAGCCCTCGGCACCCGCAAGGAGGGGTAGGATGGGGAAAAAGTTTTCTGCATGGTGAGGGTAACCTGAGAATTACTTGACATTTCAGCATGAAGGATCATGACTCCTGCATTATTAAAGATGCGGTGATAAAATGCCTTACCTGTCACTGAGAACCTACATCAATAATTTAGTTTGGCACCTGGTGATTAAAATGAAATAAGCACTGGCCCAACTCCCTTCCCGGGAGCTGCCACGTCCGCGGCGAGACCTGATGCGACACCTTCCCTGGCTCCTGGGCCTCACAGCCAAGGGGCTGCCCTCACACGCGTGCCCAGAGAGGCCGGGCCACCTCCCTCAGGGCTGCCAGGCAGGGCTAGCCAAGCCCAGCCGGGCCAGGCATCCATGCGGTGCCCAGGCGCTGAACGGGGCCTGGCCCACTGCTGCAACATCTTAATGTCTGATGTAACCTCATTGTATAAGCAGAGCAGAGCAGGGCTCTTGAAACCGCGAGTGTGTTCCTTCCAACAGACCCTTAATGTAATTTGAATGTACAATCGAGGGTTTTTATAGCTTAATATTCCAGTGTTTGTGGTGCATCCTGGAATTTAAGTGTCTTAAACGTAATTATTGTTAATTGCTCACACGATTCTATAAACTCATCCAATTAAAAAAAAGTTATTAACTTTATAAAATATCGCAGGCATCCCACAGTGCAATATATTTGCAGGAAATAACAGCTCGAGCAGGCAGAGCTGAAAGGCACCAAGGTAAATCGGTGACACCTTGTATCCTCCCTCTGTTCTTCCCTCTCCTTAAAGCGCTTTGGAAACGCATTGTCCCCTTAGCTCCAGAGACCATGCGTGCCCCGTGCTTGGTCTTTGTACGGGTGTGTGAGCAGAAGGCTGTGGCCGGTGGGACATCGAGAGGTGCTCTGTGGCATGGGAAGCGGCCTCCGGCACTTTGCTATGGACCCAAGTGGGAACCCACTCCCCGTTTGTGCTGAAAGCGCCCCAGGAAGCACCCGATGACGTGGGTGAGTTCCTGAAGAGGGGCGTGAAATGGACAGAAGTCTCTGGGGAAGATGAGCGGGGCTGGAAGGTTGTCGGTGGAGGGAGAGGGCCCGAGCAAACGTTCCTCCTGCCTCCTCCCACTCCCTGTGCTGGGGGCCAGTTGCAGCCGGCCAGGGATGATGATTATAATCTTACAGTCTAGTGCCATAATTTATAGCTAGGGATTTATTGTCCCCTGATTGCTCTGTGCTGCCATTTAACACATGCCCTGGAAGAGTTATTCAATGCGCAGTGAGCAGAGTTGTGCTAATGCTGCCTTATGCCCGAACATCTCCAACCTCCTCCTCTTGTTTTCCTTATGAGATTAAAATCCTGGGTGCCAGTTAGTGTGGATCCAAACTCAGTCAGGCACGGTAGGATTTCGGTTGGAGCTGCTCGGCTTCAGAAAGATTGGCCGTTTCCCTTCCCAGATGCCCATTGCCTCTCGCGTTGGCTCTGCCTGAAATATTGCTCGGGTGAGAGCTAATCGAATCCCCTTGGGGAAAAGAGGGAGCTGAAGGGGTGCGCTGGGCAGGATCTGCCCACTCCCAGTGCCTTCTGGCCCAGATTAGAAGGTGTCTTTTCCCCTTTCCATCTTACTGCTTTTCCAATAGAGAAACAAATGGTCTGTAGAAAGGAGAAGAGATGGGGAGAAAGGAAACTTTCTCTCAAATGAAGACAAAATTGAATTCAGTTCGTGACCAAAATGAGAAATTGCCACAAAAGCTTCATTTTGGTGACGAAGTATTTCCTATGGGATTGCTCCTATACAAAAGCCTTGGTAAGAAGCTATTACAGCTGGTCAAATGCTTTCTCTGAAAGCTATTTGTGATATTTGCCTTCTCCATCTCTATTTGCATCCCTTGCTGGAATCGCTCTCCCCCACGCAGTGGTCCCAGCCGGCCGGGGCAGGAACAGAGGCTGCTGGCTGGGACGGCTTGAGCAGCCAACGTGAGAATTGGTGGCGATTAATCTGTTCTTTAAACAGCAGGATTTTGCAGGTAGATTTTCCATCCGATGTAGCTGGAGATATAGTGGCTTCTGGGACAGCGAAGGGCTGACGGAGAGCACGCATGAAGCAGCATTTGTCAAATTAATGAGGCATTATAAATTATATCCACAATTTTCTCTTCCATTTCCTGCCGCCCCCTCCTGTCGCTGGCAAGGAGAGGGGACCGTGTGGAGCCACTCCCAAGGTCCCGCAGGGGCTGGGGCTCTCCGGCCGAGCACCCGCCTGGGGCCAGGGCACAGGCACAGCCCTGTCAGGAGGATAAAAATGCAGGCAGCTCCCTGTTTTCGCTGGGAAACTTGATGTAACTAGTATTGATCTCTCAATTACCTCTGTGAAGGGCAGCTTCATTTTTCAAGTAAAACAACCTTTGTATCTGAAATATAGAAATTGATTTTGAAGCAGGGGCTGCTGGCACTGGCGGGGAGGGGGCAGATAGCAATGGGTAGGATGAGGCTGAGCTGCGAACAAGAAGAGAGTCCTTCCAAAGTCAGGAGAAATGTCTGCCTTGTCTGATCATGTTACCTGCGATCCAGCATGGCAATAACGGTGTTGGAAAGTCAGCAGATAAACTTTGCTGAAGGTCCTTTCCTTTTCCCTGCTGGAAGCAGAGCGGGGAGGCAAGGAGCTGGGGGGGAGCAGAACAGGTTCGGGAAGAGAACCATCCCTGGGAGGGAGGTGTCATGCAGCTCCTGTCTGGGGAGCTCCTCACTCTGGTAGTGGCAATCGTGCGTGTCCTGTTGTAGCACAGCACTGGGAGCTGTGGGAGCTGGGATAGACTGGGAGAGAGGGTCTGGGAGCAGCCGGGGCCCGGGCACCATGGGGAGCACACCCGCGCCAGCTCTGCCAACGGCTCAGAGCTGAACTAGGCACGCAGCTTTGTTTTAGGGTTGTTACAGTCCTGCTTAATTGGCTCTCGGGCTCCCTGTGCAAGGCGTCCGGTGCATCTTAATGAGGGATTCTCAAAGACCAGCTTTTTTTCCCTGGGACTGGAATGAGGTGGTGTTTAATATTCATGTGTAGCTCCACTCATTTGAAGGGTAACAAGGGAGTTAGATTCCCTGCTGGCAATGAATTGTAATGGGATCCGGGCTCCTAAATCACCTGCGCATCATGGTGCTGCCTCTTCCCAAAGCGGGCTGGGTTGGAGGCGGCCGCCCCACAGGCATGGTGACAGTGTGGTCTCCTTCGGTGAGCCAGCACGGTGCTCAGCACGAACCAAAGGGTTTCCAGGTCAGTGCTGGCACTGGGAAGTGCTTTTCCACACCACTCGTGGTCAGGATCTGGAGCGTCTTGCCACGAGCAGTCGCGGAGGTCGAGTTATTAGCCAAAAGCAATTGGATGTTGACATGACAGGGAGATGCTGCAGAGTGAGAACAGTTACTGACATACGTTCTGACAGAGCTGTTAAAGCTCTTGCTGCGGGGAGGGCTTGAGCTGATCTTTGACCGTTTGGGTTAGTGCACATCTGCCCACGCTGGGATTTCTTCTGCTTTCGTGCCTAGTGTCCGGTGCTGGATGCAGGGAGAGGTGTTAGAGGGGCTGGGTGCTGGCACCATCCGAAATGCAGACGGCCACTGATATCACCAGCATGTATGTGGGGTGCCTGGGTGCCGGGAGCGTTTGCTGATGAAGGGGTTGGGAGCTGGAGCTGCCCAGCAGGGTCCCCCACTGTCCCCCGGGCCCTGTCAAGGATGTTGGCCATAAGCTCAGCCATGCTCCCCGGCAGCCCTCCCCTCAGCAAAGGAGGGCAACACCGCCTCCTCACATGCTGCATCAGCCTGGCCTAGGCGAGGAGGCATTTGTGAGCCCTGCTCGTTGGGAGGAGACAGAAAATAGCCATGGGAAGCAGAGCTTTCATGGGGCTTTTGCTTTCCATCTGCTGCCCTGACTTTTCTGCCATCCCCAGCTCGCCGTGCTTGGGGAAGACGGGAGGGAGGAGGTGCTGGGTGTGTGCCTGTGCCGGGGAGGACCTCTGGGCATCTGCTGCTTGGCCGGACTGTATGTGCACAGCAAAATGGCGGCTCCTGGAGCCCTTTCTGGTGGATAATTCTGTTGAGTGGATGCTGACTGTGCAGAGGGGACCAGATCAACGACTTTTGAGCGCACTGTCCATATGCACTGCAACACCTCCTCACTTTCAGCCTGCCCCCCATTGCCCCCATACAAACCTTTGGAGCACTGAGCAGAATGCTTGTGCCTGTCTTGTTGGAGGATCACACTCTTGTTTATGGAAGAGATGCTTTCCCCTTTTCCCTCTTCCTCCCTCCCTCCCTCCTGCTTTCTCTCATTGCCATTTTAGCCTAGATTAAAGAAAATAGGGTGCAGTGCTGTGCGCATGTTCTGAGCGGTGTCTTTTCACAGTGCTGTACTGATGCCAAGCAATAATGACAGGTTCAAGCTTTTCTGCATCACAAATGAACTGCATGCAAATGGCTAGTCCTGAATGGAGAATAATTGTCAGCGTGGAGAGTCCTGCCTCCGCTTGGCTCCACCTTGCTTCAGTGGGGAGAAGGCTTCAAACGGTTAACGGGAACGGAGACGTGGAGATAGCGGGGAGCTGCCGTTTCCACTCTGCTAGAGCCTAACCTGTTAGTGCAGAGCTGTGTGAAGAATGTCAGGGATTTGTTCCAAGCGTTATCGAGATGTGGCTTTACATCTGTAAATCCTTTTACGCATCACAGCTCAGCCGTGAGGCTTCCCCACGTGACGGGCAGCACTCACTGCCCGGTCCGTGCCAGACCGGCAGTGGCGCCCAGGCAGGGGCAGCCACCGACATTGGATGTGATGGCACTGTCGGGGCCCATCACACGCACACTCCACTTTGGGGTGAAGTGCCCACAAAACGTTGCGGCTTGTTACATAACTCTGGCTGCAGATCAGCCACGACCCGCTTGTTCTTGTGTACTGAACCATCTCTCTCTCTAAGCTACTTCGGTGGTTTCAATATTGCCCATTAACATCATACCAAACACGCCATCTCCCTGTCTCGCACGCGTTGATTATTTTAAGTCAGGATCGTGTCTGTGAGGAGCTGAGGGGGGGAGGCGCACAGCTGGTTTTAGCTGACCCTTGGGGAGCTTTTCCAGCTTATGTCAGCTGAGGATTTGACTTAGCGCTACTTGCTTTTCTACCAAAATGTTACTAGCAGAACTGGATTTAGCAAACGCTTGTGACAGTCTCCAGCACTATCAGAAAAACATGCTCTATCATTCACTGTGATGTGTGCTGATGAGGGGAAAAAAAAGGCTTGTTCATCCATCAGAAATTCAGTGATGTTGTCTCTAGGTGAGCGATTTGCCAGCGTTACCTAGTGTCACTCATTAGACATGAGATGTAACAGTCTCATTTACTCTTCAGGCTTCCTGCCACTTAGTTACTTCTGCATTTGACTTTGCATGCAAAACTGAAGCTCATTTTTAGCCTCTGTCGAACTCTGCTTTCCAATTCTTGCTCGTTAAGCCCAGTCACAGTGTGTGGGCTACACGCACAGGAGAGGGCTTTGGAAGCCGAAAAACTACCTTGGTGCCCATTGGTGTTAGGCTTTGCAGAGCAGCGTGTGTGTGTTTCAAAGACAGAAAAGGAAGCAGTTTCTCCTCTCCCATCCCTAGGTCTTAACTTCCCCAAATGCCTTGGCTTTGACTGGATTTTAGCTGTAATTTTTACAGATTTGTGGGCTTATAACTTTTTAATATATCCATGTTTTTACACTGAATTTGGTTGATGCTCTTAGCTCATTTAGGTTTGAGGTTTTTTTACTCAGACATAAAAGAAGGGGGGCAGAAAGTGCAAGGACTTAGCTTCCTCTGAGGAAGCAGAACCAAGGGCTTGAGTGGGTGTTTCATGACCAGAGCTTTGCTGGTGTCTGGGAGCAGAGACACCAGAAGATGCAGGTGGGGGCACATTTCAGTACTGAACCTGGGTGTTTCCCTTCGCTGCTTGTCTCTGCTTCTGTATTTATATGGTTTTATCTGCTCCTCTGGCTGGACAGAAGGTGTGAGGGTGGGGTGGGGGAAAGGTGAAGCTGTGGGTGCTGCTGGCTCACGTAGCTCCCCTGCACGCAGGGATGAGGCAGCTGCTGCCATTCCCTGAGCTCCCCAAATTTCCTGCAGCCATCCTGGCTGTTGGGGCTTGTAGCTAACCAGGGCCTGTTGTGCAGCCCTGGCAGGTGCTCGAGTGGCTGTCAGGGTAGAGCTCATTGATGTCCGTCTCTTTCCACCCTGTTTCTGTGGGCAGGAATGGTCCTTTTTGTTTTTAAGAGAGTCCCTCCTATTCGTCTGTCCCTCACTGCATCATCTAAACTGCATCCTATCCTTGCTGATTTACATGCACTAGCTTAGGATGAATTTCAGGCTTGACACAGGCAAAGGACCAAGTAATTCAAGTAACATTAAACCGAACTGGAGGATGTATAAGCAATGGCTTGGGAATGATTCTGCAAGATGCAGCTGGGAAACCGGTGTTCAAGAGTGCTTGGTTTTGTGCCCAGACAAAAAAGCCTGTTAGAAGCAGCCTTCGTATCTTTACACCGTTGCTTCATTTGTCACTGCAGCTGAGCTCTTCAGGAGGGAGAGGGTGAGGAACAGTTGTAAGGTGGTAATCCCTAGGATGTCTCTGCATGTGGCACTGGAACGTCAGTGTCTGTCTCGGGCACCCTAGAAGGGACTGATTTCCTTACCCTGAGCAACAGGAAAGCCTACGGTGTTTAATGTGGTATAGAGCTTGTACTAATCACAGTGGAGGGACTGCTCTTGAGGTATGCATTACAGTGATAATTCTGCAAATTCCAGAGCATTAGTGTTATTAAAACATCAGGCTGATCTCTTCCTCAGCATTAAAACTCTTCATGCACTTTATCCTTTCAAACTCATGGTGCTCCAAGTTAAAGTGTGAGAAAAAAATGGTTACAGAGCAGAGGATTAACAAGAAAGAAAAGGGAGATGCCCAGTTGCAAGGCTGCTGTGCAAATACCTTCCTTTAGCACTTGTGCCTTTCACTCAGGTTAAACTCCAGCAAGACATGTTCACTTTTGTGACAACAGTCTGAAACTTGCTCGTGTTGCCCAAAGGGAGCATTAGCAGCAGTGCTGAGCTTTTAGTGTTGGAAAAGAGCTGCTACGGTCAGATTTGGCCAGTAATCCCAGGTGCTCACACAAACTCATCCTGCCCCACAAGCAAGTGGCAGGAGGAAAGCTCTTCTGTACCTGCAGGTACAAAGCCAGCCCAGGGCTTGTGGCCATTGGTGGACTCTTGCATATATCCAAGCGATGTGTCAGGGCAGAAACCATTCAGAAAAATACAAACTATTGATCATAACTCCTTACATCTGTGGTGCATGAGCTGGGTGGTTGTACCGCTCCTTCAGACCGTCTTGGATGGCACTTCCTACTCCTCGGAGCTTCCCAGGGAAGTCACGGCGTCCGTAGGTGGAAATACATGCTGGCAGCTGACAGGTTTTTGCAGGGGTCAAGAGATGAGCAGCTGAACTCTTCCTCTCAGAGCCCCCCGAGCACGGAAAACCCCTCTCATCGCTTGGCCGCAAAACGCCCGGCGGGGCTACAGGCGCTGTCCGCGGTGCTGACACACCCCCCCGCGCGCTGTCCGCGGTGCTGAGCGGGGGTGGGTGGAAGGCGCTGTCCGCGGTGCTGAGCGGGGCTCGGGCGCTGTCCGCGGTGCTGAGCGACCCGGGGATGGGGGGGGCCCGAGGTTCGTAGTTGGGTAGCGGCCCTTCGGTGTCTGCAGTAGATCCTGCCCGTGCTGAGGTGACTGGGTTACGTCGTTCTTTGCGACCCCACGGAGTGTAGTTGTCTCCAGCCCTGCACTCCCCACCATGCACCGTGCCCCTGTGCCTCCTGCCTTCCCCCCGACTGCTGGGGGATGCCAGCGGGGCTGCTGAGTGAGCCCGGGCAATGCCAGGTGACGTGGTTTCCAGTTTCTGCCCTTTGTTGTCTTTATTTTTCTTGCCTTTAAAGCCATTCACCTGGAAACCTAGAGTTTGCTATATGTTGTAAGCACGGGACTGGGCTTTTGTGTGCCCTCGGTACACGTGCTTTGCACTAGCTTACTATTTTTCCACAATAAGGTGGGCTCTTTTTGAATGTAATTGCACAGTGCTGCTTTCAGTGCCTCTCCTCATACAGCAGCAGAGAGGAATCCAGTCCCCAGGCAGCGAATTAGGAGGTGGTAGCTGCTCATTTTTCATCTCTCTGATAAAAAATCTAATGCAATCATCAAAAAATAAAGCTGTGTTTTTCATGTCTTCGCCATTAGGAATGTCTCTTGCTACTGCTCTCTTTTCCCTCCTACCCCCAAATTATTGAAGTCTCAGTAGTGTTTAAAATCTCGTGGAAATTTACTTTTGGATGCCAGCAAAGGGGTGGGAGTTTGAGTAATCTCTAGGGCTGTAACATTCCAGAAGCATTGTGTTCCCTTAATAAAAACATTTTTTATTTGGAAACATAAATGTTATTTTTCCAAAGGCATCATCCTGAATGGGGCTATTCTTTCTTGTCCTTTAGCTTAAGATATTACAGCTCTTGGGAGAAGTTCTCCTGGTTTAGCAGCCATAACCTTACATTTATTGCATGTGGGGCCACAGGAGCCCCCTCAGATAATTTTGTTTAGGACTGTGAAATTTGCCTTCAAAACTGAAATTGAATCCATTCTCTGCTTTCAGCAGCGTGATGGGTTTCTGCATGTCTCTCTTTCCCAAGGATGTTTGCAGTTATTGATGCTGAGTGTGGCTATTTATCACAGACAATACAGAACAAAGAAGAATTTATTAATAAGTCTCCTGTTCCCATATGCCTTTCTGAGGAACCTGAAGCATACTATTTTCTCCTTGCCCCATTTATATCTACATGGTTTTGCTCCTGTCCAGTCAGATTAAATGCTTGCTGAGGAAAAGGGGTTGCTCTGCAGTGTACGGACAGGTTAGATTTGGTGCATTGGGAAGGCTGTGTGGGTTATTGGCTAGCAAAAAATAGGGGAAATAATGCGGAGTCCCATGAGACCGACACCAAGATGTGACTGAGAGGCACCAGCCAGCATGCTGTCTTGGTGGCCCCAGGCAGTGCCAGGGCTCTTGGGGATTGCTGTGCTTGGCTTTTGGCATGGGTCGGTTTGCATCAAATGAGGAGGCTATCCATAGGCAGGAGTTCTGCTCTGTGTCCTGCTGGGTGGCAGGAGCAATCTGGGTGGCAGGCAGCATGTGCGGAATGCCTTTGGCCCTTCTCTTGCCTCACTTACAATAAGATCCTGCAAGCAGCCATGGTGGGAGCCTGGGAACTGTGTCTGCCCATGCCTCACCCTCCTCTTGGCCTTCCTGGGAGGTGGGCTCAGCGGCAGTGCAGGCAGAGAGGGAGAGGACGTTCTGTGGGAGCTCCTGCCTGGAAAATTAGTCAGAGTCACTGACGTGGGGACACTGTGATTCCTGCTGCTCTTGAGAAAGGGAAGGTGCCTAGGGAAGTTCTAGTGGGTTTTTTCCCCTCCTTGTGCCTACTTATGCACTAATTAAAGGTCAGTCACCATTTGCATTCAGCGCATTTCTCTCCTTTCCTGGGCGGTTGCATCAGCAGAGGGTTGTTTTCCATTTGACCGAGCTGTGGCTGCAGTGGTCGCCCCGGGGTGAGAGGACCCATTCCCAATCTAGCAGAGGCCATCATGTCTCAGTCCGTATCATTGCCAGCATCTGCAGGAGAGAGGAAGAGAGCCCCTTTTCTGCTGCTCCTGCTCCCCAGCCCCACAAGACGAGTGTTAGGCATTTATAGGTTTTTCTCCATGGATACATATGCGGGCATGTTGGTAAAAATATACACGCACAGAAAGTATATTTATCTGTAGTGCAGTGAAACCAGTGCAGGCTGAGAGCTGATTCCCTCGGGTGAAACACCATCCTTCCCTCCGAGCGCTTTCAAAGGAGAACTGTGCTGATAATTAGCGCAAATATTTTGAATACGGAACTCATCATGGGCCTTTGTCGCGGTGACAGGCAGTGACCTGAGATGCATTTCTCCTTTCTTAACGTACTCGGAATATGTAATTAAGAGGTGACTAAAAGATTCTTTATCATTCTTTGTTTTCTAATGCGGCAGGCTGTTATGAAATGCTGCCCCCTCCTTCCATGCCTCTCGGTTCCCCATGACAAATGCGGGGATTGATATTTGCTCTGCTCTTCAAATCACTCTGAGATGGTTCCTCTGCTTCCGAGGCAGGGTACCTGCCTTCCGTTTGGCCCTGGTTTTTGAAAGTCAGAACTGCTGAGGAAAAGGCAGGCGGTTGTGTGAGAGGGGCTGCAGGTGCAGGGGGCTGCTGCTGGACAGGCGCAGCAGTACCATCACCCCAAACGCCTGGCAGCTTGGGTCGCTGGGCGCAGCCTTGGTGCAGCAGTGCTGCTGGAACCAAAGGGTGGGGGGAAGGAAACTGAAGGTGATTTGTGGAAATAAGCCTGAAATGCAGGGCAGAGAAGGCAGGACAGTCACAGCAGAGGGGCGTAAATACCTACAGCAATCTCTCGCTAGCTCCCGACACCCCAAGCCGTATGGTATTAGGGATCTGGGCTGGCCCAACATTAGCATATGCAGTCAGGCTCTGATACGCTGCGGTAAATGCAGCGTGACAGCACCTGAGCGAGTCTACGTGCAGAACAGATGTCTTCTAGCTGGGGCTGGGGCTGTAGCACATCGTCATTTCATCAATTATATATCGCTTCCCTTGCCATAAGCAGGCGCTAAGAAGCGGGACTGTTAAAGGATACATGAAAAGATGTGAGAACAAAAGAGAAACTTGCAAGGGGAGAGCTTAATATTCGGGCTTGCTGCTTGTCAGGGAGATGGCGGAGGGTTGGCAGTCCCTTTGGTTGCTCCTTGGCCAGCCACACTGCGCTCTTCACCGCTGTGCTCTCCGACTTAGCGTCCCCGTGCACCTTTCTGTGACGGGACCCTTGGGCTGCACACTGCAGCGACGGGAAGGGGCACGGGCTCCTCCTTGCCCTCCTGCTCCTCACTGGGGAACTGGAGCCCGCAGGGCCGGACCCTGCTCTGTGATCCCGGGATCGCTACAGGAGCCCCACAGCCTCCCGGCACTGCCAAACCCCCTCAGGTTTTACTTGCCTGTTTACTTATTTGTTTGTTTAACAGTTCCAGCTAGCTGCCTTTACCTGGCAATCCCACTTCATTAAAGGGAATGCAGGGCTTTTATTATGACTGTAGAGTGTCGTCTAGTGTTTTCACCGAACATATAATTTGCCATGTATGAAAACCATTTCCAGAATTAATTTACCTACTGCAAACAGTTTGTATTAATGAAAATGCATTTTTCATGTGGGTTTGCTGGAAAAGCTGGCTGGAGCTCAAGAGCTCACTTTATCCATCCGGCATGAGTAGGAGATGGAATTTGTTTAAAAATTAAATAAATAACACACCCACCCCCCATTTTTAATACAATATGGCCCAGCAATAATCTCCGAGGCAGACTGCAAAGGCTGCAGAAAGCTCCATCTGTGGCATTTTAATATGCAGCATTGTCTCCCTTTTTAATATCCCGCCTTTCCCGGCTCGTGTTTGTGTTAGTGAGACGCTAGATGCTGTCATCTTCCCGGGTCACATTTTGATGCCTGAAATGAACAGAAGTGGAGATGGATGCAGCCGTGGAGCCCTTCCCATATTAACACGCATATTTTAGAATAATTGATGCCGAATTCATTTTGCAGCCTCGTTTCTCCTCAGCCTTCCCCCGCCCCCTCTTTCATATATGCCTGGAAAAAATCCCGTTATCTGTCCAGATGGCAGCTGGGTGCTCTCAGCTGAGCTGGGCCCTACTCTGTGTTTCGGAGGCTCCTCCTGGCCAGGGAGGGAACAGGGGGCTGGAGGTGGGATGCCGACTGGTGCAGTAGCTAGCGTTGGGCAGTGTCTGCACCTCCCGGCGTGGTGCTGGAGGGCAGGAAGAGTCTCTAGCTTAGACAGCACCCTGCCGATGCTCGCCTGGCCTTGGGCTGTCCTCCTCTGGCCTGCGCTGCTAAAGCCAAGCTTTGCAGGTGGCCAGGTCCAACTTCTAGGGGGAGGTGGCATCAGCAGAGCTGTGTAACTTTCGGCAGAAATGCGTTACTCAAAATGCTGCCTGCAAACTTTACAATACTGTGGGGAGGGGCAGAATGAGGCTTCTGCAGATACTTTAAAATAAGAAGGTTGGAAAAATATTGCAAGGTGAGGCTGCTTTGAAATTTTGTTCCCGTTTTGGGATTGTCTTCAATTATTGCATGCTACCAAAAGACCCAAACCAACCTCTTTTGTGTAAATGACTCAGAATTAATACAGGGTGGTTGATTTTTATTTTTTTTTTAAGAGAATCAAGGAAAGAACTTGAAAAAGCACAGATGTGTTCAAGTACGAGGTGGTTTGCACTGACTGCAGAGTTCTTGGCCTTTGTAAGGAGGTTTTGACTAGCTGGGTTTCAAACCTTAGTGGAGGTCTCTGTGCCGAGCCAGCTGGATGGGGCCCACCCTACCATTTTGCTTACACCCCCCACTTGCGGGCTTTGTCGCTGTTTTTGTCCCTGGGGTGCGACGCCAAGCACCCCTGCCCCTCACCTGCAGAGCACCAGTGCAGGCAGCTGAGCCTACAAATAATCCCTTGGAGATCAGCAACCATTTCGTGTGCTTGAAGTTAAGCCTGCACTTAAGTGCAAGTAGGACGTGGGCTGGTGAGCTCGGCACCGTGGCGGACCTCTGTGTTCCACTCTCTGTGCTGTGTGTGGGTGATGGTGGGGGCCGGGGACCCGGGACAGGGGGATGCCTCTGGGCAGGGGCACTTGGGGTGCCACTGGTAGAAGTACTGGGCAGGTTGCCAGAGGCAGCAGAGCCCTTTCTGGATGCATGCCGGTGCCCTGCGCCGTCCAATGTGCAGCTTTTGAGAAATCTAATGGCACTCTCCCCTGTAGCTTGCATTTGGAGATTGCAGCTCCCTAATTGAGGACCATTACTGAGCACATGTATCACCTGCCACTCTGCACTTGTATTATTACAGCCTAACCTCACGCGTTATGTTTATCTCATTCCAGGACTACTGTCAGCAATGCCACTCTAGGCATAAACTTAATTATATCTCCTCAGGTAGCAGCAGGGAAGTGATTTATTGCTGCCTTTTGTTTCCATCCTCCCCTCCCCTCCCCTCTCTGTGATTACACTCCGGAAGACCTGCACTCCCGTTTGCTGATACAGAGACGCTAACACTTGTCTGCAACTTTGCTGAAGTTGCAGAGCCCGTGTCTGAAAGTCGGTGTTGGTCAGAGACCTGTGATCCGGCCCCAGGGCTCTCGGTGGCCCTGGGGCTCTTGGTGGCCCTGGAGCTGAGTCTTGGTGGCCCCAAGGCTCTCGGTGACCCTGTCGTTACACCCAGCTCCTCCCCACAGACCAACAAGATGACACAGTGTGTCACTGTGCTTGAGTGCACAAGGCAGGGGCTTTCAGTTCTGATGGTCCGTGGTGCTTTTTCACACCATTTTAGTGGATGGTTTTATTTTAAAATAATTAGTGTGCAAAGGCAATAATCCCCTGGCTGAAGCACCTCCTCAGGAACAGACGTGCTGGCTCTTCAGTGCCTCTTCAACCAAAAATCCTGAGATTTCCTGTCCGCCCTCTCGTGCCAGCTGGTTTTCCCTTGTTCCTTCTTTCCCCCTTTGGGCGTGTGCTGACAGCAGCATCCCCCAAGGAGGCTCCTCGCTGCTCTCCGGCGGCATGCCCTGCCCTGCTGCCAGGGTCCATTCCTAAGGAAAGGGAAGAAGTTTGGGAAATGGTTTCTCTTCCCACGCCATCCACTAAGGCCTCTGCTCTCCCAGCACAGGCCCAAGCACCGAGCAGCTGGCAGGGAGCGAGTGCCGGCAGCCAGCGTCAGGGCAGGGCTTGGCACCGAAGGAGGTGGGTTACAGCAGCGGCAGCTCGCCCAGCCATGCTGCTCTTGTTCATGCTTCAGAGCAAGTACAGCAGAAAAAGAAGCACAAAGGGAGCAGAGGAAAGCAGGGCATTCGCCCAGCGTGCCTTGCTCAAGAGCAGGGCTTTGGCGCAGATCCATTGCCTCGTGCCACCTGTCCTCATTCTGTGGGGATCAAGATGAAGGTGGTAAAGGGCAGGCACGTAAATCATATCTGAAAGTGAGTCGAGTTGCCTTTTACCAGGGGATCCGTTGGAGGAGTTTCAACGTTTGGTGTCCTGTACAGGGCTTTCCTCTGCTGCAGCTGTCATGCATGGCACACGCTCTGCCAAAAGAAGCTGCAAGAGGGTAGTTTAGTGCTTTCTTGTCTCTCATCTGATTGCCCTGAACCCTGGCTGCAAACTTCCCTGCAAGAAGCATCTCTGGGACTAAGGGACGGAGACTGCCTCTCGCCCCGCGGGTAGCTGTGTCACAGCGGGGCTTCAACTGGCTGGCAGGGGTGGGCGCGCGTGCTGAAAACGCTGCCGGATGGCGGGCACTAGTTATGTACAGGCTGCTCTTTTGTGTGTGCCGTGGGTTTTTATACGTGCAACAGCACAGCCGTGCAGGACACGTCGTCTCCGAGTTTCAGTATGCAGAGCAGAGTGCTGCAATAATGCATTCAGTGTATTTCTCTGTGTGGTTTTCAACAAATTGCTGATTATTTTTCCCCTCATTATTCATCTGACAGAGGAGCAGGTTGAGTAATTACTGAATGTGCGTGAACTTTGCAGTGGTTTTAAGAATAAAACATTTGCGAATTGGCTGGGTATTGGCCCTGCTGCTTTAGCTTGCACACTGGCTAACGTGTGTCGCTAGCCCATCCCATGCTGCCCTCCCCGCCTTCCCTGGGAGAGCTCAGCTTTTTGCAGCGAAAGCATGCTCATCCTGCCCGACTGCGGCACAACTCTGCTATGCTCGTCGTGCAAGCTGAGCTCACGTTGCCTTCTGTGTCACTTGTGGATGAGGAGCCGCCTTGCGTGGCTGCGTATGGATGCTGTGCTTGCCCCTCCTTGCTCCCAAAATCGCCCCGCTGCCCTTCGCCCACCCTTGCAGCGCAGCATCAGAGGCACTTGTACAAGGCAGCAACTGCTGAGAATGGTGGCCAGCAAGGCTTGAATAGCGGCTGAAAGGGATGAATAACGTGTATGCCGTCAGTTTGGAAAGGCTTCTTGGAGGTGAGATCTGGCTGCAGTGCTGCAGGGTTAGAGGGACCTGGGCAGGGGACGGACCGGGGCTGGGGGAGAAGTGCGAGCGTTCCCAGTCCGCGGAGGGATGGAGATCTGGGTCCCTGCCCTAGACAGAAGGGCTGTGTTCAGTGGGGGTCCTCTATTCAGAGTCTGTCACCAAGCCCTTTAGACGGGACTGCCCTTTGGAGCTGGATGTGTGAGGCTGGATGCTGCGTGCCATCCAGGGAAGCACTCTCCCGGTGCTACAGGCTGTCCCTTTGCATGCCTATGTCCGCGGCTCCCTTCTGTGCCTGCCCTCCTGGGGTGACCCAGCCATGGTGACTTCCCAGCATGGCCAGCCGTGGCTGCTGAAGCCGGCACTGAGGCCTCAAGCTGTCCTGGCACAGTGAATACTCTAAAGGCACCACTGAACCGTGCAGAGCAGGAGGGAGCCTTGGGCAGAAGGCCAGTGGCTGAGGACGTGTCCCCCAGGCTGGTGACGACAGTGTCCACACTGTGCTCATGTCTCTTGCCCTGAGCAATGCTCCGACTCGGCAGACATGGGGGTGGGCACCTCTCAAGAGCCTGGGAGAGAAGAGATTCATCCCGAATGTCACTGCAGGGAGGCAAGTTGGAGGCAAGAGTGGGACAGAATGAGCTCAGGTCTTGGATGAAATTCCATGTGTGTGTGTGCGCACGCGTGCTGCAGCTGAGCGACGTGCAGTAAGTCACACCTGAGTCACTAGTGAACTATCGGGTCCCAGCTCCCAGGAGCTGAGTGCCCTAAACCGAGTGGAGCCCAGCGTGGGTGCGGGGGGTCGTCGTGTGTCTCCGTGCCGTTGTGGTGACAAACAGCCGTTCCTCTGCCGGAGGGAGCATGCTTTCTGAAAATAACGGGTGACCCAGTGGCGATGCCTGGGGGCACTAGGCCCTTGCATGCTGCTCCCCGTTTCCCCGAGGCTAAAGCCTAGTGGCTGCTAAGAGCTGTGTCGGGGGCCAGGGCATTCCCCAGCCTGCTCCGGCCCCTGGACACTTGGAAGACAGGTGGAAGCACGTCGTAACAAAATCTGGTCACATTTAAGGACTTTGAGCCACATGGAGTCCACTTGCTCTCCTGGTAAGCTGCCCCAGCCTCTCCTTAGGTGTTGCTAGGAAATTGCATCTTATTTGAAGGGTGAATTTGCCAAAGTTGAGCTCCCAGGCCGGGGATACTGTTGTGCCGCTGTCAGGAGGACACAGGATCTCTCTTCTCCGTGTCTGCACTGACCAAGGCACCACTTGCAGGTGGACGCAGGGATTGTCCTGCATCCCACAATATCTGACTAATTCTTCCAGCCCTGAATCATTTTGGTGATCCTGTTTTGAACTATCTGGGGTATTTCCCCACTGTCTTTGAAGCATAAACTGTTACTCACCGAATCCCCTGGTGCTCGCACGGCAAGCCTCCCTGACACTGGGAGGGGATCGCTTTGACAGAAAGTGCCCATGCCGGCACCAGGTTGTCAGATTTGCAGCCGCAGAAGACTGCGGACACAGATCCTGTCGCTGGGGTTGAGAGGGATTGATTAGATCTGTCCATGGACAGCGGATCTATAAGCGGTTACTAAAAAGACTAGGCAGGGATGTCCCCACTCGTGTCCCTGATGTGACAGGGGATGCTGGGCAAGCGAGAGGGAAGCGCACTGCAGAAATATCTGTGCTCGTGTGCCCTCCTGGAGCAGTGTCTGCTCTTGCTGCTGCCGGGGCAGAGCACTGGGCAGATGGAGCATCGCTCGGACCCACTATGGCATTTCTTAGATTCTCAGATAATTTGGTACAGCAATCACATTGGGTCTGCATATGGCTGCGGGGCTGCTTCCCTCCTCCTCACTGACACTTTCCTTGCTGTAGCATTGCCTTGGCACCCTGGCTTGAGGGAGTTGTCTGCTGGGGCGACCCCTCTCCATCGTTGGTTTTCTGGGTGAGGTCCTCAATCCTGGAGGTACTGCTTTCCTTCCGAGGGCCCACTGGCATCCTCATGAGCCCCCCGAATCAAATGCCTCATGGTGGAGCATGACAGTGTTGGCAAGCTGCCAGGATTGGATCACGGCAGTGCTGTCCTGCCCTGGTCATTACTTGCTGTAGGTCTCTACTACCTGGCAAAATTTATTAGCAAGGATTTTAAGAGGGCCAACGTAAGATAAAGAGCCAACAGCAGTGGGCCGAGACTTGGTGAGCACATTGCCATTTCCAGCCAGACTAGGCTGAGTCCTGGAGAGCGGCGGCAGGAGGAAGACGACCAAAGTTGGCGGCTGTGCAGCAAGCGTGGTCCCAGAGCCCGGGCACCCCAGCTCCTCCTGCCCCGGCTGTCGGATCCCCTCCATCCTGCTCTGCCAAAAAGCAGCATGGTCCTGCCATGCACCTGGCTCCTGGGCTCCCTCTTCAGCATCCCGGTCACCAGCCCCATGCAACGTTGTGGCAGAACAGCCGGTGGCCCACCTCTCTTCTCGAAGAGGGTCCCTGCTCGCAGGGAGAGGAAACACGCAGCCCTCCAGCGTGACAGTGCTCATAGCCCCGCTGAAGGAGGCAGGGCGGCGCTTGGGTACGTTTATGAAAGCCACTACCTTCGGAGAACAGCTAAATATGCTGACAATAATCATGATAAGGTGGCCCCAGTAGCACACACTCATCCTCATTTGCTGTGGAGAACTCTTCAGCGGGATTACAGCTCGGATGCAGCTCGCTCGGGCGGTATTGCAAGTTTGCAGAGCCGACACCTCTGCTCCTGCTCTGAGCGCTGCTGAGCGAGCACTCCAAGTCAGCCTGCTCTGCTCGGCATAGCAGTAATTTATGGTCCAGGTACCAAATCCGTGCATAAAATCTGCTAGATAAGCAGGTACCGGAATTCTTCCAGCCTCCCCTGGCAATGTGCTGGTCCGCTGACATGCAGACCCCTCTCCTGGGGTCTGCGGCAGGACCGGGGCTGGGCGCAGGCACCGGGAGGCCTGCTGCACATTTTGCGTGCTGCTGTCTCCTCTGACCCGCTGTGCTTTGGGTGCTGCTGGTCCTTGTGGGGTGCAGGTGTTAATGCTGAGGCTCCCCCGGTGACTAGACAGGCCTGGCTCTGTCAGAACTGCTGGGTTGTTAAACAAAGCCACCGTGGCTGGTTTTCGTGGTTGGACCTCTAACTAGGTCAGTGTACATTTGCCTTGTCTTAATAATTATTGATAAGATGCGGCGGATCGTGTGCCATGCGGGAAGGGGGCTGCCGCTCCTCCCAGCCGCGCTGCTGTCGCTGCAGCCCCCACATGTGGCAAAGATGCTCTTCAGTGAATTTGTGCCGCACCTCTGGTGGGGGGAACGACGCTAACATGACACGCGGGTTGGTTCCCCCTGAGAAAGCATGCAGCTCCCCAGTCACTCTCTGAACCTTTCCAGCACTGGAATGCGGGTGAATGGAGAAGGGCTGGTGGCTTTTGTGGCTGCGGAGACCTTTCTCCCTTCTCTCCTCCTCCCAAAGAGATGGTGTAGTTCACCCACATTGCAGTCCCCAGGCTTGCTGTTAGCAGTGAGCGGTGGTCCTCAGGGAGCAGTCGGGAGGCGAGGGCAGGTGACACCCAGCAGCCGCCTCCTCTCCCAGCACCGGCCCCCGCAAGCACTCCTGGCTGCGGTACAGGCAGGGAAGGCCAGGAGAGGTGGTTTTCCTCTGGAGTCACCCGCTTCGGAGGGGTTGACGAGAGGGAGGGAGGAGCAGGAGCGTGCCACGGGCCAGGGAGGGTTGCTGCATGCTGCCTCGAGCTGCCGACAGCCCCCAAAACCGGGCAGCAATGGGGCTGTGCCCATGGGAGGGACTCGTGTGCGAGAATCTCTCTGCCCCAGGGCAGGCTTTTGCAGACCCAGCACACAGGCCATGTGGTTTTGGGGGTGCCTTCGTTGGCATGGGTTCCTCTCTGTGCCTTCCGAATAAAAACGTGCAGGCCAGCTTTCTGAGCAAGGTGGAAAGAATAAACCCCACTGCCCTCTGCAAGCCATTCAGACTTCAGAGCTGAAGAGGAGGTTACGTCCTGGGGATTTTTTTTTTCTGTTGCTTTTCCAGCACTAATGAGCGGGGAGGAAGTTCTGCGCTTTGTTCAAGTCGCCTTCACTGATTTTTTTTCCCCTGGTGAGTAGTAGGGAGGGGAGAAGGGGATGTACCGCCCATGTCTGCAGGGACACGTGGGACCCTGGCAGCGAACGGCAGCGTGGGATCATTCCGCTTTACTCCTGAGTTTTAGGCAACGGGAGTTCCTTTTGCGAGGCTTTTGGTTTTTCTCGTCAGATCAAAACAAGGCCTTGGCTTTAGTGGGATTCACTTAAGCCTGGTGCAGGGCAGTGATTTGCAGCACTCTCGCAGTCTTCCACATTGCAGAGGGAGCTTTCTGGCCTTGTGCCGTCCCCCTGCAGGCTCTAGCAAGATTCCGCTCCGTTTTGTGGAGAGCCAGAGCATCCCCAGCATCAACAGTTTGGCCTTTGCAAATAGGTCTGTTTACGCTGCTCTTGAACGGCCAAATGTGTTTCTGGCTGTAGAAATACAGTCTGTAAGGGGATCCCAGCCACGTGCTTGGGCTCTGCTCTCCCTTCCCTCTAACTCAAGGGGTCTTTAAGGACCAGCTGTCAGACTCAGAGCATCCTCTATGTGAAAATGGGTGCGAAGGCTGAGTGCTTGCCAGATGCCCTCATTCAGGTGGCGGGCAGCCACTGTCTCATAAAACTTCACCCAGCTCTTCCCCTCCTCCTTCCCCGAGGACAGTGGCGGTGGGGCTGAGACGTGGCCAGGCCGGGCTCAGCACCCTTGGCACAGACCAGCTGGAGGAGGCACTGGTGGCAGCGCGCTCACCCTTACTGATGTGTTCTCTTAGGGACTTGGTGCCTGAGAGTGATGGGTGCTGCCGCCTGCCCTCGCCCATCCCAGCACCGGCTGCCCCGCCGCCAATGGCTCAGCACGACTTTATCATAATGCAGCATGAATTTCATTAGCTCATTTGTCTCTGGCGCTCTGAGCCTGGAGGTAATTTAATCCCGGAGTGGTTTACAAGGAGAAGCGTGGTTTAGTCTGCGAAGCTTAATAACCCCCTCTGGCTGCTGTTGGTAAAGCCGAGCTTTGGGCTAGGCTGGGGTAAGGCCGTTGGCTGCGCTCAGCAGTAAGGGCGGATGTGTGACTCCACGCCCTTCTGGTCTCGTTAGACAGATTTCGTAGCGTGAAATAATGACTGGAGCTGCTGCGCAAGGTTTGCATGGACTGCTGCGGCTGGAGCGAGGAAGTCGGGTCGGTCAGGAGGAGATGGTTCCCTTGCACGTGCATCTGATTTTCCCTCCATCTAATCAAGGGAAGGTTTACTGAGCAAGCTGCAAAAAATCATTACATATGCTGCTAGTGGCCTGGTTAATTAAGATCTACGGTTCTCTGGGTAGGAAAAGACGACCTATATTTACTGTATGTAGGAAGACATCTGTCAGCTAGAAGCACTAGATATCCCAGTGCAGGTTTGTCCTGCTTTCTGCAGGCTCTGAATTGCAACTGTTTTTAAGCTCTGATGCAGACCAAGTTAATTTTAAGATGACTGTTACTATTCTAAACATAAGGAAGGGCATATTTAGCCTCTCAGTACTCAAGAAGGCAAAACCCCCTGCATGTTTCTAGTAATTTTTCCCTAACAGTTTGCACAAAACAACAACAACAAATCCTATTTGGTTTCTGCAAAAGAATATGTTCGAGGGTGATCGTAAAATAGATTATTTTTAAATCTGCAGATGGTTTCCACATATTCCTCCTCAGCTCACTGCAGCTTTCCACCTCAGTAAACTGGTTTGTAATTTAGCCGAGGGCTGTGGAGCAAGCGTTCTGTCGTCTTGTTTTTCTTGTTCGCCTCCTTTACCCCCCACCTCCCCCGGCTTTCTGTCCCCTTTCTCTTTTATTTCCCCTTGCTTTTCCCATGCCGATGGGCGGTCGGTGTTGGAATGGGTGCGAAGGCCTGGCTTGTGATGGCCGGCTTTGTGGTCGGCGGTCCCACCATCCCGTGGCCGAGGTCCCCACAGAGCTGGGGGCTCAGGCTGGGGCTTGGGGCCTGACAGATGATGCGGTGGAGCTGTGCCTCCCGCTCCTCCCAAAGAGGAAAGGAAACTCCGCCACACTGGGCGTGGAGGTGCCTGCTCCCATCGGCATGGTCCCCTCTATCTGACAGGGTTATCAGGGGGCTCGCCTGGCTGCTCGTGCTGCGGAGAAAGGCAGTCGAGGGTTTCTTATCGCTCAGATGAGAGGTGCGCAGCCCTGGAGAAGATAATTAGAGAAAGGATGCGCTTTCAGACCTGCGATCGCGATTCTCCCCCCCCCCCCCGAAGAAAACACCGCTTTTTTTATTTCTTTGTTCTTTCACGGTTCGGCATTATAATTATTGAGATTTCACTGCAGGGCAAAACGATCATTTGACAACGTAAGTGGGGAGAACAATTCTCGTGTTATCCAGCAGCCTTATTCTTATTATAATTACGGCGAAACTCCTGCAGACTGAAGTGGGGGCAAAGAATTTCCTCCTATGTGGGTATTTGTCTTTTTGAGATTGCTCAAGATTTGATTGCAGACGTGAGGATTTTTTTCCCTCCTGTATTTTTAATAACCTGAGGTTGATGATGGATAGCAAAGGACTGAAGTACCTGTTGTTTTCCCCTTTGTTTTCATTAGGCATTTTCAATTTCTGTCATTCTTGGCGTTCGTGATGGATTTTTATGAGCAAATGTCTTGGTTAGAGCTATTCAGAATTGTTGGTACAGTAACATCTGCAGTGGCGACCAAACCCCATTTAAAAATCAGGGGAAAATTGATGAAAAACTGCAAATCGGCCCCTCTCAAAATGGGGGGCAGCGATTGCTTGTTCTGTGCCGCCAGTTTCTGCTGGGCAGCCGTTGCCAAGGCAGGTGGGCTGGAGGCGGCCGTGTGGCTGGGCAGGCGGTGGGAGCCCGGGCTGTGTTTGCAGCCGGGCAGAGCAGTGTGTATTCACCGTGACCTTGGCTGGGGTGGGCTGGGGCTGGGCACCTTGTAGGGCCGTTCTGGGGGAGGGCGTAGTTACAAGAAGGTCACGGCTGAGATAACACCAGGGTGCTGCGATATTTTCTTCCTTTGGGTGGGCACGTGTGCCCATGGCGTTGCCGGTACCATTGGAGAAGACTCTTCAGGTGCACGTCCTTTCTTGCAAACCCTCCTTCCTGGGGGAGCGGGTCCACCACGTGCCCTGTGCCGTACTTCATCCCGCGCCGCCAGCCTGGCTCTCGGCATCCCTCGTGCCAGCCCTCTCCCTGCCTGGCTGCACCGGGGCTGGGTGCAACACGTCTCAGTGCTGCAGCGAGGGTGGTGAAGGAGTCTGTTGTCCCCCGTTGCCCTGGGGCTGATGGAAATGAGCTGACAGAACAGAAGCAGCATTAGCCTAATTATGGCCATACAGCTACCTCGGTGGTGGATTTTCCTTTCTTAGCGACTTCCTGTTTTCCTCTTTGAGATGCAAATTTTTGCACAGTCCTCGATCCAGATTCTCTTCTCATTAGCATGAAATCTGACTAGTTCCGCAGTTTTTTAAATAGCGAATTAAAAAAAAAAATCAAACGCTGCGCACAAAGTCGCAGTGAAGGCCCTGTGACTCTCGGGTGCAGAAGGTGGAGGGGCTGTGGGGAACGTGCTGTCGTTTCTCAGGAATTGCTAAGCCGCGGCGGCACCAGCACTCCGCCGTGCCAGGCTGCTCTGCTTCGCTCTTTCACGGCTGAGCGGGAGACAGGCAGCACTTGGCGAGTGCCAGGCGGGCAGAGCCGCGGCACAGAGGTGCCGGTGGGCAGGGAGTGGTGGGCAGAGACCCTGCCCAGCTCCCCGAGCCCACGCCGAAGCCCCTGCTGCTGCCGCCGAAGCGATGACAGACACACACTCAACCTGTGGACTCTGAAGCCTTTCTTTTTGCTTCCTACTGGAAAACGAGGCTCGTCATCATAGGAGGTTAAAAAAAAATTATGCTCAAAAAATCATTTCTTGAAATGAGTGTTATCTCGATGGATTTTATTTTTTTTTTTTACGCCTGCCGTAATCTCTGCCCGCTGCAGCTCAGCGCTGGGAGAGGACTGGTAATACATCTGAAGCAGACGGCACTGTTTTGTGGTAAATGTCACTCTAGTAATACTTAGCTCTCCCCCCTGGAAATAGAAATACAGTTCTGGCTAAAGCAATGTGCGCAATACGGAGACGCAGCGTCGCGGGCTGGGCTGGGGTAGCCGCGGGGCTCTCCTGCCAGCCCCGGGTCCCGGTGCGCCCGGGGATGCCTTTTGCCTGGCGTCGCCCTTCCTCCCCCCTTCCCCAGCCTCCCTTCCCAGCCCCTCCCTCCCCTCCCGCTTTCTGCCACATAATGAGTTTGATAAGAAATTGTCTCGTTAACAGGATTAGCCATGGAAATCTCTAGTCCCCTCCTATTCATTTTGTAATGCTCTTCATCCTGTTCTGTAATTTTCTGCTGGTATTAGATGGCTCCGGACCACCTCGGGAGATTAAGTCCTCCACTGCCTTTGACAGTGCCAGCGCGACTGGTGCCAGGCGCCACTCTGCAGGCAAGCCTCGGCCCTGGCCCTGGGTCCAGACCGCAGAGCTGTCCCCCCCCCGGGGGAATTCCTCCTCCTCGGGTTGTTTCAGTGCAACCTTGTTGTTCTCAGAGTCAAGGACACAAACAAACGAAAGTGTCTCCAAACACTCGTCCTTCTCACGGTGTGCACCTGTGAAAAGCTCCAGTGGCTCAGAGGCAGATTAAAAGCCAAGGAGGCAAACTCCACTCTCGTTTGTGCCCATGCGAATCCAATTCTGCGGGTAGCGTAATTCTGGGTTTACTTCTAGGAAAACAACTTGCGAGACTGACCCTTTGGTAAATAATTACTCTTGATTGAATAACTCCTAGCAGCCCTGCAGGATACCTTGCTTCCAAGGGAGTTAATAGAAAGAGATCTTTCTTAACATCTGTTTTCCCAAGTTTGCCGACTTGTGAGCCCTTATCTGGGAAGCGGCGTCCAGGCAGCGGCAACTGCACGCTGTGAGTGAGCCAAGAGGGCAAGGAGAACACCTGGAGCCACCGCTCTGAGTGTGGTGGAAACAACACCTGTGTGAAATGGTATGGTAAATAGCAACGTTTTTCATTTTCTCAGGTGAAGTGAAAGTCACTTTGGTGATTTCCTTAAGCACTTACCTGGATTGCGTTCGCAGCTCTGAAAGGCAGCCCTTTGCTCACCCTCCCAAAAAGCTTCCCATGCACAAAATCGGGACTTCTCTTACACCTTCACTGCCCAGAGAGAGAGAAATGCATGTGGTAAAGCCATCGCACCGAGAGTAAAGTGGCAGAGATGCTAATTGTTACGTGGACTGTAGGATTTCAGGAGCTAATGCATACTTTAGGATGGGGAGAGCAGGGGCACCGCAGGGAGGGAGGGAGCTTTAACAAGGTGATTCCCACCCAGCAGATTCCTTGCGGAGGCAGTAATTTATTCACCGACTTTCGCTCCCTGCGATGTGAGTGTCCATGAACAGATTAACTTCCTCTGCTTCATTGGAAACTATTTGTCATGCTGCTGATGATTAATTTTTGCAGTGGGGATTGCACCCGAGCAGCTGGCAAGAGCCGCGAGGTCTGGAAAGGGTGGGTTTGGCTGCAGTGCTCCCAGTGCTCTGCTCGGCGCACGTGTGAGCCATGTGCTGGCTGCTCCCGCCCCAACTCTGGGGAGTAGGATCGCCGACGTGAATATCTGATTTTACTGACTCCGTATTTGTTTTGGTGCACGTTTTCCTAAGCCCCGCCAAGAAAATCCCTGGCTCTAGAGGCTGTTGCTGCCGGGAAACCTGGCTGCCACTGCAGCAGCTGCCGTTGGTGCTCCTCGGCTGTGGCGATGCCCCGGCCCACAGCCTCCACAGCAGCAGGGGACCCCAGCGTCCTGGGCACCCCATCTCTGCGGGGCAGAGTGGAGATGCTTGGTACTGTGTGCCCCTGGCCGCTGTCCTCTTGCAGGCTGCCTGTGCCATGGCTGAGGGCGTGGGAGCCATGCACCTTCGTGCATGCCAGCTGCAGAGCTGCGTCACGGCCGGGAGCTGAAATCGGGTAGCTGCCAGCCACAGGCCACTGTTAACTCCTCTCTCCAGTTGTTTGCGGAGGGTGTTTGTACACCGCCACACCACTGGCTCTCTCAGGGCCATAAATCCAGCGGTCAGAGCCAAATTCAATGCTCGGAAAACTCCCGCGGCATTTCCTTTTGTATTTGTTGACTTGTCAGTGGCAGGCTGGGCTTCTGCAGGTAATTCCGTCGCGCGTTGGGAGCCAGCACGCCGGAAAAGGAGCTCCTCGCTGCTGAGTGGCAGCTCTGCCGTGTGCCGGATGGGCTCTGCCAGGAGGTGAGCGAGTGGAGGAAGGGCAGGTCCTGTCCCCCAGCTCATCAGAGGGCTTGTCCCTGCCCTGCGCCCGCGCCCGGGAGCAGGGACCTGGCACTGCGGCTGCCGGGTAGCAGCGTGACAGGGACGTGACGATGACATCCTCCTTTTAAACCTTGCCGGCTTTTTGCTTCTCTCTCTCTCTTTTCTGTTTCATCTCTCCCTCTTAGAAAAGCCATTTAACTGCAATTCCATTCTTAAAACCTCTCCCTCATGCATGCCTAATGAACATCGGGCAGAGGCGCCGGAAACGGGCCCAAGCAGGATCCAATCTTGCCGAGTGTCGACGAGTCATTGGGAAGAAGCCCTGGGAGCGTGCCAGGTTTTATTACAGCGTAATTAGAAATAAAATCTCGTTGCAGGAGGAGAATGAGAGATGGGTGTTAATCCTGTAACGGGAGGAGATGGAGCCGTGCTTATAAAGGAGATTAAGGAGGGGAGGCAGAAAGCCCTTCACGACTCCCCAACTTCCACCCCTCCTCTGCTCTTTCTCCCTCTCTGGCTCCACAGCCCCCAGCAGCAGCAGGCAGGCCCGTGGCTGGCCTGCCTGCCTGGGCCTGCCCACGCTCCTGCCCACGGCCGGCCGGGAAAGGGCTTTTGCTGGTGTCGGTCGCGTTACAGATGCCCATGAAACTTCAAGATGGGAACATTTGGGCAGCTCTGCTGGCTCGGCTACGCGGGAGAGATGCGCTGCCTTTGAAAGGGTTGGGGAGCGGCGACTGCCTTACACCTCCCCTGGGATCCCGACTGCAGGCAAACACGTAAATAAATCTGTCAGATATCGTGCGGCTCTTATTAAATTTGCATTGGGCTTGAGTCGCGGTTCCTCTTTAACATCTCTGGGATGGCTGGCTGGCTCTTTAATCTCGGCGCCCAACCCGGGCCCCTTCTGCTTTCGGCATTTGCCGTGGCACGGAGCTGGGCTCAGCCTGCTGACATGAAAGGCAGCTCTGGCGTGCGGCCACTGCCTGCCAGCCCGCTCCTCTGCCCCGCATCCTCTGCCCCAGCTGGGCGCTGCGTCCCGGTGCTGGGGCCCTCTTGGAGAGGGGGGGGTGTGCAATCCATCCAGCAGCTGGCACAGAGACGGGGGCGAGTGGTGCCGTGCCATGCCACGGGGGTAGGCAGGAGGTTCCCCTCTGCCTGGGTTTGCTGGCCTGCCCCAGGGAAGCCCCTCGTCCCCGGGCGAGCCCCGTGCCGGGCCGGTGGCATCCTGGAACGGCAGCCGCAGCAGAAAAGCACCGTTACAGCAGCAGCGGAAAATCACAGGCTTTGTTCTTTGGGGCTTCCCCCTCCATGCCTTCCTCCTGGGGAGGCATTTGTCACTTTAAATGTGGCCAGAAATAGCACCAAACAGCTACTGGATTTGTCCGGGATGCCTTGGGATGCATACGCTCAAAGTATGGCTAATTCATAAATGCTGGCACCTATTGATTCTCTAGCAGTACCAAGGGAAAGTTATCTCATTAGTCTTACGAACTATAAAATGTGCTCTCTCCTGAAGCCCTGACCCCATTGTTTTTATAAATCTGTATTGGATAGAGCAGTAGCTGGTAACCTGTATCGACTGTAATTTTTCTCTTGAAATTGGAAGGCCCTTGGGACTGATGCTGGACTTTCAGGGCCACCACAGGCAGCTGGATGCTGGAGAGGATTTCAGTAACAGTGAGTACTGTGTGTGTGTGCGTGCACATAGGCAGCGAGAGACCCTCTCAACATTAGCTGTGCAGGAGATCCCCCCTCTTGCCCTTGTGCTTTTCCCTGGGTGAGGGGCAAGCTCCTGGGGGCTGGCAGGGCTCTTGGCTGCCCTGCTCCACTCTTGCAGGGCTGGGCAAGAGGCATGTGAGGGATTTGGCGAGGCGTTTCCAAAGGCAGCAGCTCAAGTCTAGCTGGAAGAGTTATTAGAGGCACATCGCTCCGATCTGGCCATGGATGTACTTAATCCTCTGCTTCCTGTAAAGCTTTTCCACCTCCTGGCAGGCACAAAGATCTGATTTTATTCGGCGACCTTCGACGTTAATCTCGCTAGCAAACTCAGCAATAAGTCACTTCGGTGAGGTCTCTGTTGGAGCCGTTTACATCAATTATTGCCCTGCATCTCTCCCTTGAGCTAGTGCAATGCTCCTCAACAGAGTTATTTGCCCCCTTTTTGGGGGGGGAAGGAAGCTGTGCTGTCAGGTTGCATAGACCTTCTGTTTCATGTAATGGCATCTTTAAAGCCATGGCTTGCAAAGGAACAAACACCTTCCACTGCTGCACGGTAGAGAGGTGTGGATACTAAAACATGCAGGTTTTCTGTCCATGCCTTTCTCTGGGCCTGATGCTCTGGCTCGAGCCCCATCCAGGAGCCTTGATTTCAGGCGCGCGGGCTGTAGAAGCTGGGGAGCTCCGGCAGGCTGGGGGTGGCTGAGGGCACTAGGTCCAGGCAGGGCTTAGTTTGCACTCCTGGTCAGCAATGCTCTCGCCCTGTGTCACTCTCCGTGTCACCTCCTGCTGTCCGGGCAGAAGCCCGAGGCTCTGCTCCCCTTTGCCTCGCCATACGCGGGAGTTTGGCTCTCATGGGCCCTGCTGCTCCTGCCCCAGGTCCCAGGGTGGGGGGCACCCAGCACTGCAGCTTTCTGCTCCTCTGCTGGCTCCTTGCATGTTACTCCAGCTCCCGCAAAGCTTTGTTTCCAGAGGAGGAGCACAGCGTGTCCGCAGCCAGGGCTGCAGTTAACCGTGCACGGACGTGCGAGTGCGTGCGTGGGGAGGGGGAGGCCAGTTGGGGCTGCTGAGCACTTTGCAAAATACAGACCCTGTTACCATGGAAACCGGCTCCCCCCGTCTCAAAGTCCAGCGCAGCCAATATTCTTCGCTTACTGGTTTGATGGGAGATGAAAAATTAACGTTTGATTTGCATGTTATTTCAGCTGCACTTGTGGGACCACTCCCCCCTTCCCTTTTACGGAGCTTTGCACAAATCCCTTGGTGGCTCCAATCGGCAGCACGGAGCACGAGACTCGCGCCACTGCACATCTGGTCCCAGTTGCACACTGGTGCAGCGCACGTGCTGCCGTGCTGGCGTTGCCGTGCTGCAGCGCAGAGGCAAGACTGCACCTGAGGTTGTGGCTGGGGACCCCTCCAAGCAGGGATGGAGATGCGGGTCCCGCGGTGCCGCAGCAGCATGGAGCTGCGCAGGAGGCTTGCTGGAGGTATGGGGATGGCCACTGTGGCACCCCGTGGGGCTGCCGGACGGCGTTCCCACTGCTTCCAGGGAGAATCTGCACAGGGCTGCCAGCCCGGCAGTTGCCTGTGCCTCTGTTAACTGCAGCTAGGCTCACTTTTTAGTAAGGTCGCTATTTCTTTGCCGTCTGTGTAGAGTCCCTAATACTCTCATATCAAGCAATTGAGTCAAACACGCACGTCTAGCTAAGCTGCAGCTGGAACGGGAAAGCGCCAGCAGAGCTTGGGGTTGCCATTGCCTTGGCTCATGCTGGGGATGTGGTCCAGTCCCCTGAGCGAAGAGCCCTGTTTCCTGCCAGTCTGTCGCCTCAAGCGCTTGCAGGGCAAGGCTTCTGCGGTCCTGCCCTGGGAGCATGGAGCTGGGCTGTTCTGGGAGCATGTGCCTCTAGTTCCGTATTCTGCTCATGGTTCTCCTGCGCTTACGGGCTCGACCACGGCACTTTCCTCCACCTAAATTGAGAATATCCAGGTGCTTCCAAGAGGTGCTGGAAGAACAAATATTTGATTAGCCTCATCGACTGGCTCCTGGTTTTTTACCAGGCTCAGCGCAGGACTTGAAGGAGCCACTTGCAGCCGTTGCTGATTTAAAGACTAGGTTTAAAGGTTTCAGCTCTGAACATTCAGCTTGACTAATTACCTTCTGCTTCTCTGCATTTGCTGTGTTCGGTAGGGGGTGGCTTGGTTGGCAACATGGTGCAGCTGAGCAGATGGACCACTGCGTCCCAGCTGAGGCTTGGTGGTGCCTGGTGCTGGAATAAACCCCAAAGGCCCCACAGAAACTGGGGTCAAAGGCTCGCCATCACTGTTAGCACTGGCAGTGGGGCAGGGGAAAGGGGTTTCCGGGCGCACAGGGGAGCTTCTCTCCAGTGCCTCCGCTTACCCTGCTCTCTGTGTAGCCACTAAATTGTGCTACAGTGCGGGTCTTTCTATTCACGTTAATTACTGTTATTATTCAGGACAAATTATAGGGGTCAGGCTGCCTTCATGAGCAAGTCGAAAACTTCTTTCCCCATGTGCACTGGTGTGTGCCAGGCTCCAAAGCTTGCTGGCCGGAGGCGGCTGCTCCAGCAGCGCTGCCCAGGGCTGTGCTGCCCTGCCATCCTCCTCCCAGGGCTTGAATATCAGCTCAAGCCCTTATTTGTTTTCACATGCTTCGAAGTAAGTGAAGCTAATTATTAACTCAGCGGGACGGCTTCACTTTAAATTGCCGCGTTGCTATGCGGCACAGGACGACATGGCGGTGCGGTGGAGCATCGTGCCGGCGGAGCATTGTGCTGCGCACCCTCCTTGCCCTCTGCAGCGACTCCACAGCCAGAGCTCATCGCACCGGGCTGCGGGCAGGTTCCCCCTAAATGCCGGGGAGCGCGGGCTCATGTAAGGACACCCCGAGCCTGTCTTTGTGCCTGGGCGGGTGTGTTTGCCACAGGATGAGTGCTGGAGGGAGGCAGGCTGCGCCCACAAGCATGGGGGCTGCTGTTGCACACTCACGTGCTGCTGTTGCACACACGAGGCTGCTAAGGCAAGCGCTGCTGCTCACCCGTTTTGGCCTGACTTTGCCAGCCTGCCTCAAACTTCAGCCCCTGAAGGATAAGCCAGAGACTGCACCCCAGTGCAACTGGGGCGTGGGGAGGCGGAGGGACCTGCTTTGCCTGCCTGGCTCCTGCCCGAGGTGCCGGTGCCTGCCCAGAGCGCAGGGGCTCTGCCTGATCCAGGTGCCAAGAGCCTGGGAGATGACGTGCTGGGTTGGGGCTGGCTCGCTCACCCTTCTCCTCTCTTTGTGTCTCCAGAAAATAGGTTTTTTATTACTTCTTACGGAGGTTTGTACATATCAGACGTGCAGAAGGAAGATGCCTTGTCCACCTACAGGTGTATCACGAAGCACAAGTACAGCGGGGAGACACGGCAGAGCAACGGAGCCAGGCTCTCGGTCTCAGGTGAGCACGCGGCTGCCAGCGATGCTGGCGAGGGGGAGCCCTGCCCCGCAGACCCAGCGTGGCTCCTGCACCCATGAGGGTGTCCAGCCCTGCATGCACGCCCGCTCCCCTGCCTGCCTGCCGCGGTGCCTGTCTTCCTGGGGTGCAGGGGGGAGTGATGGCGTCGCTACCTCCCGCCCCCGCGAAAGGACATCCCAGTCGGGGCGTAGGAGAGCCTGTCGGGGCTGCACGGGGGGTTCGAGCCGCCTCACGTATGCCCTCTGAGCAGGCAGCCCCCTGGTGCTGTCTGCGGCAGGCGGCAGCACTGCGCGTCACCCCGAGCGAGAGGCGATGGGGTGCAACGCGATGCGATGTGACAGCCCGCGATGTGAGCAGCCTGACGCGATGTGACGAACATGCAAGCGATACTGCAGCGGAGGCAGTGCAGTCCGTAGTGCTGGGTGACTCGGGGCGCTCCCGGCTCCGCTGGCTGCCCAAACTACTCTGCTCGGGAGGGAGTTCGTCTGACTCGCAGCCACGTCGCCACTCCCGCTGCTCGGCTGCAGCGTGCCCACTTTCTGCCATACGCTTTTTCCGTCCTCAGGCATGCAGGCTCTGGCTCTCCCGTGCTAGCTCCTCAAATTAACCCCACAGAGGGCAGGGAAGGTGTCCGAGACAGCTGGGCTGGGGCTTGCCTGACCTTGCCCTAGCCTCTTAGAGACCTGAGGGTCTCATGTCCCACCTGTGGCCGTCCTGCCGCACGGCCCCCGAGGAGCGCAGGGCAGCCGCCGGGTAGATTATCCCCTCTCCATGCAGGTTCTATCTGGCCTGGTCCCTTCCTGGTCACTGTCATTATTTACACGTCACGGCGTTTTACTTCTGCTTGGGAATAATGAAAGAGGTTTCTTTCCCCTGGAATTTAATTTCACGCCTGAGACTTAGTGATTAATTTTCTCCCTTCCTGCTGCCTGATGGGCCCCTTTGCTTGTATATTTTGAAATGTGCCACAGTATTTGTGTATTTTGCACCAGTTAGATGTCACCTTGAGTAATTCCTCTGGTGCGGAGTTTATTCGTCCCATCGGCTAGTAAGACGTGTTCCCCCCCCCGCCTCCCCGCAAGCCTGCTGCCCCGGTCACCGAGGGCTGTGCCTGTCATCTCGGATGGGACGGGCCACCCCCACCTGCCCTGCAGAGGATGTGGCTGGCCTGCCGTGCTCCTGCCTGGCAGAGCTGCCAGCTCACGGGGACAGGGAGAGCTGCTCTCTCCCGGCCGATGCTGAGGGGGCACGGTGGTCCCTGGTGTCCCTGTGGGGGGAAGCCTCGCCTCCTCCTCCTTGCCCCATCAGCCTGTTTCCCCTCCAAACCCAGACCCGGCGGAGTCCATCCCCACGATGCTAGACAGCTTCCAGTCCAGGGAGGTGAAGGCGGGCCGGCTGGTGGAGCTGCCCTGCATCGCCTCAGGCTACCCCAACCCAGCCATCCGGTGGATCAAGGACGGGCGCCCGCTCCCCGCCGACAGCCGTTGGACCAAGCGCATCACAGGCCTGACCATCAGCGACCTGCGCGTGGAGGACAGCGGGACCTACATCTGCGAAGTGACCAACACCTTCGGGTCTGCAGAGGTCACGGGGACCCTCACAGTCATAGGTGAGAGCCAGGAGGGAGGAGTGGGGCACAGTGGCGGGGAGGTTTCCGTCCTGCTGCTGCCTTAAACGTAAAGCCTTTATAAATATAAAGCCTTAAAGGTTTTGTACAGCCATATAAATTAAAAGGCTTGTATTTCAGCGTGGTGCATCGCACGCTGGAAGCCACCGTCTTGCGACGCAGCATGTCCAATGTGGTGCTCAGAGTGCTTGCAGGAGGTTTATCATGCTGCAGCAGCGCATCTACAGACGTCCCCTGATTTACTGCTTCAATTGGGGCAGGGAGAGGGGCCTCTGGAAAATTCAGAGCAGTACTGGGGGATGTAAATTGCTGGATGGCGACGTCACTTTTTTGTTAGGTGCCTCTGTGCTTTGTTTTGTTAATTTACATAAAACAAGCTCCAGCCAAACAGTAAATACCATCTGGGCAGGCCTAGTATTTATCGCATGCTTTGTTCCTGGGGGTTCCTCCTGTCACGGGATCCCGGCAGTACCAGAGCCACCGGGGCCAGTATGCACCATGCCTGCCTTACCTGGAGCAGCACTGCAGTGAGCACACCACTGACCGGGCACGAGCAGCCTGCTGGGAGCCGCCCTGGCACATCCCCAGCTCAGCACTGTCCCCGTCACGCTGACCACGTCTTCTTCCAGCTGTCCTGCCGCCTCCCCGACAGTGCCCGCTCTGCCGGCACCCTGCCGGTGGCCCGGGGCTGACGCTAAAAGCAGGTGCTGTCAGCAGCGAGGACAGTGTGGGGGCCACCCGCCTTATTGCGTGGTGACGTTTTACGTGTAGCGGGGCTGGCGCTTCCAGGGCCGGAAAGGCAGCGAGAGTGCAGTAACGACGAGATGCCTCCCGCTGGGCTGCCCGGCACCGCCAACCCCTCGCCCGCTCTTGCCCTTTCTCACACAGACCCTCTGCGTGTGACCCTCACACCAAAGAAGCTCAAAACAGGCATCGGCAGCACCGTCATCCTCTCTTGTGCCCTCAGCGGGTCCCCTGAGTATGTCATTCGCTGGTACCGCAACACCGACCTCGTGGTGGTAGATGACTACATCTCCATCCGGGGGATCAGCAATGAGACCCTCCTCATCACAGCTGCGCAGAAGAGCCACTCTGGGGCCTACCAGTGCTTTGCCACCCGCAAGTCCCAGACGGCACAGGACTTCTCCATCATCACGCTGGAGGGTGAGCTGGCTTCCTTGGGACAGGGGCTTTCCTCTGCCCCTCTCCGAGCCGCCGCATCCCTGGGGTGTGCCGGGATGCTTTGCGCGTGGCTGGAAGGCAGCAAGACCTGCCGGGGTTGGGAGCTCCTGGGGCCAGACCTCTCCTAGCCCGCTTCCTGGGCTGTGCAGGCCCTCTGCAAGCAGCTCAGGGACACTGCACCGCCGGGACAGGGAAGGACCAAAATAAGGATTGACTTGCCCGTCCCCAGCCCCTGGGCCGAGGCACTGCCTTTCACTGGGTGTCCCCTCCCCGATCCAGATGGCTGGATGTTTGGACAAGGGATGGGCTCTGCCGAGCCAGGCATCCCCTTGAGCCAATGTCCGTATCAACCAGTGTGCCCCCTCATCCCCTCTCAGCATCTCCCTGCTGCAGGGATGCAGGCATGGCCGTGCACATGTTGCCGACGAGGGCTCCTCTCCTGGCTGAGCTGGGGCTCCCACCCAGGGGGGAGTTCAAAGCCATCCCACCAGCGGGTGACTGCTGCTGCCTGTGGCTGCCGCTCCCTGACCCCCCTTCCCCTGGGTGCCCCCCAGATGGGACCCCCCGCATCGTCTCCTCCTTCAGTGAGAAGGTTGTCAACCCCGGGGAGCAGTTCTCCCTGATGTGTGCCGCCAAGGGGGCCCCCCCACCAACCGTCACCTGGGCGCTGGATGACGAGCCCATCCCACGGGACAGTGGGCACCGCACCAACCAGTACACCATGTCGGATGGCACCACGGTCAGCCACATGAATGTGACAAGCCCGCAGATCAAGGACGGCGGCGTGTACCGGTGCACCGCGCGGAACTCGGTGGGCAGCGCCGAATACCAAGCGCGAATAAACGTAAGAGGTGCCTGTCTACTTTTAAATATCAGAATAGGACTTTTACCGGGCTTTTGGGTTTATTCTGTTCCCTGGCCGATCGCTCCTGCTTGCCTCTTCGTGCTCTTCCCAGCCGTACAGGTCTCCCTGGCTGCCCTGACCCCATTCCCTGAGCTCCCCACTCCTGCCCCACTCGCTCACACGCCTGCCTGCAGGGCTGAGCCTCCCTGCCATTTAAAGCAAGGAGTTTAACGAACGGCAAAGCAGTCCTGTAGCCTTGGAGAGCTGGAGCTCGGCTTTGCAGGGGCAAAAGGGCAGTGCTCTCCCCGTCAGGGTCCGCCCTCACCCTGCCAGGCCCCTGCCTTGGGGTCTGCGGAGCATTGGCAAACACTTTCCCAAGGGACTCTGTGCACGGGGAAGGTGGTGGTGGGCCCAGAAGCGTCCCAGGCCCCCCGTACTCTCCCAGCCGCCCCCTGGTCCCAGTGGGAGCCCGGCTGCCTGGCAGCGAACGCGCCTGCTGGCACAGGGACCTATGTGGTAAACGCCGACGAGGCAGCACGTGAAATTGTGGAAAATGAGCTTTGATTTGTCACGTCTGTATTTTCTTTGTCTGCTAAAAGCCATGGCCGCGTTAATCGCCGTGTTATTACGGCTGGAGCGTGTCGCTCGGTGCATTACAGGGAGCGCTTTCAGGCACAGGGTACGGTATAAGCCCCTGCCCGTTAATAATCACCAATTAAAGCTCATAGGCTTCCAGGTGGGAGCAAGATAGAGACAAGGTAGCATTTATTTGTCTGCTGAGAAAGAGGGTTTAAGGGCTGTGTTTGTCTGTGTCTCAGGTTTGAAATGGATCTAGTGGCTTTTTGGCTGGGATCCCAGGAGAGTCTGAATTTTGCTGCCGCTTACTGCTACATTTGGAGCAAGTTCATCCCTCAGCCATGAGAAGCCGGAGCTTATCCCGAGCGTCTGTTAAGCTGTTATCCTGCTACGCCCTTAGGACGAGGAGTCAAGATAGGGTTAATCTTTAGATTAGTTTGCTATTTTCTGCAGTGGCCAGGAGAACAATGTAATTATTGATGCATGAAACCTCTCATTGAAATACTCACCTGCAGCGTTCTCCCGGTCCTTAAGCCAGCACAAGAGCCAGCCAGAAAATGGTGACTGGCTTTTCAGCCCTACTCAGGTTGCCAGCAGGAGGCTCAGAAAGGTGTATTTTAGGGGAGGGGAAATGCGTTCGCCAATGGAAGTCAGGTTCCTGTAGCAGGTCTTGTCAAGGATGTTTGGCACAACGCAGGCAGCTTCCTTCTCCTAAGAGAGGTGGAGAGTGGCTGTGACCATGGAGGAGCGCTCCCCATCTCTTCTACAGCTCCTGCAGCCGCAGGCGCTGCTGGCGGAGCTGTGGTGGAGGTGTGCTGGGAGGCCACGGTTCCCATCGCAGAAACATGCTGTGCTTCCAAACACCATCCAGCCTCCTCTGATGAGGGGCAGCGGTGTCTGCGGGCTCAGCTTCCCCAGCACTGAAGCTGCACCTGCAAAACTGGGGTGGGATTTTCTGAAGTGTGGCTGTGATGGAGGACCGTGGCCCCCGTTGGTAGCTGTGCTGTTGTGGGCGTGCGCCAGTAGCTCTAACTGGAGGTTGCAGCCGATGAGTGGCTGTCCCCACACACAGTCAGAGAGGAGCCCGTGCCTGCTCCTCACCCAAACCCGGGCTGGGTCCCAACTGCTCTGGTTACCTCCTTGGCCTGTGAAGCTCACTCGCTCTGAAATAGCAGCAGATCTCCATGCAACCAAACTGCACTTCGGAATTAACCTAGCCTGCCTCTTCCTTCCTCCTGAATATGTAGGTCCTCCGAGCATCCGAGCGATGAAGAACATAACGGCGGTAGCGGGTAGGGACACTTTCATCAACTGCAGGGTGATCGGGTACCCGTATTACTCCATCAAGTGGTACAAGGACTCTTTGCTGCTGCCCGATAACCACCGCCAAGTGGTCTTTGAAAATGGGACTCTTAAGCTGATGGACGTCCAGAAAGGCATGGATGAAGGAGAGTATCTGTGCAGCGTGCTGATCCAGCCCCAGCTGTCCATCAGCCAGAGCGTCCACGTCACGGTGAAAGGTAAGCGGGTGGAGAGGCTTTCCCCGGATCAGACGCGCTGGGGACATCTCTCCTGCGGGACAGAGGCGGAGCAGCATCACACAGGGGTCTCCATGGCCAGGCGGTGGCCATGGGCCACAAACGCTGCGCCAATGGGAGCTCAGCTCCCACCACAGCAGCTCTCGGGAGTTGGCTCAGCTCCTGCTGGAGCGGCTACCTGGTCTTGCCTGCGCGCCTGCCGCTGCCCTGAGCCACACCGTATCCATTTCCCGTTACAAGCGATGGAGCAAGGATTTACGGTGTAAACATAACGTATTAAACCATCTAACCTTTGCTCGGATCGCCTTCACCGATGTTTTTCTCTGTGTGTTAGCTTTTAAAAAAATAATACTCTCGGTCTTCCGAGCACACAGAACATCTTAAAAGCTTCTCCAGGCCATCAATTATTCAGCCCCATTGAGGGAGCTATCAGTCCTAATGAATTGAGCCGGATGCATTCCCTCCCAGTGACTCGCCGAGATTGTGCTGCCAGCGTACAGTGCTCCTGTATCTCCCGTCCTCAGAGTTGTCAGGTCGTCTCTGCCTGTCGCCAGCTCGGTGTTTGCAGTAAATCATTTAGACAAACACAGCCACGCTGGGGACGGAGCTGGCCAATTGTCTTTCTCTGTCTCACCCAGCAGGGTATTTATGGACTGGATTTTACTCTGATCCCCCTCCCTCCCCTCCCATCCACCATTTTCTTATTAGGAATCAGGTTAGCAAGAGAGTGCACCAAGCTGATTATAGATGCTACTGCTTGATTAGCAAATGCTCTTCTCCAAGGCTTTGTAAAGGGAAGAGTAGGCTGCGGATAACCCATCGGAGGGTGGCGTGGGGAGGACTTCTCTCCCTTCAGGTCTGCAATGGAGGGCATGGCCAGCCCTGCTTTCCTTGCCTTATACAAAATCCCCATCTGTGTGGGAGCCCCAGGGCTTGAAGAGAGGCTGGAGTTGAGTAAACGCTGGTCTTCTCCTGGGACAAATGGGACAGACAGGGCTGTTGCGGAGAGAGCATCTGTAGGGCTATATGCATGTGAAGTTAGATAACGGGCTTTGCTTTTTGTCCGTCGCTGAGATGTGCCATCAGCGGATGCTGGATGCTGAAGTTCAGCCGAAGATCCATATATTCTGGGAAGCAACCGCTAGCGAACCCTTGCAAATCTGAATTTACTGCCTTGATTAGTGGCTGGTGACAGGCCAAGGAAGGCGAGCGGGTGGAAGTGCTGTGCGGGCCGGCGGCACGCCGCTCTGCCGTAGCCAGACGTCTTCATTCCGCCTGCAAGTGCGGCTTCCGGAGATTTACACCCGGCTCCGCTTGCTGGATTCCTTGTTTGCTCTGGCCATCAGATAAAAGGTCTGCAGAAAAGAATTGCAAAGGCCCTAGGAGACAGTCAGAGCTAGCTCCGTGGAGCGGAGTGAATAAATATAACTGCATAGAGCAAGGAGCACAGGATGGCGTGGAGCACCGTAAAGCTTTTATTGCCACAAGTGCCTGGCGCCCACATTAAGTGCCACAAGTGAGTTATGCAGGTCTTTCCAAGCACGCGGTAGTAAAAGCTTTACAGTTCCCCTCTGGCACTGCTCCCCTGGGGAGCAGGGATGTGCGGGCAGCCCCCAGCCCTGCTTGCGAGGCATTGCCCCCAGCCACGCTCCCCTTCTTGTGTTGAGGGAAATTCCCGCCCGGGTTTAGCTGCTGCTGCTTAGCCTGGGGACCCCAGGTCCCCCAGGTCCCAGCTTCAAACCTCCCTTTAGCTCCTCAGGACTGCTGCAGCTGCCTGGGGATGCTGCCAGGGCCTCTTCTCTGGGCTTCCCCAGCAGCGCAATCTGAGCACCTGGCCTCCTCCAAGGTGCCCCGAGAGCTCATTAATCCTGCAGAATTTCTTGGAACGTTTTAATTCATCATGTGCAGGTTTGGTGCTGGCCTGGGGCTCTGCTTGGGTGCCTGCGGCGATTCGGGGAGCACGGTGCCAACGCCAGCTACACCTGCTCCACAGCCGGCAGTGCCGGGGCACCGTCAGGGTGACGCTTCACCCCGCGGGAAGGCAGAGACTGTTCGCTGGGGCTCCCCTCCAGAGCTGAGCTGCTGGGCAGGGCTCTGCGGCGGGTGCTGTGGGCAGGGAGATCCTCGCACGGTGCCCTGGGCTGCGGCCGTGTGGCCGGCTCCTGTTGCGGCTGCGCACGAGAGCCTGGAATCCCTGGAGAAAGGAGAATTGCAGGGGGAAGCGAACTGGGAAGGAGAGGCAAGTTGCAGGCTCCAGTTGTGGGGAGCTGGAGCAGGGAGAGCTCTTCTGTTGAGGGAGCCTGTCGTTTTCCTGGCAGCTCAGAAGCGGCCAGTGGGGCGTGTTTGGAGAGGCGCGGATCCACAAGCCCATCCCAGCTCTGCAATAGACTGTGGTGCATTCCCAATTAATTATTCATTAATTATGGAAAACAGGCAGTGCTGGTTCCATGGCTCTGGCAGCTGGAGCCACGTCGTTGGAGCCAGCAAAGGGGCAGGCCAGCCCTGCCTGCACCTGCCGGCTGGCCGGCCTGCCTGCCTGCCTGCCTGCCTGCTGGCAGCGGCTTGCAGCCCAGGGGGGTGGTGAGCAGTCCCCCGCTTGCCCGCTGCTCTGCAGAGCTGCCGGGCTGGGGCAGGCAGAGGGACAGAGACCTTTGCGATGCATGGGGTAGAGGTGGGAGCCCAGGGAGGTGCGTGGTGGGGTGGGGAACTGCTCCTGCGCCTGTAAGAGAGGGCAGCTTATTTATGCCAAGGGGACAATTGGCAGCCTGCTAATTTAATTATGGAGGCTGCAGAAAGAGGATCTCATCTACCAGGTGCTGAGCCTTGTTAAGCTAATTGTCTCCCTCTCTCTGCTTTCTTCCCCCCTCCCACATTGCTAGAGATGCTGCTGCGGTTGCTTAATTAAGTTATCCGAAAGATAATGGCTGGTTCTGAATCCAGTGCCTTTAAGAAAAGCATCCATCTAATGATCGCTTTTCTGCGAGCAGATAAATGCTGAGGCGGAATTTTGGCTGGCACGTGCGGGGCGGGCGGCTGGGGCTTTCCCCAGAGCGGGGCCTGCTCTGCTTGGGAGGTCGGCGTTTCTCCATCCCACTCTCAGCGTGGTGGCCCTGCCAGGTGGGAGACTTCTTCTGCTGTTCTCTGCTCGGCGGCACCTTCCACTCTCCCCTGGCCATGTTCCTGGTCGGAGCAAAAGCCAGCCTTAGTTTCTGGGCTGCTTTTCCTCCCGGGGCAGCATCTCTGCCGAGCCCCGCTGCAGCCCGTCCCCGCTGGAGGAAGGCTTTTCCCGGACGGGCTCTCCAGCATGCTCTGCCTCTCCCTTTGGCAGTCCCTCCACTGATCCAGCCCTTCGAGTTCCCACCAGCCTCCATCGGGCAGCTCCTCTACATCCCCTGCGTGGTCTCCTCCGGGGACATGCCAATCCACATCACCTGGAGGAAGGACGGGCACGTCATCCTTTCCGGCTCTGGAGTCACCATCGAGAGCAAGGAGTTCATGAGCTCCCTACAGATCTCCAGCGTCTCCCTCAAGCACAACGGCAACTACACCTGCATCGCCAGCAACGATGCCGCCACGGTCAGCCGGGAGCGGCAGCTCATCGTGCGAGGTGAGCACCACAGGGCCGAGCCAGCCGCACACACAGCCCAGCCTGGTCCCCAATGCCGCTGCCACATCGGGCTTGGGAGGGTGCACGGTGACGGAGGGGTAGCATGGCATGGAACAGAGATAAGTTACGAGGCTTGAGGAAGATAACGCTCTTCCCCAGTTTTGGGAGTGATGCAGAAGCAGGCAGGGAGGGTGAGGAGTAGGGCTGAGCCCAGGCACCCACATGCCCACAGACAGGGAGGAGTCGCAAGGAGCTGTGATGGGGTTTTTGCTACAGTGACCGTCTTTTCTCTCTGATTGCTCAGTGCCTCCTCGTTTTGTGGTCCAACCCAACAACCAAGATGGCATTTACGGTAAAGCCGGGGTGCTGAATTGCTCCGTTGATGGGTACCCCCCTCCAAAAGTCATGTGGAAACACGCAAAAGGTAGGGGTGAGGCACGGCAGCGTGTGGGGACCTCCATGCAGGTGGGGGCGAGTCCCCTTTTGGCATGGCCGCCCCAGCACCAAGCCTCACAAGCGCTCCTCTGCCTTGGCTGAGCTCTGTGTCTCTGTGTTGCCTCATAGGAAGTGGCAACCCCCAGCAGTACCACCCCATACCCCTCACGGGCCGCATCCAGATCCTGCCCAACAGCTCCCTGCTCATCCGCCATGTGCTGGAGGAGGACATCGGCTACTACCTCTGCCAGGCCAGCAACGGGGTGGGCACAGACATCAGCAAGTCCATGTTTCTCACCGTGAAGAGTAAGTAGCCAGGGCCATGCCGCGACAGTGGCGAGGGGCCGGGGACCTGCTCCCGGCACGGCTGCAGCGGTGGCTGGGGGGAGCAGAGGCAGGCGCCCACCCCATGCGCCGGTAAAGGCAGCTGTGGCTGTGGGGTGGGTGCTTCTCAGCAGACCCTGCTCTGGCACGGCCCTCTCCTCCATGTGGTGGGTTCGCACCAAGCCAGACTGGCTCTGCCCTCCGCACCGCGCATCCCCATGATCAATGCGCGGGGCACGGGGAGGGAGTTGATTCCCTTCCTCCAGGGACCCACTTCCCTTTTGCTATTAAACACGCTTTGTCCTTAATAAAACTGAGCAATCGATCTACATCATACAGGAGGAAAGGAAATAGCTGGGCTAATTTGACAGGGATGGGCTGGGAAGTGTTGTTAGACACTGTGTTTGAACTGCGCTTATTATTGGATTCCTCTCCTGTTGCTATCAACAGAATGCAGAATCTCCAGCTCCTCTTTATTTATTTTGATCGTTGCTGCCGTGAGCATTCAAATCTCAAAAAGGAGGTGGTGGAGGGGGGACCAGCCCTGTCATGCTCGCTCCTGCGGCCGCTCCCGCCTGTCCTGAGCAGGGCTTGGCTCAGCAGGGCTAAACTCTGCCCTGCCTGCACCGAGTGGACGAGTCAGTGAGGACGCTGGCTGCCTGCCTCGTGCCGGCGGCGATGGAGGTTGCAGGCAGAGCCGCGGGAGCCACCACCACCCTGGCTGTGCCCTGGGCAGGGTGCTGCCGGGCAGAGGGGATGCGCAGCCCCCCCCAGGGAACCACCGAGTCCTGGCGAGGGTCTGGTGCCGGGGGAATTGCCCGGGACGAGACAAGAAGAGAGCGGCCCTGGCTCGGGCAGCCCCCTTGCTGCCTCCCCTCCCCAGCCAAGCGCTTTATTCTCTGGCATCGGCAGGCATTTCTCTCGGGGCTTCTCCCCTCCACAGCCAGCCTCTGCTTTCCTGGGTTGATGCTCCCCTCCCTGTCAGCTGTTTAATTTCTCCCGCTGACTGATGAATCAAAACGAGGGACTTCAAACAACGCACTTCAATAAGGCGCAGGTACAAAGTCGAGGCGATTAATCCCAAGTGAGCGTGCAGAAGTCTCGGAGCCTGAACTGTTGCCTTGTCCCTGCTATCTGCTGTAATTGCATCCCAGGACAGGTTGCTTGCTGACTTGAATAGCACATAACCTTATTATGCATGTGCCTCTACATTTCCCGGAGACCTCGCAGCCTTTGAAAAGGTTTGGATGAATAGGTAGACGGAGCACCACAGCCAATTAAGCATTATGCGGGGCTCTTTGTTTTGTTTCATTTTGGGTTTTTTGTTTGTTTAGTGAAATGTCAGGCCAATTAAAGTGAGATCAGCGCCGGCTTTCCTTGAAAGTCAGGCCACCGCGGACGAAGTTAAATGAAAGTTAATCAGAGCCCAAACAAAGCGTGCTGGTGGTCAGCAGGGGAGAGGGGACTGGCTGTGGCAGCCAGCCTGCAGCCGCACATCCCCTTCCCCGATGCCACAGCGATGGGCTCTGGGGGGGCAAGCCGAGACAGCCAGGTAACGCATCAGACAAGCACCTGCAGACCCGCCAGTGCCGGAAGGAGCTGGCCGCTGCTTTTGGCAGGTGGTGGGCAAGGAAAGCCGCCCAGCTTTGCTTGTCCCAGCCTGGGAGTGTAACCCTCGGGGCCCTGGCCATGCCCAGCCCTTGCCAGCAGTGCAGCCCATGGGGCTGGGGCTTTCCCGTCCTGGGGTGCCCATGCCATGCTGCTCCGCTCAACCTGCAGCACAGGCGCGTGTCTGGATGCAGGCAGCAGCTTGCTGCCTTGCCACGGTGGCGTGTCCTTCCCTGCTTTGAAAAGAAGCTCATTAGCGTCCGCTCAGGGGTACTGCAGAGTGGAAGGCAGCGAATGCAGGAGGATGGGAGCATGCACCCAGGGGGACAGCTCACTGGGCTGAGCGCAGGTGAGGAGACCACCAGCGCGTGATAAATGCCATTTAGCACATGGCTGCATGCCTCCCTGGGTGTCGAGAGCAGAGCGTGTGGGATGGAGGGGGTTGCGTCCTCAGGGGGTCCTGCGGGCTGTACTGGGGCTGCTGGAGTGGCGGCAGCACGGTGGGCAGTGCTCACTGGAGGGGGGGCTCCTCTGCTCAGTCCTCCCTGGCATCGTGATGCTGGGGAGAGTGGGTCCGGCGAGGGGTGCTGGGAGAGGGGCAGCTGCCCGCACGTCGTGGGCACAGGCGCATTTGGAAGTTCCCTGCCGCACGGCAAGAGCGTAACTGATTGCTTCCATGCAATTTGAATTAATCTCATGCTTCAGGTGAAACTCAGCTAATCAGTGGAGAAAGGAAGCTGAAACGGGTGCAATCAAATTAACATCACAGAGCTGGCTCCAAACAAGAAAGAGGGGGGCGAGGGAGGCAGGCACAGCCCTTGTCACCCTTGTCACCCTTGTCATTCAGTTGTCAGCAGCAGGCCGCGAAGCGGCTCGTGCCCCAGCCTGGCGCGGGATGCCAGAGCGTGCCGGGGGCTGTCGACTCCCTTTGTAGCCAGTCTTATCTCTGCCCAGCAAGCGGGACAAGCCTCTTGTTGAGGCCTTGTTAACAAGGCCCATGGGCACCAGCAGAGCGCGGCAGCAGTGCAGGGAGGATGGGTGGGCGCAGAAAGCGTCGGAGGCAAGCTCTCCTCAAGGGAAGCCCGTCCACACAGCAGCGCTGATCTGAGGCTCTGGCTGATGCTCTGGCAGGCAGGAACCAGCCTTACTGAGGTTGCTGCACCTGAGGAGGGGGCTGTGGGCTGGCCGGGAGCAGCCCCCAGCAGCCCTCAGAGGGTCCTGCGGCCAGTCCCGAGCGATGCTGTCCCCCTGCAAGCGGCAGGGCAGGTGTTAGGTACCAGCATGAAAGTGGTGCTGTCTCCGTGCCCCGGTCTGTGCTGTCTGCACGGCTGGTTGGGGTTTTCTTTTGGTTTGTTTTGCTGCTTCCCCAACTCTGGACTGCGTGCCGCTCTCCTGGGACCCCAGCAATTGAGAGAAGTTGATATGTTTACATCCAAGGAGCTGCTCTTAATCAGACATCAATAAGTGCATTTCAGCGAAGCAGAGCCTGAAACGGAGCTCCTCTCCCAGGGCCGCCGCTCGCCGGGAAGGGGACTGGTGCCTCCACAGCTGCCGCAGCCCTGCGGGGCGGTCCTGCCCCTGCGGCCACACGTGCCCACTGTGCTGCACCGGCCTCTGGCCCGGGCTGAACAAAGGCTGAACGCAGGGAAGCAGCTCCCTGTGCCCCCGCCTGCCAAATGGCAGGGTGGCCTCTCGATAGCTTTCCCGTGGCAGGAACTGGGGACAGCAGGCAGGAGCCCGGCAAGGGCTGCCGTAGTGCCAAAACCAAGTGCCGAGCCCCTAACCTGGCTGTGGGTGCCCTTATGCTGTGCTGTGCACACTCGGAGCCAGAGTGGCGGTCAGCCCCGGGTCTGGGGTAGACGTAAGAGCCCCTGGCCGTCCCCGTGCTCTGCCTTTGCCCCGGCAGGATGCAGGAGGCTGGGGCTCGGCCGGCCCTTCCCACACCTCCCCCTCTCCCTGGCATAGCCCTGGCATTGGGGCCGGAGGAAGATGGGTGTGCAGCTGGGGACGGGGCAGAGCTAGAAGACTTGCTCTGTTTCTGGTAGCTCTCGGTTTCCCCTGCCCTGGACTGCAGGTCCAGCAGCAAGGCACCACAGCTCCCAGCCTGGCCCCAACATCTCTGCTCTTTGCTGCATCCTCGTGCCGGCTCACGGGCAGCCGTGCTCTCCTCGGGGCAGGGTTGCCATGGGGCACTGCCAGCAGGTGCCAGGCTGGCACCGCTCTGTCCCAGCTGTGTGGGCGCCTGCCCTGCACCTTGCGAATACCGGCAGCTCAGGAGGAAAGGTTTCCTTAGCTGTTAATTGAATTACATTGCCACGGAAAGCCGAGAAGTCGTAGCTCATTAGATCCTCTTGTGTCCCATTATAACAGTGTGTGTTGCCTTTGCGGATTGTCATTATCATATATTACTGCGGGACTCAGCAGTGCTGTTTGTTTATGCATTACATTTTTTTCTGCTTACCCAGGCTGCCCTCATCCCCCCAGCCCATTTCTCCTGCGTGGTGTGTGCCGCGACCGGCTTGCCGCACGGCGGCACCGGGGCGGTGCGAGGGCTTGGCTCTTGGAGCGGCGAGGCTTCGGAGGAAGGAGCCCGACAGGGCTTGTTACGGCAGTCCCTTGCAGCAAGGAGAAGCGCTTCGGCAGAGGCTGCTGCAGCGCACGGGAACGGGCTGGTGTGCCTGCCCTCCTCCACAGCAGTGCTGCTGCCAGGCCAGTGGCCCAAGCACCCAGACGGGAGGCGACAGCTTCGTGCCAGGGCTGTGGGCACTCGCTAGCAGCAAGAGGGACTGGCCGTGCTGTCCCAAGGGCCATCACTGACCGTGCTGCAGCCACTGCTTGGGCAGCACCAGGATGTGCCTGCGCTGGGTACTGCAGCCTGGTCGGGTGGTGGGTGCGGTGTGGGGCCTCTCCACCATCCTTGTTTGCATATTGGGGTGGCTATGGAAAAAAAAAAAATCTCTCTGGCATCTGCAATGCAAAGGCAGCCTTGCTGATGTGAAATCGCACTCTATATTCTGCCCAGGTTTATACGAGTGAATTATGCAAATCTGTGATGGAAAACATTCTTCCTCTCATCCTCGGGAGTGTAAAACCTTAGTCAATAATTCATACCCGCACGTCTCCGACTGGAGGCTTTCTCTTCATTATAGTGTGCGCTTGGTTATTTGTCTTTCACGTTTTATTGTCTACCCCAGTGTAATGCTATGCATTATAAAATTTATCTGCTTCATTATTTTATGATCCCGAGCTGTATAACGCAGCGAGACGATTCCGCTTCGGGCTGCGTGGCCTCTTGGTGAGACCCGCATCCGCCGCCTCCCCAGTGGGGTCTGGGGGCTGTGCCGGGGCCGGGCAGCCACAGGTGGCACCTGGCCCTCCTCCGGGCACACAGGTGACCCCCTGCCTCCCTGCAGTCCCAGCCATGATCACCTCCCACCCCAACACCACAATCGCCATCAAGGGGCAGACCAAGGAGCTGAACTGCACCGCCCGGGGCGAGCGGCCCATCATCATCCGCTGGGAGAAGGGCGACACCGTCATTGACCCTGACCGCAACATGCGCTACGCCATCACCACCAAGGACAACGGCGACGAGGTCATCTCCACCCTCAAGGTGAGGAGGGGTAGGGGTTTTGCACCCACCTGGGCTGCCAGGTGTCTCGCTCGGGTGACGGAGGCAGGCAGGCGGCTCAAGGGGGTGCCCAGGGAGGGTGGCGGTGGTCCCCGGCGGGTGTCGCAGAGGCTGGTGCTGTGACTGGGCTCCCTGGGTGCCAAAATCGAGTCCAGTGGGGAGGGATGTCCAAAGACCTGCCAGAGGGATCGCACCTCCAGCCAGCAGCACCATGTGCTGGCTGCATCTGCCCCGGCCCCAGCACTCTGCGGTGCGGCCAGGCGAAGCACCTTGCCAGCGCCTGGACTTTTACAACCAGTGTAAGCATTAGTGCTGCCCTGGGCCCGCGCAAGGAGCAGCCAGGCTCCCAATTTTAATTACACCAATTAAAAAACAGCCGCTGTCTGCTTGCCATGACAAGCCCCTGGATTTTGCAATAAATCTCAGCTGCCTGTACAACGGGTTCTGGTCGCGAAGGTGTTTTGCAGCACCAGGGACACCTCAAAGAACAAATTCTCAGCGCGGACCTGAGCCAGACGACTGGGGCTTTGGGGGGTGACCTGCCTCCACAGGCACAGCTCCTGCGGGGGCCGGTGGTGGGAGCAGGCTGTGATACAGGGGAAAGGCAGGGGCATGGTGCTCAGGGTAGGTCAGTGTGAACTAGCTCCTCTTCTCTCCCCGACATGTTCATAGCTGAAACCGGCTGACCGCGGGGACTCGGTCTTCTTCTCCTGTCACGCCATCAACTCCTATGGCGAGGACAGAGGTTTGATCCAGCTCACCGTCCAAGGTACTTGTTCCCCTGCACACGAGCCCTGGGGCACAAAGCCTTGCTGCGAGGGTCTCCCTGCTCCTGGGGGGCTTCTCTCCCCATCGTCCCTAACCTGCCCATGTGTCCCCAAGAGCCCCCTGACCCGCCGGAGCTGGAGATCCGTGAGGTGAAGGCCCGGAGTATGAATTTGCGATGGACACAGCGGTTTGACGGCAACAGCATCATCACCGGCTTCGATATCGAGTACAAGAACAAGTCAGGTAGGTGACGGCTGACTTCCCCTCCCCTCCCCGTGCCGCCGTGGCCCCCGGCAAGTGGCAGGGCTGGGGGGCTGCTCCGTGGCCACCATGGCCCGGGGCCAGGCTGCGTGGGCAGGTGCAGAGCTGCCCTGGCAGCGCCTCCAAGGGAATATTCTGCATCTCGGTTCCTTTGATGAAGAAAGGAGAGAGGAGCGTTAATGAAATATGTTAATTTCTGTTGGATGGGCGCATTTGAAAGGGAATATTAAAAGAGACAATATTTGCGAAAAGCCGAACCCAGGCGGCACAACAGCGAGGAGGGGGGAAGGGGCACCCCTTTGCGGGGTCCGGGGACAAAAGCCAGAGGGGTTTGGGGACTTCACCTGCCTGAGCATGGCCCCCTTGGTACTGCGGGCCCCGGGACGGGATACAGGTGCTGACCCTCCTGTCTCTCTCCACCGCTTTTCCAGATTCCTGGGATTTTAAGCAGTCTACACGCAACATCTCTCCCACCATCAACCAGGCGAACATTGTGGACCTCCACCCAGCCTCTGTGTACAGCATCCGCATGTACTCCTTCAACAAGATTGGGCGCAGTGAGCCGAGCAAGGAGCTCACCATCAGCACGGAGGAAGCAGGTGCCGCTCCCGGCTCGCGGCACAGGCGCTGGGGCCGGAGGGCAGGGGCAGCCACAGGCAGCGGGGGGCTGTCACCTTGAGTGAAGCTGTCTGCGACAGAGCTCTCTTAAAGCCGCATATTTTCCCGACGAGGCGGTCCTTTCCCTGATGCTTCTCAACGTGTTCTTTTGGGTCTGTTTCTCCGCAGCTCCTGATGGACCTCCGATGGATGTCACCTTGCAGCCAATGACATCCCAGAGCATCCAGGTTACCTGGAAGGTGAGCGGGGCCAGGGTGGCACGTGGGTTTTCCCTGGCCACGGGGGCTTGGGCAGTGCCGAACGCCGTCCTGAGCCTCTGTCGCGGCAGCTTGTCCTGGGACCCAGCATTCCATCAGCGGCCCAAGTGCCAGGAAGAACTTCCCAGGCAAAATGAAAACCTGATGGCCGGGTGCACAGCTCGGCTGCGTCGTGTGGGGTCCTTATTAATCATGTTTTATAACAAGCTCATTATCTCATAGGATGTCCGTGGGGGGTCATGGGAGAGAGAGGATAAATATGTAAAAACCAAGACGCTGGGTTGCAAAGGGCTTGAGCAAAGATCAATAAAACTTAGAATCAGATTAATTTTTCCAAAGGTGCATAATGAAAAATAAAATGGATTATAAAGTTAGGACTTCGGAATGAACTGGTAAGTCAATAAATTTAGGGTTCCAGCTTCTCCCCCCTCCCCTTAAGCGCTGAAAAACAGATTAATGGAAAATAAGATTCACTTGAAAGATAAGTCACTTTGTTTTAAGAGTATTCTAGTGAGATGGATCGCCCTGGCTTTATAACATAAATTTGCAATCAACCCTATTGATTTCTTAATGCTTCAGAGAAATATTGTTAAGATTGATCTCAGCCTGGCCTCACGCATTTTTAAGGCTGTCAGACTTGGGGTTTTTTCCCTCCTCCTGTTGAGTTGCTCCAGTTGGGGAATGGTGCTGGCCAGACACATCCCACTGCCCAGCCAGCACCTTCCTCTCCGGTGGCCTCCGAGGACCAGCTCGACCTTTTCCACGGTGCTGCTGTGGGGAGAGAAAACTTCAAAGCATTGAGAAGAGCCGTGTGGGAGAGGCGATCAGGGGCAAAGGAGCCCTGCAAGCCTCCCGGCCCTGGGATGTAGACCTGCCTGACACGGCTCCATCTTGCACTCCTTGTTCCTTAGGCCCCGAAGAAGGAGCTGCAGAACGGGGTGATCCGTGGCTACCAGATTGGGTACCGGGAGAACAGCCCGGGCAGCAACGGGCAGTACAGCATTGTGGAGATGAAAGCCACAGGAGACAGTGAGGTCTACACACTGGACAACCTGAAGAAGTTTGCCCAGTATGGAGTCGTGGTGCAGGCGTTTAACCGCGCGGGGACGGGACCGTCATCCAGCGAGATCAATGCCACCACGCTGGAGGACGGTAAGGCTGGCCCCGTCCCCAAGCCAGGCGGTTTTCCTGCTCCCTGGTGCCAAGTCCCACCTGGGGGACTCCCAGTCTTTCCACCCTCAGCCGCTCCTGGCCCCGTTCTGAGCGGATCATGGGGTGGTTGCTGCCCGCTGGCAGCATTTGGCTCTTGTCTGTGTGCATGTGCGTGCATGCTCACAGCTGCCCCGGGGAGGAGTTGTGAGCACGAGGATGCCAGGACACCCATGGCTCTGGGGTTCTGGCGCAATTAGAATGATGTCAAGGTGGGTTTAGATGTTGCTGAAGTGCCACAGGGGTTTCCATCTGGGAAGGATCGCCGGTGGCCTCCGTCATTTTAAAACTGACGAGAACAAAGTTTTGCAGTGCATTTGCTCGGCAGTTTTTCATACTTAATTAAGGCTCTCGTTAGCCTGTCAAACCGTGATCATTTCCTGGCTACATTAGCACTCCTCCTGGGGTATTCAAGGGCCCCTGTTTTAGCAATAGTGTCTTTTCCATAATTATATTACCTTCATTTTGTTCAAACGGACTATCTGTATTAGTTTATTATACTCTGTCCCTAATTACATGGTGCTTATATTTTTGCACCTAAGTAATATGAAACAATAATCATTTTCAAAGAGGATCATTACAGTGATGTATTATCATTTAAACACTCATAAAAATTAGAGTTACCTCTTACGGGGCAATGGGATCTAATTACCTCGCATCCAGGCAGCTCTCCCACTCTCCCCTTGCTGGGAAGCGCAGCGTGTCCCGGTGGCCTCCCCGTCCCCATGAGCACGGGGGTTGCACCCGCCTCGGTGGTGGTCCAGGAGGAGCAAAACTGCACATCAGAGGCAGACAGCTGTGTTTGCTCAGCCCTGGTGCCCCGGGTGCTGGGCAGGACCAGCTCCAGGGGCTTGAGTGGCTGGGGGAGAGGGGCCAGCAGCACCGTGGGGTACCACGCAGGTGCAGTCGGGGCGGCTGACCCGTGGGACACGGCTCCTTCAGCTTGGTGTCTGCCAGGCACATACCACGTCTCCATCCTCCTGCTGATCCTCCTCCCCATCCATTCCCTCCTCAGTTCCCAGCCAGCCCCCCGAGAACGTGCGGGCCATCTCCATCACATCAGACGTGGCCGTGATCTCCTGGTCGGAGCCCCCACGCAGCACCCTCAACGGGGTGCTCAAGGGATACCGGGTCATCTTCTGGTCCCTCTACATGGATGGAGGTGAGAGCTCGTGGAGCGCAGGGGACACGGGGGACCTGGGCAGGTGGCGGCGTGGGGCTGACGGGCCCCATCTCCCCACAGAGTGGGGTGAGATGCAGAACATCACGACCACGCGGGAGCGAGTGGAGCTGCGGGGCATGGAGAAGTTCACGAACTACAGTGTGCAGGTGCTGGCGTACACCCAGGCTGGCGATGGCGTCCGCAGCAGTGTGCTCTACATCCAGACCAAGGAGGACAGTAAGCCGCGCTCCCCGGGGCAGTGGGTGTGTGCGGGTGCGCTCTCCTCTTACCCCCGGCTGATGAACTGTGGCAATGCTGGTTAATCAGAAGTGAGAAGATGGAGCGTTGAGTAGGAGCCGTTATCCATGGATAAAGAAAGGCAGCTGCACAGCCCCCAGAGCGGGCAGTCAGGGCCGGACAGGGCTTCTCCTTCCTTTTCGTTTCCTCCCTGCTCGGTTTGCCAAACTTGCAGGCAGGTCCTGTGCCCTGCAGCCCGCTGTGCGCCCGGAGCCGCCCCTGGCTGGGTGAGGAGGAAGGGAGAGCAGGAAGGCACCTGGCACTGCCCTGCTGCATGCACATGGTCCTCGGTCACTGCTCCATGGTAGCAGTGCCCGAGCCAGCCAGCCCCCCCAACAGCCCCAGCCCTCTCAGGTCTTGCTGCCATCACTTAGGGTTGCGGCGTGCTGTAGCCGGCTGATGCCGGGAGATGGGAGCACTCGCTTGTGCCACGGCTCGTTGTGTTGTGTTCCTGCACTGGCGAGGGAAGGACTGGAGTGGCTGCGGGGGCACGGAGGAAACCCCCCAGGTGCAGCCACGGGCAGGGCATTTCCTTCTCTCTTTTTTTCTTTTCCTTAAGTGTGGATATTTAAATATTTAGACCCCTGCGTGCCCTACTTTAATGCCATTAACTCGGTAGTGGAGCATTTTCTGGGCCTGTGGGCCAGCGTTGCTGCCCGCCCATCCTGGGAAGTGCCAGATGCTGGGGAGGCGCAGCTGGGCAGAGTAAGGCTGAGCCACTCTGGAGGATTAAGGAGACTAAGGAGACGGCCATTAAAAGCCAATCAGGGTTTCTAAACGAGAGCCTGGGCTGCAATTAACCCTCCTGCCTCCGGCTTGGCACAGAGCCACCTGTGGAGAGGTGTCCCACAGGCAGCAGGGTGACCGCTCACCTGCAGACCCATCCCTGCTTGCACCTGCCCAATGCTGGGGTGGAAACGCAATTGCAGCTCCTCTGCAGCACCAGGTTGAGATGCCAGCCCTGCGGCAGGGTGCTGCTGCCTCGCCGGGCTGGGCAGAGACCTCGGACACCTCCTGGCGCCCGCTCTGCCACGCTCTCCCTCCTTCAGTTCCAGGTCCCCCGGCCGGCATAAAGGCTGTCCCGTCTTCTGCCAGCAGCGTGGTGGTGTCCTGGCTGCCGCCGGCCAAGCCCAACGGCATCATTCGGAAGTACACCATCTTCTGCTCCAGCCCCGGTTCGGGGCAGCCGGTATGGGACGGGGACAGGGGTGAGGCTGGGGAGTCGCCAGGGCGTGCTGGAGGAACGCTGAGCTGGCTGAGCAGGAATGGGAGGGAGGGCTGATGCCAGGTGGCGATGGCAGCAGCAGCAGCAAAGGTCCCTCGGGCCAGGTCCACACACTGCAGTTGCAAGGGCACCTGTGGACGCTCTGCATCAGGGCATAGTCCTGTTGTCTGTTCCCTTCCTCCGGCATCCACCCTGCTCAGCGCTCGCTCCAGAATGGGAAATATGCCAGTGGCTGACCGAAAATAAAATGGAAATCAAACCTGGCCCCATCCCTCCTTCATGAGGGAGAGGTTGATGGGAGGTCTGCAGACTAGTGCTTATCAAAAGCTCCTTCTCAAACTCATTTCGCTATCTGAGCCTCTGGTTTCCAGGGCAACATAATCTTTTCATCAAAGCAACTGGTAAAACCGCTGGGATCCGATATTGTTTTCTTGGCATCTTGTCAAAACTGTCATTTGGGTAAAAAAAAATTATGTATACTATACAATATTCATATAGGTGTCTGCTTGTGGGGTACACTTCCATCTGCAGGCCCCACAAGGGTGTGCGTTCAAAGCCGGTGAACGCGCAGATACCTGCGCGCGGTCCCGCGTTTGCACGTGTGAATACCGCATCCGTCCTGTGCAACAGGGGTTGTTGAGCTCCCATCCCCTCTCTAGCGCTGGCACGGCAGGGCAGCCGGGTGCCGTGCAGGTCAGCCCTTTCCCACGCGGTGTGCTTGGGCCAGGGTGCCTTTGGCCCCGACACGATGGAAACTGGCGCTTGCACTCAGCCTTGCTGCAAGGCTGTGAGCCAGAACTCTCTGGAGGAGCGCTGACGGGGTCCGGGACAGTCACTGCAGGCAATGCGGGAGGTGAGCCCTCGCGGGGTTTCAGGGACCCCCTGGACCGCAGAGGGTTTTTGGCAGCCCGGCCGGGGCTTGCCTCTGTGCTCAGGCCCCTCCGCAGCTCGGCGGGCGGCCGGGGAAGCGTCCTTTCCCAGGAACAAATCATGCCCTCAAAGCCATCTGTTCCTCGGGCTCTGACCTGGGCTCCCTGGAGAAATTATGACACCAGCCGGTTTACGCTGGCATTGAGAAACACCAAGGAGCTGAATGACTGCTCGGGAGCAAACCCACAGCACCTCGAGGAGGTGGCTGCCGGGCCGGCCATGGGCCCTCAGAGAGCGAAAGGCGCTCCCCAGGGATTGCTCCTGGTGGAGCGGGGGGACGGGGACCCGTGGACCTCCTTTGCCAGCTGGCCGGGGATGGGACTGAGGGCACAAGCCTGCTGGCAGTGGGACAGTAGGGATATGCCCTGGGTTGGGGGTGCTGGGGGGATGCCCACGGGCAGGCAGCTGGCCCAGAGGCAGCTCTTCCTTGCTGACAGCTCAGGCGCTGCTCTGGCCTCTGGGCCCCCGCTGCTGGGGCACCCAAGCTGAGGGTGATGGGGGTGGGGGTCTCACGCAGGCTGTACCATCTCCCGTCTCCCTCTCCGCAGGCCCCCAGCGAGTACGAGACCAGCCCTGACCAGCTCTTCTACCGCATTGCCCACCTGAACCGTGGGCAGCAGTACATGCTGTGGGTGGCCGCCGTCACCTCCGCCGGCCGTGGCAACATCAGCGAGAAAGTCACCATCGAGCCTGCTGGGAAAGGTACGGTGGGGGCTGCTGGCTCACAGCGGGGATGCACACGCTGGCTCTGCTGTCCCCTGTCCCTAGGGTTGCTTTGGCTGCTCCCTATCAGCCTGCAGCAAGGGACAGCTGGGGTGACTCGTGCCCGGGGCAGAGGAGGGACAGCGTGGGCAGTCTCAGCTCTCATTACCTGTCGGGGGGGGGTCCGCGCACGGGGCCCACCTGCCGGGTTGACCTCCTCCTTGCCCCCAAGCCCCTGCCAAGATCATCTCCTTTGGAGGCACCGTCACCACCCCATGGATGAAGGACGTGAGGCTGCCGTGCAACTCTGTTGGGGAGCCGGTCCCCGCCATCAAGTGGACCAAGGACAGGTACCGAGGGGGGCTGCCAGCTGTGCCGCAGCTGAGGCTAGGTGGGGGCCGGTGCCGGCTGCATCGCCTTTGCTGCGTCGCGTATGGCTGACGCGCCCTCTCCTCTCTCCTCTCCTCACAGTGAGGACTCTGCCATCCCTGTGACGGTGGATGGCCATCGCCTGATCCAGGCCAACGGCACGCTGGTGCTGCGCTCGGTGAAAGCGGAGGACTCCGGCTACTACACCTGCACCGCCACCAACACTTGGGGCTTTGACACCATCATCATCAACCTGCTGGTGCAAGGTGAGGGGTGCTGGCGGGGGGGTCAGCCTGCGGTCCCACATCTGCATCTGGGAGCAAATGCCTCACATGGACATGGTCCGTCTCGGCACCTGTGCTCTCACTTGTCCGCTGCTCTCAGTGGGGTGAAGCACCACAGGGGCTTTCCTGTGTGAGGGGTTCTCATTGGCCCAGGGCTGAGTGGGAGGTCTTGCTGGCGTTTCCCCTTTTGTGGGGGCATGGGTCGGGGCACTTTCAGCTGGTGCATGCGAGGTGCTCATGGGCTTTTCCTTCCTCTCCAGTGCCCCCCGACCAGCCCCGCCTGACTGTCTCCAAGACCTCGGCATCGTCCATCACACTGGCCTGGATTCCTGGGGACAATGGGGGCAGCTCCATCCGAGGTACAGCTGCTGCGAGCGACAGAGCCGGCACCAGCACCACAGCCCCCATCCCGGAGCCTCTGGCCCCGGTGCTGGGGGATGGGACTCGTGGCGCATGCTGTGCACGCGCTTTTGTCTCTGCGCCTCAGTTTCCCCCTCTCTAAAACGCCTCATAAACACTCCAGAGTAAGGTTGATGCTTCTGAGCTTGTGGGAGGGCTGCCAGTCCTAACGAGGGGGGTTGTAAGGTATTTTGGACAAGACGCAGTGGTTGAAGTAGCTAACGAAGGGCATGTCGTTAATTGCTCAGGTGCTGGTGCCCGGGGCCCGCCCCAGTGGCTGCTCCGCATCTCCTGGCATTGGTGTGACTCTGAACCCGACTGGGCAGGATTTGTGCCCCGTCCCTGGCAGGCTGGGGGCTTCAGCAGGGCTCCGGGAGCATCCCTGCTTTCCAGAGCCTCCTTTCTGCTCTGATTCATCTCATGAATTATACGTTGAAACAGCTGCACACGGAGGGGGGAGCGGGGAGTGAGGAAGGAGACCTCGCTTACAATTAATTAAAAGCATGAAAGTAATTACAAGCAAATCTCCCCAGCCAGCAGCCTTTCACTCCAGCGGACTCTGTTGATAAATTTGGTTATAATTGGATTAGAAATATTAAAAACATGCTGCATGTACAAAATAAATAAATAACCGGTGGCAGGCACCAGGGTGCCAGGCACTGTGGGCGGTGCAGGGGTGCTGGGGCTGGCTTCGATACGGCCGGGAAAGCGTGTGCCCACAGGCAGGCCCGCACCACCCCAGGAGGGTCCCAGTACCCCCATCCTCTGGCTGTAGGGAAGCCTTGGCGCTGGGCAGGTGTGAGAAGCGTCTCTTCCCTTGGCACTGCTCTGCCTGAGCCGGAGCTGGGCGTTCACAGAGCTGACGTGAGGCAGATGCGCGCCTTCCTGTAGGTCCTTTGGCATCAACCACGCTGGTACCCGGATGGTCTCAGCACCTGGAGCGGTCCTGCAAGGTCTGCATCGTGTGGCTCATGACACACGCGCAAAGGCAGAAAGCCTACTCTTCTCTGTGATTTTTATTTGAGAGTTGGCAAAATAACCTGCAAAAATAGGCAAATCTATCAATGCACTGCGAAAGCTGGGGATTTTGTATAGCCAAAAAGGTTGGAACAGTAAGGGCAGCAAAGACAATGCTGCCCTGAGGGGCACCAACGTACGAGGCGGTGTATCCCTCGCCCGAAGCTCCGTGCGTATGCGTGTGCCTCTCCCTGGGAAACCCTGGCGAGCCGTCTTCAGGCGTCTTGTTGACGGCAGTGTAACAGGTTTGTTCATCTAGGACACAGTGTGCTTCCTAATACTCTTAATCATGGGAGAGGAGGCGGCATGCAACGGCAAAAGCAACTTCCTAGCAGCTTCCCGAGGGAGCTAGTTAATTCTTGCTTTCCCTTTATAGCCTCGCACCAATCAATCACGTTTCGCACTCCCCACGCTCCCGTGCGAAACTGAGCGATGGGGGCTGTGCCGGCGGCACTGGAGGCAGGCGGTGCGCAGACAGGGGAGCGGATGGGGGGAGTGGCCAGGGGGCTGTGGCAGAGCACTCGGGAGGTGGCGAGCTGCTGGGGGTGCCCACGTGCCTCTCGCCTGTGGCTCCTGCCTGGGTCTGCACGGCAGGCAGTGCCGGCAGGCGAGTCGGCCTCCGTTCGGGCCGCACGCAGGGTCCAGCAGGGCAGCAGCTCGTCCCTGCTAGCGGTTTTGAGGTAACCGTAACCCACGTCAGCAGCGTAGGAGCAGAGGGCTGCGTTTCCGTCACCATCGGGCAGGAATCGGTGTGTAACGGCTGCCCTGGCACTGCAGCGGACATGGCCACAGGATGTCCCCGAGGCAGGCGCAGGGTACCCCGCTGGCTCTGCGTGCCAGCAGTAATCCCTTCTCTTGCCCTGCCCGGGTGCCGCTCGCCTGCCCCGGCTGCCTGTGTGCCTGGAGGTGACCGCCCCATCCTTGCACCCACAGGCTTTGTGCTCCAGTACTCGGTGGACAACAGCGAGGAGTGGAAGGACGTGTTCATCAGCTCCTCCGAGCGCTCCTTCAAGCTGGAGAGCCTCAAGTGCGGCACCTGGTACAAGGTGAAGCTGGCAGCCAAGAACAGCGTGGGGGCTGGCCGCATCAGCGAGATCATCGAAGCCAAGACCCACGGCAGAGGTGAGCCTGCCCCGCAGTGTCCTGGCCCCACTGTGGTCCCCTCTCCGCAGCGGTCCCCTCTCCGCAGCAGCCCTCCTGACGGCTCCTCTCCCGCAGAGCCCTCCTTCAGCAAGGACCAGCACCTCTTCACCCACATCAACTCCACGCATGCCAGGCTGAACCTGCAGGGCTGGAGCAGCGGGGGCTGCCCCATCACCGCCATTGTCCTGGAGTACCGGCCCAAGGGCAACTGGGTCTGGCAGAGCCTCCGCACTAACAGCTCCAGTGAGGTCTTCCTGACGGAGCTGCGCGAGGCCACGTGGTACGAGCTCCGCATGAAGGCCTGCAACAGCGCCGGCTGCGGCAACGAGACCACGCAGTTTGCCACTCTGGACTACGATGGCAGTGAGTGGGAGGGACGGGGCGGGGGCCGCGCCGCCAAGGCAGGGGGCTCTCGGGAGCGCTGACCGCCTGTGCTCTGCCCTAGGCACCATCCCCCCTATCAAGTCTGCCCAAGGCGAGGGTGATGACGTGAAGAAGCTCTTCACCATCGCCTGCCCTGTGATCCTGGCCACACTAGGAGTGGCTCTGCTCTTCATCATCCGCAAGAAGAGGAAGGAGAAGCGGCTCAAGAGGCTTCGAGGTGAGATGGGGCTCCGAGGCACAGTGCTCAGGACTGGACCGCAGAGCTGTGCTTTCCTGGACCAGCTTGTTATGCCCTAAACAGCTCTCTTTAAAAAAAAAAAAAAATGCCTTGTTTTTTGTGTCTCCTGCACAGATGCTAAGAGTTTGGCTGAAATGCTGATCAGGTGGGTCTCGGAGCTGGAGGTGGGTGGGGAAGCCAGGGAATGCTGCGTGGTGGGGGTGGTCCTAGATCCTTTTAACCCCGGGTTCAGCCCTCACTCTGTTTTGGACCTTCTGGGGTTTAGACCTGTGAAGGTCGTAGCAGCCTCTCTGTAGCCCAGCAGTCTGGTGCTCCTGGCTGTTCCTGCCTGCCAGAGGGTCCCAGAACCCATGCCGGAGCTTGCCTGGGGGAGAGCTGCTTAGCTGGAGAGCTGAGCCCCAGGCAGGCTGGCCGGCGGCAAGCCCCAGCCCCTGCTAGGCTTGAGCTGCTGGGGCTCTCTCCAGTAATTGCTGGGTCTGCGTCCCCTCTTACCTCACAGCAAGAATAACCGCAGCTTTGACACGCCAGTGAAGGGTCCCCCGCAGGGCCCCCGACTACACATAGACATCCCTCGGGTACAGCTCCTCATCGAGGACAAGGAAGGCATCAAACAGCTGGGTAAGCACCGTGCTCTCCCTGCGGCGTGGGGCCCCAGCAGCACCTGCCTGGGGAAGGGACATGGGCCAGCGTCCTGTCTGGCCCCAAGAAGCCTGCAGTGTCCCCAGGCTGTCCCCTTCCTACCCTACAGCGGAGCAGGGTGCAGAGGCGTGCTTGCAGCTCCCCTTATGTTGCTGCTGGCACAGCCGGCAGCACCCGCAGCGATCTCCCTGATCAGGCTCTGCCTCGGTGGGGGTTACTGTCACACCGCTGCCCGGGCTGGAGAACAGTCAGGCAAATCTCCCATCCCCATGTGCCCTGGCATGCTGACAGCCTACAGCAAGGTCCTGGCTAGAGAAAGAGGTCTGAGCTCCAACTTCTTCCCGCAGGGGATGACAAAGCCACGATCCCAGTGACCGACACGGAGTTCAGTCAGGCGGTGAACCCCCAGAGCTTTTGCACAGGCGTCTCGCTGCATCACCCCGCTCTGATCCAGAACACAGGGCCCCTCATCGACATGTCGGACATCCGCCCCGGCACCAGTAAGTGGCTGTGGTCGTGTGGGGCTGGGCTGGGTTTGCTGGCAAAAGTGTGGGGTGCTTGCAGACACGGGCACCAGGCAGGTGTGGGCGAGCCGGGCACTCACCACAGGGGCACCACAGCCGGTCCCTGCACATCCCCTTCCAGAGGGGTGCTCCTGCTGCCCCACAGCAGGGTGCTGGGGTGCAGACCCTGTCCCCCAGCACTGGCCGTGCCTAAAAGCAGCTGTGGGTAAGACAGAAGGAGCTGGGAGTGCCCCAGGGAGATGGGACAGTGTCCTGGCTGTCTCTGGGAGTGGCCCGCTGTGACTCACTCTGTCACCTTTGTGCCCCAGACCCCGTATCAAGAAAAAGCGTGAAGTCTGCACACAGCACCCGCAACCGGTACTCCAGCCAGTGGACCCTCACCAAGTGCCAGGCATCCACCCCAGCACGGACCCTCACCTCGGACTGGAGGACAGTGGGCTCCCAGCATGGCATCACAGTCACTGAGAGCGACAGCTACAGCGCCAGCCTGTCTCAGGACACAGGTCTGCCAGTGCTGCCTGGGAGGCAGGGCTGAAGGCAGCCCCTGGGGCTGTTGCTAGCAGGGATCTGCTGGTTTGGGGGACATGGGTGGTGATCCCAAACCACAAGTTTAGGGTGACTGTGGAAATAGGATTTACTGTCAGTCAATGGGAGCGTGGAACCAGGACTTCCACGGCAAGAGCCAACAAGCAGCAGTGTTGAAATGTGTACTCCAATTCCTAGTAAAGATTATTAATAGCATCCTAAATTGGACAGAGGCAGGTAACTGGCCCTTGGCTCTCATGCTGGGTCTTGCCCTCTTGGTGAGTTGCTGGCAGTGGTGTCCCCTGCCCTGTGCAGTGGTGCTGAGCTCCAGGTTAACCGATGTGGCTGGTGTGGGGACTGTGTGCATGTGCAGGGCTCTGCCCTGCCTGGCAGGCATGCTGTCATCTCCTGGTCCCCTCCTGAGGCTCTGTGGTGGCTCCTGAGCTGCTGCTGCTGGGTTGTGCCCAGCTCTGGGGACAGATGGCTGGCTGTTTCTCAGCAGGGAAAGCCTGGGTATTCCCAGGCCAGGGGAACTTCCCAGGTATGTGACACGTCCTCTCCTCCACAGACAAGGGGCGGAACAGCATGGTGTCGACAGAGAGTGCCTCATCTACCTACGAGGAGCTGGCACGCGCCTACGAGCATGCGAAGCTGGAGGAACAGCTGCAACATGCCAAGTTTGAGATCACAGAGTGCTTCATCTCTGACAGCTCCTCAGACCAGATGACCACTGGCACCACTGACAATGCTGACAGCATGACCTCAATGAGCACACCATCAGAGCCTGGCATCTGTCGCTTCACAGCCTCCCCGCCCAAACCCCAGGACAGCGAGCGGGGCAAGAGTGTGGCTGTACCCATCCCACACCGTGCCAGCAAGAGTATGTATACATGGGCTTTGTCCTTAGTTGTACAGTTCCTGTTTAATGTGTTGTGTAATGCAGAAAAAAATACAAAAATAAAGGTACTGAAAGAGGCAGTTCATGTGAAGAGCATGGGAAAAGTGGGAAAAGCATCTCTCTTCCACCCTCCACAGTACTGATCTTTCAGTATCATCTGTTTTGTTGCTGTGTGTTCACTTTCTAGGTTTTGTAAGGCTTTCTATTGGAATTGCTAGGTGATTTCAGTAAATTCTGCAGCTATCTTTTCTAGATGCCAACACAACCTGGAAAAGATCCCCACAGGACCTACTCAAAAATCTAACTAACAATTCTAATTTTCTCTCCTTGTGCTCTCATCTCCTCTCCTCTTTCTCCCTCCTCTCCTCAGTGCTTTGCTCCTCCTTACATTATTGCTGAAGGCCGTGACTCCCAGGGTTGTACTCAAGTGCCTCAGCAGTGTCAGTAAGAGACAGTCCAACCCTTCAGGACTCATCTTTTACCAGCAGCAACCACACAGTAGAGTACAACCACTTGAGAAATGTCTTTCTGCCACAAAGACAATACAGTACAACCATTCTAGCACCAAAGATGTTACAATACCACTCCCGAGCTGTCTTTCAGCAGCAGAGACCTTACAATAGAATACAACACAACCCTTTTTGAGATGTTTCTTCCAGCTAATAGAGATATAACACATGTTTGAGCTGGCTGTTTGTTACAGTACACAGTATTAGCTATAATACTAATATATTGCATTATGAAAAAAATACAAATATATCTAAGAAATAGTATATTTCAACAAAATACATATAGTGGATAAGGATGTAGTACACAAAATCTGTTTTAAAAATAGCTGTGATAATTGGGAATTAATTTATATACACTGAGTATATTATGTAATATACAGTATTAGATAATTTTTTCTGTGAGACAATATACTTTTATGATACATTTTAAATTGTATAGTGTACATTCTAAGACAATATAATACATTATTATAGTATTATAAACAGGTAGTTTACAGAACATATTACAAAACATATACCGTTAAAAGCAATAGTGGTGCATTGGTTTGTGTTACATGTCACACAATATAATAATGCAGTGTCTTATGCATACACATAAATCCTTAAAGTAAGGTATTAGTTATATATACTGCTATATAATACAACAGAGCATAGTATATTGTTTATTGAAATAGAAATGCTGTTTGCATAGTATAATAGTTGATAGAACATACTATATAACACTGACATGTACTGCATACTACAACTGATGTGACAAACATGGTAGAAATGTTTGCGCAACATACATTACAGACCAGCATACAATATATATGCCCATGGATCCTACTGCCTTGTATCATACACTCATAAGTAACATTACACACTACATTACCTATACATACTATATTGTATTATACCTGAAAACATAACAGAAAAAAAGAAAGTTGGAATGTTTTGAAAGTGTTGTATAACATTGTTTTATTACAGCATACATTTAGTATTACACGTTATAATACTTTATAGGACATTACATAAAGCATTGAACACTATACTTTGATATGCTAGATGCGTTGCATTGCCTAAAGTATGGCAAGGTATAGGATGATTATATTACATGTCTTATACCATATTCCACTAACATATAGAGAGGGTGGGGGCCAAGAGGGGGCCCCCAGGGCGGGCAGGGCCCCTACAGAGCCTCACCCACCACGGCTTCCCCTTGCAGGCGACTACTGCAACCTTCCACTCTACGTCAAGTCGGAGGCCTTCTTCCGCAAGCCCGACACCCACGAGCCCTGCCCAGTGGTGCCGCCACGGGAAGCCTCCATCCGAAACCTCGCCCGGGCGTACCACGCACAAGCCCGGCACATGACGCTGGAGCCTGGCAGCAAGCCCCTGGGCCTGCCTCCCCCGGCCTCCGCCACAACCACCTTACCTCAAAGGACTCTCCCCATGCCCAGCACGACGAGCACAGCTGCTGCGCCCACCGCCAGCGCCGCCCCGGCACCCCCCGCCACCACCGAGCCCCCCGCCGCTGCTGCCGCTGAGGCGCGGGTGCCCACGCACTCCAAAGTGGGAGGCTCCAGGGACTCACTTCTAGAAATGAGCACATCAGGTGTAGGCAGGTCTCAAAAACAGGGCGCCGGAGCCTACTCCAAGTCCTACACACTGGTGTAGGGCACCAACCAGAGACCACCCGCAACGGACGCTGCTCGTTTCCCTGCACCATTTATATTTAATTAACAAACTTGTACATAATGAACTCTTTTGTATAAATGAAGCTATTTTCTTCTTCTCCGAACAGAAAAAGAAACCAGGGCACAAAGAATTTGATGTTACAGATTTAAAAAAAATATAATATATATGTAAACATATATATATTTCACATCATTTTGAAAGGGGCACAAGGAAAGACTCAGCGACTTTTCCCCCCTCCCCCCCTGATCTTGTCGGTGGTTTTAAAAAGGAACGTCTCGAAGACATTGCATGCTATTTTACTGTTCTGAAAACAACAGGAGTTGCTTCAATTTGCAAATGCTTATGTGTTAATACCTTTTTCTATGAAAAAAAACCCAGCGCTGTGTGCAATAAAGGTTATGTTTATATGCGGGTGTCTGTAAAGTGAGCAGGGCGGTAGGCAGTGCCAGGGCTAGGGCAGGACGCCCCAGGCAGACAGAGAGGGGCAGCCCAAAAGTGCATCCAGGCAGCCAAATCCATGCCGCAGGAGCCCAGAGGCACACAGCACCAAGCACTGCCCACTTCCCTACCAAGCTGTGCCACCCTGCAGAGCCCCAGGGCAGGAGGAGGGGAAGGGATGGGAGCAGGGTGTGGGGAACAGTAGCACCAAGCAGGACATCCCAGCAACTGCCAGGCTGTGACACAGCACCCACAACCCCAGGTGAGCAGCACCTACTTACCAATAAGCCCAGGCCAGCCCTGCTGAATCGCTGGTTAGCTCTAGCCCAGGATGAAGCAGGACAGTGAAGCCCAATCCAGTTAGGCTGGAGGGGTGAACTGCGGCACAGACCCTTGCGAGCCACAGCACGGCTCCGGTGCAGCACATCATTGCTCTGGCAGTGCAGGGTAAGCACGGTGCAGCTCTGGTATTGTGTGTGAACACGGTGAAGCACAGCGACTGGCTCACAGCAGGGCTCTTGTTCTCTGCCACGTGGCAGCACTGCACAGTACCGCACAGGAGCAGGAGGTGAAGCATGGCGTGCTTGTCCTCGGTCACAGCTGAGCACAACAAATCACAGTGGAGCAGTGAAGCACAGCGCATCATGGCGAAGCACAGCCAAGCACGAAGCCCAGGGAATCCAGCACCGTGCCATGAATCATGGCATCACTGCCTCCCGTCATGGTGAATCATGGCACAGGACAGCAAGACATCACACGGCTCCCCCAGGACACAGGGCATTGTGGCACACTGAACCGCAGCACAGCTCTGCCAGGTCACAGCACAGTGCAGTAAAGCCCAGTGAAGCACAGCACCGTGCCCCACCTTGATTTGGTCTTATTTTCCTCTCGGCTTTTACCACCAGCCATAGCAATTAACCACCGAGGACATGCAGATTACACCTTCCCTTTTCCTACGTGCACATCTGACAGTGAAAGCAAGAGCAGCTAGAGCTGAGGCAGGCAGCCTGGGGCCAGCAGCCTTCCTTACCTGTTTGGCTATCCCAGGAAGACAAAACCAGCTAAGGCTGTTACTAACAGTTGTTTTAATTACCCAAAGTAGAACTTTGCCTTCCAGAGGAGGTTCTGGTCTTATTTGAAGTCCAAGTAACTAACTGCATTTTCATTTCCTTATTTCCTCCAATTTATAAGCTAGTGTTTTCATCACTTCTCCATCCATGCTTGTTCCCCATGGGCTCCATCTCTTCTTTCCTTACAATGAAGGAATCAGCTTCCTATTGTAGCTTAAACTAGCAGTTGTAACTTCTATGCAGAGATTTTTAGCAGTCTCATTTTTTTCCTCTTGACAGAAGTGCTGTTTTTAACACATTGGTTATAATCAAGTGCTACAGAGTTAAAAAAAAAAACAAAACCAAAAACTAGGAGAGGTATTACAGGAACCCCAACAATGACATGCAAATAAAGTGATTGGTGTTACTGGTGAGATTACCCACAATTCCCATTTCCAGCATGCGGTTCCATTACCTGCTTGTGTTGTCACCCTGGTCAGCAGATCCTCCTTTGCCACCTGGTTCTCACTAACATAACATCTCAAATCCAGTAGAACTCAAAGTGTCTTGGCAACAGCCTGGCAGCTGCTCACTCTTGGGGCTCAAGAAATGAGCCATTATGACAATTTGTATCAGTTTTGGCGATTATTCAGGTAACACTCAGAGCCAACCTCTGCCGAGGAGCATCCTGCACACAGAGGAGTATCCTTCCCAAATAGGCTGGTGGGAAGGCATCAAAGATCACACTCAATACCACAAATACCTGGGTTGATGTGATGTTTCTGCACCAAAATCCCCATTGACACCTTGCTTCTCAGTAAAGCTTTCCTTAGGGACAGATGGAGTTTGCTTCTGGTGAACCAGGACATTGCATTTCCTCTGCCTGAACCGCTGCTTGAGTGGCTCTGCCTCTGCCAGCAGGTTCCCACACTCTCAGCAAGATGGTCTGGGTTACTGCCCTGCATCTGGAGCCTCTGGTTTTGGTGCACTGAGGATTCATGTCAAGAGCAATCAGCCAGCCTCCAAATCCATGCATGAAATAGGGTTAGGCTTCTGCAGTACTTGCTTTGGGGTTTTGTTTGCTTTGGGTTTGGTTTTTTTTAAATGAATCCCAATGTCTGAATAGCCTTTACTTCTATGCATGAGTTTCCTTATTCATTCAATTTTAACAGGTTTTTGGAGACAAAACCATGGTGAGTTTCCAATTTCACATGCAAGGAGTGCATGGATTTTGTACAGCATTTGCACACAGAACATGAGCAAGGCAATCAAATGCTGAAGATCACGCTATGTGGCTCTGACAGGGTCTCTCTGAGCCAGAAAGAGCTTGCTTGACTTACTTTAAAGCCAGTCATCAAGGGAAAATACTGAGGGGCCAGAGAGGCTGGGCAGCAACTCAGCCTTTCACATCATCCTTGGAGTCCTGGGAACCTCCTGGCCACATGGCCCCTCACACCCTGCCGGGCAGGCTGCTGCCATGCACTGATGGGCTGACGACCCTCTCGCCACTCCAGGGCACCCATGGGTCCACACGGGAGCAGCTGCACGTCATAGCCCACATCAGCTCGTCCAGAGATCTGTCTCGCACTGGTTAGCATTTGCCTTCAAGCCAAGTGAAACCAGTCCTGCCCCTTCTGTCTCTCCCCGAGATCAGTGGAAAGTGATGACAAGAAAACCAGCATTTCTCAAGCATTTTTCTAAGGATTTCAAAACCAGTTCAGTGCACATTTCACTTCCAAACCTTTACACAGTAGAGATTTTTAAGACACCCAAGCACCCATGCCCATCTCAAAGCAGTATCACAGCTGGGCAACCATGCAGCACCTGAGACGCCAATCCCAGACTTTAAATAGAAGAGGCAAGAAAAGGCAAGTGTTCTCAGCTGTAAGAGTAAGTGGATTAGCAAAATAAAAAGAACAGATTAACACAGATTAATACGTCTTTATTGTAATTGGCTAGTACAGATTTCCTTCTACATTTTAGCAAGCATTCTCCACCTTCCCTTCCCCAGCAGTTCCAAACGCTGGCCTTGCAGAGTTTAACAAAGTCCAAGTTTCCAGCACTCAGCCATGAGACCCCAGTATCCCCCCACTCCCAGTGAGCCCACTGCCCTTCACCATGGCAGCGGGTTCTCCCCACGTTGCTGCACACAGTAACGAACCGGGAGTTGAAAGAGGACAGTCAAGTCAAGCCACGCTAGCCAAACTCTGCCTTCAGCAGGAAGCAGGCAAAAAAGCATCAGGCTCAGAAATCCAAAGAGCCAGTTTGGTTTTAGGTCTGCTTTACCAGCTGCCTTGCACAGCACTCCAGGCAAAGCCCCAGACACCACACTACATGCACCACACACCTCCTGACATCAGCTAGCTCAGGCTGCCTGCAGCAGAGCCTGGCGGCTCACACCACTGCAGAGCGACAGACCAAACTGTTACCAGCCCTGCTCTCCCAGTGCACCTCCAGAGAAGACCCAAGAGCAGTGCTGGATGCCAACCACAACCGGCAGGCAGTAACTGAGCACGAGCAGAAGCCAGACACCAAACACCAGCACTCACAAGCCAAAGGTAAGTAGGGGCAGCTGGGGATGGAGCCCTTGTAAGAAGGGCTGAGGACATTTGCAGCTGGAGAAGACAGAAAGGGCTCTAGGGGCATAGCTCTGCACAGAAAATCCAGTATCAGACCCAGCAAGGCAGCAGTGGAGACCACACTCAAGCAATCAGAGCAGCACCATTCAGTCAGCAGCTCCTCTGCACCCTGCTCCTTCCCACAGAGCACCCGCCATGGGACAGCACACAGCACCTCCTCACTTCAAACTTCCTCCTGTTTCTGCTGGCCCAGAGCTTGGTGCTTTTGTATTCCCTCTCTCTCAACAACTCTGCACCCTCCAAAAGCCAGCACTTGAAAACAGGTGTTAAAACCCAAGACAATCTTGGGGTCCTGTCCCTGCCAGACCAGGACCAGGTCTCTGTTCAGCTTTGCTGGGCCAAAATACCAGGACAGGGTGGCTGGGGGACAGCGGGCACTAACCCAAATGCCAGAGTTAGCAGAGGGCCGTCTCAGGAAGGAGCCTGACCCAGCAGAGAGCAGGTTCAGCCTCAACACATGCAGCCACAGAAGACAGAGTCCACCCCATCCCTGCTCTGAAACCAAGGCACCCCAAGCAGTTCCCCCCCACCAAGAAAAGTAAGATTTGCTCACAGTCAGAACACAGCTCAGCTCCTACCACCCTAGCTGCCTGCAGCATACCCCCTCAGTGCCATCCCACTCCGGGCCAGCTCCTGGACACAGTCATGCTCAGCAGCTCAGCCAGCCAGCCGCCTGGAGCAGGGGACAAGGGCAGTTGTTCCACTGCAGCTCCAGAGGCAGAACAGAGGTGGAGGCACAGGGGAGGACTATTGCTGGGCAAAGCCAGCCTCAGCTGAGCAGCTAGCCAGCCACAATTGCCATCAGCTGTACAGGACCCCTCCTTCTCCCCTGACATAGGTGCTGGACTTAAACTGGCTGTGGCCCAAGGGCCAGCCACCACACAGCTCTGGGTGCTGCCACCAAGGAAAGGCTTGTAAATGCTGTGCCACTCCCTGGGCACTGAGGTCCCAAACAGCCCCTCACCAGTGGTAGCCTGGCCCACAAGGCAATGGTGTCTAGGGAAGGACTGACCAGGAAAGAGATCTCACTCTGAGTGGCAACCAACACGAACAGCAGAGTATCTACAGCTGCACATGCACCAGAAGCTACGTTATCAGGGAGCGGGTTCACAGTCACCATGGCCGCAAAGCTCTCTGGGATACCAAGCAGACAAAAAGGAGGGACAGTGCAGGGCACAGGTGGCCGACACGTCTACTTCTTCTCCTGCTTCTGCTGCTGGTATCTCCTGAAGTGGGTCTGGATGGTGACGGCCGCCTTCTCGGAAGGATCGCTGAAGAACTTGCTCTCGCTGCTGGTGTCAGGGGTCACATTGCCTGGGACAACAACCCAGCATCACAGTGAGCACAGGCGGTGCCAGTGGCCCTGAACAGGCTCCACTGAGCAAGGCAGGGCTCTGGCATCACCCCCCCCACGGGGTCAGACTGGACTCTGCATACCCCAGGCTCCCCATAGATGGGAGGGCTTCCCTCCACTACCAGAGCCGAAAGAGGCTGGAGAGTCCACAGCATGAAACCATGACTCCACTGGCTCACGGGCGCATCTCCAGGGCAGAGGGAGATGCAGCAGGGAACCGGAGGCAAAGAAAAGCCCAGCCTCCCTGGCAGCACTAAGCCCTCTATTTACACAGCTTTGCTCCCCAAAGACCTCAGCTTCCCCACGTTTAATCACCAAGTATGATGCTCACTTACTTTCACACACACACAAATAAGATTAGAAAAAAGGCCCAGCACTGTACAGCAATAAAGCTCTCATGCTGACAAATGGGAGCCCTCCCCACCTCACACTTAATGTTGCATTAGGGAAGTATTGTGAAATTCAACAGGAACTGAATCAAAGCCACTCAGCAGTGCTCCTTTAAGCCAGCGTGTTGCTGCTAAGCACCCCCCGAGCAGCCATCAGAAATCCTGGTGCCAGATGCTGCTGTATAAACTCACCACTGTCACCTGAACTCAGTTTTAGTCACATCCTAAAAGAAATTGCAAAGTAAAAAGATACCTAAGACTATACACTAGGAATCGGCTCCCTTCTGCCCTGCTTAACAAGATCCATTGTCAGCTGTAAATCCTACCCACTGAAAAAAAAAATAAAAAAAAAAAAAAATCAAACCCCAGAGGCTGGGGAGCCACAGGGGCATGTACCACTGTACGTTTGCAGGAACGAGACCCCAGCCACGCGGGCTACCGACAACTCAGCAAGAAATACACCTGCTGAAGGAGCTCGGCCATGGCCAGGCCCATCAGTAACGCCCTGCTGCTGCACCAACACAAGTGCCACTGCCAGCCCAGGCAGCCCCGGGGACCTTCACCTATTCACAGGGCAGCAAGAACCCCCAAAAAAGAGTGATGAGGCTGGCCAGAGCTACAGTGCATCGAGGAGGAATGTCTCAAGTTCAGCACCCTGCTCGCTCTGCCGCAGCAGGCAGTTGGCAGCACCCAGCCCAGTCCCGCGCTGCCGGAGCATTGCTTCACCCGCCTTTATCCGATTGCCACCCGAGCTGTGCTGAGAATAGAAGTGCTCAAATCCTCTTTGCTGAGCACTTGACTTCAGCAGAGGGAGCAGAGTCTTAGAGACAAGAGGAAGGAAGAGGAAAAGGGGGCAAATTCAGAGTGCTTTTGCCAGGCTAAGGAGAAGAGGAAGGGGGACTGTTTTGGGGGACAGTGACCCATGCAACTCAGTGGGGCAGGTTTCATGGGAAGAGGGAGGCAAGGATGCGTGCGCACACACACACAGAAGTGTGCTGTTGTATATTCACCCATGCAACAAACAGGGCCTTCACTCGCTGATACTACAGCTTTTAACAAACATCCCGCCATCCTGTCCATACTCACATGCCCTCCCAGGGGCAGCAAGAAGGGCACCCTCCACAGGGAGGAGGAGAATTGACTGAAAATACAGTACAGCCAGCAAGCCATAGGCTGGAGAGAAAGCCATCCATCCGAGAAGGCTTTCTTCCCACAAAGCTGATTTCCAAAATACCCCTTGATAATGTCAGAGACAGATTTCTTCGGAGGAAACAAGAGGCCAAGAAGGGTCCAGGTACTGCTATGCCTGCTCTTTTGTTGCATCCCACAGTCACAACCATGAGTTTCCCCTACTATGTGGCAGGGCTGTCTCCCTGCGTGCTCCATACTCACCTTTCTCTCCAGAAATTGAGTAGATGCTGTTATGCCGAGAGCTCCTGCCTTTCTACAAAGATAGGGAACAAAGATACAACAGAGTTAGTTATATCTCAGGCAGAGGCAGCAAGAATAGCCCCTTTTGGGCCAGCTGGGAAGCTCTGAAAGGGACAGGGCTAGTCTCACCAAGCTTTCCATTATCCATTCCCTTTGGGAAACTTGAAAATACTGCTGTTCCCTTAAAGAGCACTGCAGAGCACTGACTAATTAATTTGCATTTGTGAAAAGTCCTCCAAGGAGGAACAGAAAAGAGCTTTGTATCAAAAGTCAGATCTGTGAGATGTGCCAGTAGCACCTTTGGACGTACATTGGCACAGGCTAGCCTCACTAGATCTGAATTTCATAACCAGCATGGAACCAGACTTGCTGGGTTCGTTTCCTCGACTCCAGCCCCTACCACAAAACTGCAGCGCCTGGGATGTCAGGTCTGCTAGGGGATATTTTCATTCCTAAAAAGCAGCTTGACTTGGTCTACAAATACCCCTCCTACGTTTTTTCAGCTTGCCCTGCTTCCTAGCATTACCCTATTTTCTGTTTTGCAAGGGAAGGAGGGAAATCTCTCCCCCTTCCCAAGTCTTCTGTTTGGTCAGTGGATGCTGGCTGCTCCTTCTGCACCAGGCACTGCCATCATCCCCCACCCAGCTGCCTCGGCTGACCGCAGGCAGAGAAGCCAGCCCTCACCTCGCTGTCCCGGCTGGTGCGGCGGCTCTGTGTCACACACTGGATCTGCCAGGGCAGGGGCTGGTACACAAGGTATGGCAGGGGCTCTTCGTGAAACAAGCTGGTCCCGAGCTGGACACAGAAAGGATTTGCAGCAGTTGAGGGGACAGGAGAGAAGCTGAAGAGCAACAGAAAGAGCTGCTCCTCCATATGCAGTAACCACAACCCATGGTGGCCTTGCCAGTTGCAGTGATGCTCAGCGTGTCTTCCCAGCACCATGCCAATGAGCAACTCTCACAGCACAAAGTAGTGGGGCTGCAGAGCTCACAGGTGATGCTGAGGCCACATGGCTCTGCACGAAGCATGGGTGGCCCAGACCTCCTGCCCAGGGTGGCCTGGTTTCAGGAGGCACAGGCAGCCATTCCCAGCAGGGCAAGCAGAGACCTCTGCCTCCTCTCCTTGCCCCAAGGTGTTTTTGGGGACAGGGAACAGCAGAGGGCAGGAGCTGGTCTAGAGACCACAGGAGGCAGCGCTCGGAGCTCTGCTGCAGGCTCACACCCTGACACCGGGACAGTCACTATCACCTGCATCACACACCACGCAGCAGGGCCGGAGCACACCGCTGCGCACTGCTGTGGGACCCTGGGGAAGGAGCTACAAAAGCCAGAGGTGCAGTCAGCGGGACCAGGAACAACTGCCTGTCCTCAAAGAGTCAGCCAGGCTGGTGACACAGCCCCTGGCCAGCCTAGCAGACATTCCCACTTTCCTTCCTCTCCCCAAGAGAAAGCAACCCTAGACGAGGGAGGGTTGTTCTTCCTCCCCAAAGTGCTCTGAGACTCAACATGCACTTTCGCAGCTCTTGCTCGCCAGACTGGGAAGCCCAAGCCCCTGCACTTGCTTCCTGCATGCACGGGCACAACAGGGAACCGTGCTCTGCAAAGCTGCCAATACACCTGCTAATGCTACAATGACAAAAACTCACACGTGCTCCCAAGCCAACACTGTGGGCAACTTGCCGAGGACATGCAGACCCACTGGGCTGCACACTGCTGCAGGGGCTCACGGCACAGCCACAGCTATGCTGGAGTAGGAGCTGGGGCATCCCCAGCCCACATTCCCCACTGCTCGCTACCTTCCCTAGTAAGATAACCCACACATTTCTAGAAATAAAATGGAAAGCAATAAATCCTACCTGCTGCCAGGCCAGCCCAGACTCACCTGCCCAAATGCTCTCACCACAAAGAACAGTGCTGTCATCAGGGTCGCCAGCATGGCTGGGGTGGCCGAGGGGCTCCCTCCGTCCCGGGAAGGCAAAGCTCTCAGAGCAATGCACAGTGGTCTCCAAATAGCCAGTGACTGAAGCGTACCTTCTTCGGCAGGCAGAGACCAAGCCCCTTAATGAGCTTATGGCTCACGTTCCTCTTGGCAAAGTAATCGTGCACTGTCCTTTTGCTCTTCTAATCACTGAGTTTCTCCAACATATACGGTACTGGCATTCCAGGAAAAGCAAATCCTCTTCTCTACGTACATACGTAGGCCAGTGCGCACGGACACGCAGGCACACACCCCACACCTCGGACCCATGAGCTGGGGCAGACCTCCTGGGCTTGGGACCGATTCTCGGGAGGATTACAGCTAAGCCTCCCACAGCCAGCATGCACCTACAGTTCAGACTGGATTTCTCAGAGCTGCCCCGTGCTCTTTGCACAGCAGCTGCCTCAGGAGTGGGGTGGGGGACCTGCCCCCAAAAGCACCTACCTAGACAGTGTGCATTGCTGTCAGAGACCTCCTCCAGTAGTTCTTATCGCAGCTCTCCAGCAGGCAAAGACACCCAGGTGCAGATTATGCACAGCAAGAACTGGGGTGATTCAAGGTTTGGTGGTGGTTTCTGTTTTGTTTGTAAGGATGTGCCTCTAACCATCAGCCTCCATTCCTGCGTGACCAGCTGATTCACATATTGTTCTTCCTGTGCCTCTTCAGGCCTCCAGCTCCAACAACCTTCCTCTCTCCAGCATGTAGAGCAGCATTCACACTCCTTCCTTTCCAGCCCTCCCTCCGCAGGCAGATCACAACCTTGCACAGTAGCATCCCAGACTCTGCACATGTCCATGTGCCTCACGCATCCCTGAACCACATTTGGCTTTTCTGTTGTACCAGTAGCTCAGATCACATGATCACCCAGAGTCCCCACATCCCTATCCACCTGAACCTAGGATTTCTGGTGAGCAATGCACTGTGCAGAAGAATCAGAGCTGGAAAAATAAGGGCAGGTGCCAAACTTCCCCTCTCCGCATCCTTGTGGTCACTGGTCACATTACCCATCCGCAGTTTCTCAGCACTGGAGAGTCCCCAGCCAGGACACACGCGGCAAATGCCCCATTTGGACAGATGCAGCCTTCACAGCAGTGCTTGGAGACCCAGGAGAAGCCGAGTCTTTCATGAGAGACTAAAGGGAAAAAATCCCAAAGGGGCAAACATGCACAGCTGAGAAGGGCTGCTATGGGTGTCCCAGGGCTGCTAGAAGGAGGTGAGAAGAAGAAAGGAACAAGCCATGAGAAGAGAACAGCACGTCACCAATCCTCCCTAATTTCTAGCAAGACTGTTGTTTGGTGAGCCCACGGGCAGGACTCCAGCAAGCACACTGCTGCAGCAGCAGCACCTGAACCACCACTTGGGGGAAAATTCCCATCTGCTCTGAAATAAATGGAGAAGTCAGTAGCAACCGCCAATCTGCAGAGTTAGTCAATTTTAACACATCCCGAGTTGCTGGAGAGCCACTCCGGAGCAAAGCCCTGTTCCCAGCCAGCGCAACACAGTTCTTCCCGTTTCCCAGGGAAAGCTCCCCACCTGCTCCAGCAAAGACCCCCGCACCTTCACGCATCCCGTAGGCAGCCCCTCCCTCAGTGCCCAGCCGAGCCAGCTGTGGACCGCTCCTGCACACAGCCCGTCCTCCAACCTTGACATAAAGCTCCAGAGCAAGACAACTGTTTTAACAAGACTGGATGACAGTTTTATGAAAAGGGCAGGATATGAGCCCATGAAAAGCTGTCCTGCTGGCTGAAAGCCCCATGAAGAATTGCTTTTGTAGTTCTGTTTTTTAGCTTTCTATCTGCCCCTGCATTTGCTACCCTGGCCAGATACTTAACAGAATAATGGTAATAAAGCCACAGTGAGCTGAAGTGGTCTTAGAAATTGCCAGACATGACCTTGACAAGACAAAACACGAAACAGCCCAGAGAGACACAGGGAAGGTGTGAAAGGTAAGTACAAGCTGGATATCTAGGCCTACAACAGAACATCTCAACAAGAAAAAAATAGAGCTACAAACATCACCATCATACAAAACAGGCTCATGTTGATTTAATTTGCATACACCACCAGATACAGCTGCTCTCACAGGTTTTAACAGGAAAAAGGAGCATGTCTCAAACCAGGTTATTGCTATGAAAATAGGCATTTCTCCACACTAGTAATACATGTTTCTCTGAACACACAGACTGGACTCAGCCATGTGGCTTTGGGCACAGCATCCACCAGGCTGACAGCCTCCCCATGCCACAAGAAAGCCAGAACCATAGGGTCCCTTCTAAAATAGATAACTGTGGGCATCTAAGGTCCCCCGACTCAGTCAGCACTGGTAAGAGCTAGCTAGGATTTCCTCAGCAAGGACACCAGTGGGACATTCTCGTCTGGCAGTGCCTGCAGAAGGACTACGCTGTGCTTTGTTAGTGACCAGAAGGTGGGAGAACACAGACTTGACCAGAGGATCAAGCTGTCCTAGGACAAAGGCTGGCCAAGTAATTAAAAAAATTCTAGGCAAATCAGCAAAAAAATATATACAGACATTAACAGTTTTAAAATGATGTTCATCAAAAATATATTTCTATTTGCATGTAAACATTCCCCTGCCACACTCACAGTGTGAGCTGTTGTGGTGTTGTGCCAGTACACAACACCCGGGAAGCAAAGCAGGAGGGGGTTCTGCTTTACTCTGCTGCACATCATTAGCCACACTGAGGAACACAAACAGCACAAAAGGGTGCAGAGCAGCAGCTTTCCCAGCCTCCCTGCATCAGCCGTCTCTAAGGAGAAGGGCTTTGAAGACGATTTCTCACAGACGGGATCCCTTGAAGTGCAGGCTTCTTCCGCAGACAAAATGGCAAGTAGTTCAGCATTTTTTAAAGCATAAAATATTTAAAGTCAGCTTGGAGGAAATACTGACAAAGACAACCAAATACCACATTTCCCGCTCAGCAGTACGAAAGCTGAGTTACATTTCCCCGCCATCGGTTAGAGCAGCACCCTCTGCCCCCTCCCAGCTCCATGCACCCTGGCAAGGTGATAACATGCTCTGGATACAGCCTCTGCAGAGGAACACCACTGCAGCCACCCGGTGAGCAAAGCAACAAGCCACCGTCTTGCAGCTGAGGTCCAAGAACATCCTGACACCTCAGCCAGGTTTCTGGCCATGCAGAGCCCATTTCACCACCTCCTGAGACCTGCTTTCCCAGGAGCACAGCAGAGCTGCCGCAGGAACAGCAAGACCAGGCTCCAGGCTTGGCACCAAGGGCTCCCATCTGCCTCCCCAGCCCTGCTGCGTGGAAGGAGACCCCAGCTGCTGAGCCAAGCTCCGGATCCCTCTCCCCAGGGCATGGAAGGACACAGGCGGGGCTTTGTCTTGACATTCACACTAGGCCAAGTTCCTTCACAGCATCTGCACCAGCAGACACCGCCCCACACTCTCTTGCCATCCCCACTCCACATTGCCATTGGCACATTTGTAACGCAGGAGAAGAGCTCCCATAGCGCAGCTACGCTGCACAGCTCCGGTTGGCATGGCAGAAAGAGGAAGCAGGGAGCTCTTTTCCAAATCTGCCATGAAAAGCCACTCCTGGCTTAGCTCCTATTGCTTCCACCCCAAAAGAGAGGTACATTTCCTGAGAGTCAGAATCTGCCATTCCCCGAGCCTGTCCCCATGCTCTACAGCCATTTCACTGTTCGTTCTCCCCTGTTCCCACATATGTCAGAGGCCAGATGACTTGGCCCACCTGCAATTAAGCATTGGCTGGGCATCAGTGTGGGCTCATTTCCTGACACATTTCCTCTAGCAGAGTCTCAGCTGGATTCACATCCTCCCCCTTGACCAGTTACTCAAAGTCCTCCATGATTCACAGCTCCAGCTCACGATTGCTAGAATACTAATGAGAGAACTGTTGATTTATTGAAGCCCTGATATTTCACCACTGGATTAAACAGTCTATAAAGTATATTTGGACACATTACGGGATTAGAAGAATCCACCTGGGAAGTTCATTTCTTCCTTCCTCCACTCGCTTGTAAAGAGACTTTATTTCAAGGGCACAGCACAAAGACACAGCTGAGATGGCTGGGCATCACTGAAACTCAACGTATCACTAGGGAGACTGCACAGGCCCCCGCCACCATCTCTTCAGTCCCATCTTTTAGTAATGGTACAGTTTAATTTGTCTGTTTTCATCCAGTCCTAGCTGAAGTAGGTTGGGGCTGCTGGCAGGGGGCTTCTGCACACCTGGGAAGAGAGGTCTGGCAGATGGGTGAAGGAAAAGCCTGGCTTACACAAGGAATTAGCATACATGAGCACAGCCAGCAGACAGGACAGGTACTGAGGGGCAGGAGCCAGCCTTGTGCACACATGCTGTATTTAGCCTGCTGCATTCAAGTCAGATGGAATTAAAGGGGGATTAAGGAATTCAAAGGAGCACCGTGCTCAGGACAGCATGCGCTATCAGAGGCCCAAGGGATTTGCTGCTAATATCAGCACACGCTGTAGGAGACGCAGACAGCCCCAGCATAATGCTGTTACAACACAAGCCTGGAAGCATCCCCGCTAATAGCACAGAGACATCTCACTTATTTGATCCAACCGCATGCTACAATGCGCCTCAAAACTGAGCTGGGGGGAGAGCTCCACCAGGGAGCCCTCCCTCCCCAGTCGCAGGGTCGCCCCACGCGTCACCTCGCAGAGACACTGCTCCCTCATTCCGGGCTGCTCAGCAGGGACTGCCCGTGGCAAAATCCCCAATGCGGCTGGGGCTGCCTCAATGGCACCAAAAGCAGGCCTGCAAGACTAGGCCCCCTACTTCCCTGCCTCCTCCATTCTGCACTCTTTTGTTAATTTTTTTAATTTCTCACATTACCAGCTCCAACTGCTGTGTATCATGGCACTAAAGAGCATCACAGTGCAAACAGGGAAAGGGAATAGACTTTCTTGGACAAGTACAGCTCAAAGAAGAGCAAACAGGTCACTCATGCTCTAACTGCTAAACACCATATTCCTTTGCAGAACCAGACACTAAATTAGAGGCTAAGGCTTCAAAATTGCTGTTCAATGCTTTAGTGCTCCTGATTCACTCGCCTCCTGCCTCCACCTACCTGCTGCAGAAAGCTGGAGTGCAATTAAAGACCAGACCCAGGCAAAGGATACACTTTTGAACCCCTCTTGAAATCTTCTAGCCATTTCTTGTTGGTCTCAATCATTCCTTGAATACTCATATTATCTGACTCATGGCTCTGGAACTGGGAGTGCTGGAACATCCGTATTTGCTCACTGTTGCACATGAGAGAGAAAGAGACAGCACAAGTGGGAAGAGAGAGGTCTAGGCAGAAACAATCCCAGAGCTGAGAAAGAAAGTGATGGGCTTCTACAGAAAGAGCCACAGTTAACAAAAAGCAACCTCCTCTTAGCTCAAAGTCTTCTGCCCAACTACATCATAGAGAAAAGCTGTAGCAGCCACCCACTGTCAGGCTGCTGTCTTCCTTTCCATCTGTATAGGTTCAGAAAGGTTCAGGTGGCAGCCTCCACTCCATCCACCCACACAGCATTGCCCATCACAGCAGAGCCAGTGCAGCCCAATGCCAGCACCCTTGGACCCTGGTCCTGGAACGAGGGTTATCAGCACAACTATGATGGCAGCTTTCCTGTAGAAGCTACAAGGCAGTGTTGAGCATGTGGCAGTGAATAACTAATAGTATCTAACTTGTCTACTTATTATGTAGGTTATGATTTTGTTATCTACTTTTTATACAATACATGACCTAGAAATCATTCCAGAGAAGTAAAAGCAGCACAATGAAACAACAACTCAAGGAACAAGACCCTTACTTTGCAGGTATGTATCCCAGCTTGTTGTCAAGAGGCCTGGAACTTCCACCGAGTGACGGGAACCCACCTGGAAAACAGACATTAAGTACGGGGCCGCCCAAATCAATAGTCTTTATATCTGGGTGCATTTGCTTTCTTGTACTATGGACACACTGTCCCTACAAGCTGAGCCACCTGCTGAGGACATAGCAATGTTAAGGAAACAAAGATAGTGAACCCTATCTGCAATTCACAGGAGGCTTCCAGTGAAGCAGGGCTGTCTCCTCTTTTGCTCTCTTTTTTAGTAAAAACTGCTTTCTTAGGCGCATATCAGAGGCTGAACTGCTCCAGAAGCAGGATGACAAGATCAGCCATATGCTGCACTTCCTGGAACAAAGGTCTCATTCCTTATCTCATTAGCACCCTTCCTATCAGCAGCACCAGTGGATCTAGCCTCACCAGCATTGGAAGGCTGAGCTGGTTAGAAGTTGCAGGGCTGTGAAATCAAAAGTCATATGCAAGCAAGCAGATGGATTAAGGATAGGAGACTTACCTGGGAAATACTTGCGCCATTTCTCTGCCAGCATGCTGTCCACTGACTGTCCAGCTGTGAAAGAGCCACTAGAGCTCAGCCCAGTGCTCCAGGCCCACTGGTCCACCAGTGACACCCCAGTGGGGGGCGCCAGGGAACCACCTGCCTGAAGTCCTGCCAAGGAGGCATAGGTAGGCAGAGGAACACTGTCACAGGGCATCGAGGTGAAGAGTGGAGACTGGTGATTGTTCAGAGAGCCCAAGACACCGAGGACCCCGTTCAGTTCACTAGTGATACGTTGCAGAGAGTCTGTCAAGTATTGGATCTTGTCCAGCTGGGGGGCAGGCCGTAAATCAGTTGTCAAATCAACTAGCATAAGAGGGGAGAGAAAAAGGGATCACTGGGAAGGCAAGGGAGACACTGCCTCCCTGGCAGAAGACCCACTTTCCACCATGGGTTACACTCCGAGCTGAGTCTGATCAATCTGTGCTAAGTGGGGTACAGAGGCAAAAACCTGGCTTTGCGGCCAGAGGAAACCCTCAAGTTTCACATAGAAAACCCTTAAGTTTCATGTTTCTTGACCAACATGCAGATTGTTTACTGATCAGGGTCAGAGATGATCCCAGACTGGACAGCTTGTCCATCTGTTGCCATAGGGAAGCTTTCTATGTTTTCTTTAAGCTTCAGCCTTGCCAGCCTTTCTGCAAGCAATACAACCCTCCTGCCTTCCTGACTGTTTATGGGGAGCCCTTCTTCCCACCTGCACAATTCCAGTTACACACAACTGAAAGCAAACAAAAAAGCACAAGCAGCAGAGGGAATTGCAGCAGCCTCTCCTGCCAGAAATGTGAGGAAGAAGCCTGGACACCTGCAGAAGAGCAATACAGCTCTGCAACAGCAGAGAGGGAAGATCTGAAGCCTGATTTTATAATCTGCTCTAAAAACAAAGGTAGAGATTTAAAAGGCAAGTTCACATACAGATTCCATCCCTCTTACCTGCCAGTACAGGCAGGAAATAAGTTTTTCAAATCAAGTGTTACATGCAGAGCAGTCTGAGTCACAGATAGCAGACCTGCCTTAGACACTAATAAGCACAAGTGAGAACATCAGAAGGTACATCAGAGGCACTAGGGGGAAAGCCAGAACTAGGTCTAAAACATATGTTGGGCACAGTGTATCGAGCCAGTCAGGCACTTACATTTAGGCTGACGTAGATTTACACTGGATGTGCTGTTTGTGTCCTCAGAGTTGCTGAGATCAAAAGTCACCACCTTCTTGCATGCAGCACTCTTCAGCGTATCTTCATCTGAAAGCTGGTCAAAAGAAGGAAAACAATGCAAATAAAACCTGCTCTTCTGTCCCTGAAACATAAAAGTCACTGGAATACTGCCTACAGCTAGTCTGCACAGACAGGCATCGGCCAAGTGAAGGCAGACTCATCTTCAGTCCCCAACAACAAAATCTGAAAGTCAAGAAGACTGCTCAGTCTCTGGAAGCAGCACAGGTAGGCACTAGTGGCCAACTAATAACCATGTGAAAGGGCCCTTCCAGGCAGAAGTCAAAGCGTTTTGTGCTTTAAATAAGCCTCAAAACTCTCGTGTGGGCTGGGTTCTCTCTTTGCACCGCAGAGAAGTGCTTGGCCATTAAAGGTCTCATGCTTTCCTATCTGCTGCTGCCCTGCCTAAGGCCACATGGTCCCAGGCAGAGCTGAACAGACTCCAAGGCTTGCCTTGGTCAGGAAAGCAGACTCAATCCTAGCTCACATGAGGTGACCTGCCCTTGTTTTCTCTAGGCTCAAATCATGTGGCTTTTTCAGGTTGCTTTCTGTATCCACTCTGCAGCCACATGCTTAACAGTGAGTCCAGATGTTATCAGCAGAGGGAAGGCACATTATTTGCCACCTTGACCAAGATACAGACAGTTAAGACTACCTCTAACCATTCTGATGTGAGGTTTTAGTTTATATTGTAGGATACTTCAGCATATCAGTATTAACAGTGATTAATTTCCAACCTAACAAGCAAGCTTCTCACAAGCCAGTGCACTCTGCAGGTTTTCTCCACCCAAGTCCATTGCTGCCGCAAGCAGCCCTGCCTGGCAAGCCACCACCATGGAAGAAAGTCTCCATCCCAAACCCCGGCCCACATTTGTCCTGTGGGCAGCAGACCTAGTGAATCACAGGGGTCCTAGTCCAATTAGGTTTGTCATTCTCTCCAACTTTGTGACTAGCCTTCTCTTCCACCATTCTCAGACAGACACACCATTCTGCTCTCAGAGAATGTGTTTCTAAAACCCAGCTCTATTGGCAAATGCCTGTCTTTGGACATCACCTAAACAGCCCTCATGGGGACCAAAAGCCCTGCAGAGACTCCAGCCTAGGGGAGGATGCCAAGAGCTCTGGGCAGGGTGGAGTACAGCTAGGCAGGCCCAAACAGCAGCAATGCTGGTGGTTACCTCCTCCAGCAGTGAGGACTCCAGCTGGCTTAGTTTCTCTTCCTTCTTCTTCAGCAGCACCTGTCCTTTCCGCATAGCCGACTTCATCGCGTCCAACTGCTTTGCTTCCTACAGTGGATCAACAGGCAAGCCAACGAGGAAAACAAAACAAGAATGACAGGAAATAATGTATATTGGTTAGGGTGACTTTCATTATCTCACAGGAAATCATGCTGCTGGAGTAAAGTTGCTCCCAAGTCTTCAAGAGCACATGAAGCAGAGCATACAGAGGGCAGAGCACATGCCTCTAAGCAAGTTCACCCCAAGGAAAAGGAGGCTTCACTTCCAAACCCTGCATGCAACAGGGTCAACAGCTTTGGTTCTGCAAATATGAATGCTCCCTATAATCCATGGAAGATATTATCACCTTCCCTGTCTTTGGTTGGCATATCAGCAGAGCTGATGAGTACTCAAGAACCCGTTTCCAAGCAAGAGTGAAATCACTTTAGAGCTACAACCATAAACTTGTACCTACTGATGGGATGGATACCTATCACTTCCTTTACTATGAGGAGAAAAGGTTATGGGATTTGCATGACACACAAATCCCTTTTTCCCCTACCTATACTTTCTCCATTTTTCAGGTCCCAAGAGCTCCAACTAACAATAAAGTTCCTGCAATCTAGCAAGCTACTGAGTGCTGGCTGCACTGCAGCAACTGCTTTGTAGAGCCTTCCTAGTCCAAAGCACACGCAGCAAAACAGAACTGGAGCTATACTACCATGCAATGCTCTGTTAGCTGTGGGCTATGTGTGCACACATAGGCACTTTTGGTCGCTCATCTGATGCACAGTAACATCACTGTAATCCAAAGCCTAAATTAGGTTCTCATTAAGCCTGTTCCTCAGACACTGCATTTGCACCATGTTCCTGAAGAGCTCTCAGCCTTCCTGGAGTAATCCACAGCCAGTCTGAGAGAAGGACTCTGACCCTTGTGTTCTGATGAGGAAGACACAAGCAGGGACATATCTATCATAAAAGATGTGCAAGACCTGATTTCCAGGAGGATGGAACACCCACAGCTGCCTGTCACTGCAGCTGCACAGCCAGGAATCTGAATCCCAGGGCCATGGATTCATTTGTGCAGCCACAATGCCCAACACCTGAACGCAGGCAGCGCTCAGGAGCTCACCTCTTCCAGGTTCTTGCGCACCCCCTCCAGGAGCTGGGAGCTGTCGGGATCCTGCACCACCTCCTGGGCTTTCTGCATATCTTGGCGCCACTGCTGCTTTGCAGCTTTCAGTGCCGTGTGCCTCTTCCTCATGGAGTGGGTCTGGCGCACCAGGAACTCCTTGGCATTCCTGATGGAGATCCCTTCCGCAGAGATGTAGCTCCTGACGCTACACAAGAGACAGGCGTGCTGCTGGCTTTCTGTGCTGACTGTGCCATCCTGCAAGCCTCATGCAGCACCCTCCCCAAAAGCAGATTATCAGTGCAATGCAGGTAAACCCAAGCAAAAAAATTTGCTTGTAAAACCAAAGCAAAAACGTTTTCCAGCAGCAGCTGGCATACAGATACTCACTGGTCAAACTGGAAGTCACTGTCCTCATGGCTTTGAGAGGGTGGGGAAGCAGGCTCTCTGGATGAGTGCTGAGGAGTTGAAACATTTCAAAAATTAAGAAACATGTATGGGAAACAGAACCCCAAGACCCCATAAGAATCCAATTAGGAGCAAATATTCAGAATGACATCACCATGGTATTGCCGAGATCCAAAACCAGTGCCAGGGATGTTTTGTGACTTCAAAAGTAAAAAACACATTTCTATCCCTGACTTGAGCCCTGCTTTTGACTCCAAGGGCACTCAAGTATCTTGCACTCCTTTCCCACCCCCCCGGTAATAACAGACAGAAATCAACAAATACTACTAAACATATTGATGTCCCTGGCAAAGAAAAATGCATTACTGCATCTCAAACAAGTTCACCCAGAAGGAACAAAAGCTCGGATTTTCAAGGGAGTTACAGCCTCAGATCTCAAGGCAAGCACCTTTACAGTCTGCTTTACTCACAGCTTGAATAGTTTCTCTCAGGTCTTCAACATGGAGCTCAGCTTTCCTTCTTGGAGATTGTACACTTTCTTCTGCCTCCAGTTCTTTCAAAGTCTCCTGTTTGCTCCTGACAGCTGCTTCCAGCTCACTGCCACAAGAAGAAGCAACAGTGGCAGCACCTGATGAGACAGCAGGTCTGTCTAGCCCAGTAATCTGTCTGCAATGGTGTCCAAAGTGACCTCCAGTTTCCAGAAGGGAAAGGGCCACAGATGTGCAAGAACACCAGTATCAGGTCTGTGGTGTGATGTCATTTTCCCTGCCCAGCCAGAGGTTCATTGCTTCACACCCTTACCCAGAAGCTCAGCTGTCTTATGAAAATCTTTCCTTTGCATTTCAATGCCCTGCTCAAAACATCTTATTAACCTCTTAAGACAAATGCAGAGACAATAAACAAATGAACCTGACAAGCAAAGGCAAAGGGACAAATCTACACAGTGAGTTATTAATAGATCTGGAAACAGACCCTTGGACCTCCGTGCCCTTGACATGCAATAAAACCACCACTAGGATTCTGAATGGATGTGGCCCAACGTACAAGAAGCTCAGAGGTAAGGGAAAGGTCCAGGTTAGGTTAGAGAGGTTTCTGTTAGGGGTATAAGGTAAATTTTGTTTTGTATTCAAGGAAATTTGTCATACACACACCTGATGCGTTTTTGCAGCCTCTGGCTTCGGGTCTGCAACAAGTCCACCTGGGCCTCCAGCTCAGCTTTCTGGTCCTGGAGTTCTTCAAGAGACCTACGCAGTTGCCAGATGGACTCAAGGAGGCTGGCATGCTCCTTCCTGTTCTCCTCCAGGCGGAGCTGAGAAGCTAAAGCAGCTTCCTACAAGAAAACCAAAAAACCCCTCATAGCAATTTCCCCAACACCAAAATAAAAGGCACACAACATGCAAGAGCTTGCTACCTGCACAGTTCACAGGAGGTCCCAGAGCTACAAATGCACACCCCACACACCAATCCTGGGAGGACTGTCTCTTCTTTTTTGGAAACAGCTCAGAGCTAATCAAACTCCCAGCAGGATGGCACTCCAGGCTAAGGCAGCGAGGCATTTTCAGACTCACAGTTTAGAAGCAACAGTTTGTTTTTTATAAAGCCATAGTTCTAGCATGCTGCCCTCACCCCCAAACAAAAAGCAGCACTACACCTCCCCAGAGTTAAGACATACATACATCTCTTTCTAGCTCAGTCCGTCTGTCTTCATCCAGCAGCTGCTGCCTTTTCTTTCTCAGAGACTCCTCCTATATACAGATGAGAAAGTAGGTGAGTGTCAGAGCAAAGAGACTGCTGATGCTGAGCAGCACTTGAAGTAGAGGTCAGGCCTAAGTCTCAAGACCATTTCAAAATACCTGAGGTTTGTTGTCAGTTTTGCTTTATTCCCTCCCACACACACAGGCAAGTTCCCCTCCCTTTATTTGACTTCAAGTGAGAAGCTGGGAATATTTGCATTCCTGTGGGAAGAACACCCCTTCCTGCTTAGCTGCAAAAGTATTCAAGGCACATGGACATTTCTGCAGGATCTCGCTTTTATGAAGCCTCTGGTTGCCTCCAGCATTTCTCCACCTTTTTATTTCCTCACTTCTGTGCTGCTTGGAGAGGAAGGCCTGACTGAAGCAAGGTTATCTACAGCCCTTGGCACAGCCAGGACTTAAGAGATCTGGCAGGAAAGGGCATCAGCCAGTGGTTTTTGCCAGCTCCACAGGAGCATTCGGAGTGCTTCATTCTCCCACTCTGCTGCCCAAGATCTGGAAACCCTCACTCCCTTTTCATGGCAGCAGGGAGAAAAGGAGGTAAATCAGGAAGGGATTGACTAAAGTCTGAAGCGATGCTAAATGGAACATGCCACCTTGAATGATCCCTCTGCCACTCTCACAGCCACTTACTGTTTCCCAAAGCACTGAGCAAACCCAGAGCACTAACTTCCACTGCAAACAACAGCCATGAGGCTGTACCACTAGGAATGCTTAGCCCTGCTCTGACTTGTGATGGAAGTTTTACCTGTAACTTGGATGGCAGCAAAAGGCCCTGGCTGAGCACTTCTGAGAAGTCCTCCATAAGGGAGCAGCACAGCCCAGGAAACCTCCGCAAGCCCAGGAAACCTCCGCAAGCCCAACAGAGCTGACTCACCTGGCTAAGGAGCTGCAATGATCTAGCTTTGATGTTCTTTGCGCGCATTTCAAGCTCATTTTCTGAATCCTCGAGTTTTCTTTCCTGTCCAGAGATGTTGAGTTAGAGAATGGCACAAGTTCCTCGCTCACCAGGCAGAGCTCTGCCACCAGGAGGAACAACAAAAATTGGGAAACATGACCTGCCACTTGTGTCACCCTTGGCTGTAGAGGGTGGCAGGTGCACCGAGGTGTGTTGGCACCCAGGCCATCCCCAAGCAGCCAAGTCACAACCACCTGCTAGGCAAAGCATTCTCCTCACCTTCTCCCTGTGCCTGTGCTGCAGTGCAGTAAGCCGCTCATCCAGCTCCGCCTGCAGAGCCTTCACCTCAGCTTCATGAAGGTGTCGGAGGCGTACCATCTCACTTCTGAGGCCTTCAAACAGCTCCGCTCTTTGCTTTCTCTCCTGTTTGTTGCAAAATACAAACAAGAAAAGCAGCCGAGTGAAGCACACTGTTCTCCAGCAAACCAACATGAACACACAGGACACACCCTCTGGAAAGCCAGCCCATCACACAGCAGCTCCTGAGCAAACACTAAATTCAGCAGATTAAAACCTCTTGCTTACAGGGACAACATTGTCAAGGGAATGGTTCACAAAAGAAGAAACAACCCATGAAACTAAGGTTTTGTCACACACTGCTGACTGTAGAGTAAAAAATGGGAGACAGAAGGCTTTCCGGAATAGGCACCTGCAAAAACGTGAACAATCTTCTCTTGTGCAGAAGTCCACAAATGCATGTGGAAGTTGCCTGCACAGAGAATATTTTGACAGCTTATCCTTATACGCCCAGCCTAAATTCACTTTACATCATGGCAACAATACCCAGTTCTCCTAAAGAAAGGAGATTTCCAATTTTAGGAGTGGCTGAGATAGGCAGGTCTGGCAAGCAGCAGTGCCAGTCCAGGTACAGCCCAGCTGAGCGAGCCACTAGTCACTTCCCAAATTCACTGCTCTCCCCCAGCAGTACCTCCTCCTCATACTGATTCTGAATCCGTGCTAGGACCTCCTGGTGCTCCTCCTTCATCCTCTCCATTTTCCTCTCATGGTCTTTTTCCACTTTGTGGCGTTTCTCTCTCATAAGCTCGCTGAGCTGCAAGGATGACACGGAAAGATGTTTCTCTGAACTACAGTGTTGCACTACAGTGGTCCCCCAAGAAAGCAACCTCTCACATGAGCAGAAGGACTGAAGTTCAGAGTACCTTGCAAGTGGGATCAGGCTGTGGCCTGGGTAGCACAAGGAAAGCACCCTGGTGAGGCGAGATGCTGCAGGGGTGTCCTTTCCCCTAAGGCACCACTATCACCCCTGGCCAGGGAACGTGGCCTCTCAGACCTCACCACACATCCAAGGAGAGAGGGTGAAGAACCTTCAGCAATCCAAGATGAATACTTGCCTCACGTTCGTATTCTGTTACGTGATATGCTTTTTGCTGCACTTTCTGCTCTGCTCTCTGCAAGTCTTCACGCAGCTGTGACTCCTCATTCCTCTGTGCCTCTGCTATCTGGGTTTGCAGGCTGGAAATGACCTGCCATGAAAGCCACCCACAGAGACTTGTCACCGTTCTGACAAGATCCATTTAGTGCCCTCCTACAGAGAGCAAGCAGGATGGCAAAGACCAGCGTGTGCATTATCACCACCCCCTACTTGAAGCGTGTCCAAATGCTGAGCCAGACCAGAAGCACATTTAGGAAGTGGAAAAAAATTAATGCCACCTTTAGTGAAAATGTGGGGAAAAAAACAATTTACATTCTAAGGACACCATCTTTTACCTTATGATGCTTCTCTTCTGCTGCAGATTTCAGCTGCTGGAGTTCAGTTGCAAACTGTTTCTCTAGCTCTTCTACTGCCTACAGGAAGACAAGCAAGACAGTCTGCTGGAAAACCTTTATGTGTGGGGACATGCTGTACAAGATGCATTTGCAATTAACATCCATCCATAAGCATCAAAAAAGCACAACAGTAACCCCCTTTCAAACCAGATTAGGTACAAGGTGCCTTTACTGTCCGTGTGCTTTCCCTCCCAGGAGATCTCAGTTGTGCTGTGCTGGAACGAATATGAACTGCCTCCATTCAAGAACTCCCCAGGCTCTCTGGAGGACTAAAGCAGCAGCCAAAGAGGTATTCTGGTCTGATAAAATGGCTTGGTTTTGTTTGGCAGAGACACACAGTGATCCTTCTCTTTTCTTCAGATGCCACGTGGCCCCTTAAATAATTGTTATTTAATCACCACTGTAACAAAAATCGGAGCAGTACTCCTCCCCACCTCAGTCATGCATCTAACAGCATGCCTAGCATCTTTCCTTTATGTTTTAAGTGAGCCACTATTAAAGCACATGCAGGTGTTATTTCACCTCAACACTTTACCATTGCAATGCAAGCCAGGTCAGCATGAACAGCATGGGTCTGACCCTAGCAGGCAATAAAGATCTCACCTTCTTCTTTTCCCTGTCTAATGTCTCCTTGAGCTCGCTCAGGAATTGTTCCTTCTCTTGTTCCAGCTCAGTCATCTCTTTCTGCTGAGCTTCCTCCATTTCCAGCTTCATTTTCTCCAAAACAAGCTGCTGCTTCCTCTCCAGGTTCTGCTTCTCCATTACCTGCTGGGATTCCCACTCCTCTTGCAGTTTCTGCAGCATGACCTCTTGCTCTGCCCTGGTAGGTTTGCAACAAGAACACGGACAGAAGCAAGTCAGATTTTGGTACTTCACCACTGGACTCCATTTAGGAACCAGAGCCAAGAGAAGACACTGCTATAGGATAGGACATGCAAGCCAGAAGAAACTGAGAACCACAGCACACAAATTCACAAGCATATCAACTAAAGCCTTGGAAATAAAGAGCAAAGCAGTCAGGTGGAGACCGATCTGTCAACTGAGTAAAAAAGAAATAACAAAATCTAAGTTCTCCAGTGTCTGCCTCCTCCAGTTGTTTCTAATGGCTCTTAAGACCTGTGAAGATACATCCACTCAAACCAAGCTATGCTGCCAAGAGCAGCCATCCTTGTAGATGCCTTTTCTGTCATTTACATGCCCCAGAGCTGTGCCTGGTCCAACGTTACAGCAACACCTCTCTTCAGGACACTTATGTACTCTATGTCCTATTTAGCAAAATTTCATTGGCTCCAAGGCAGCAGAGCTGTTACCATTAAGGACCATCAGTTTTGCCTTCTATCAACCCACAGCTCCCCTGCACATACAGCATCATGGTTAGGGCCTCATACTTGCTACCAAGGCAGGGTACCAGCTATGGGAGGCTCAGGAGGACCAGTACCTCCACTTTGAGCGGTTGCTGGTGGCATGCCAGCTGCTTCCCTCCCAGACCTGCAGAGTTTATGTCCCCAGGGTTGGTAGCAAAACTTTTCACCTTATCTTCTCCTTCTCTGCCTCAGTCTCCGAGGTGATTTTGGCTCGCAGCTTTGCAAGTCTCTCAGTTTCTTCCTTTCGGACACGCAGCTCTTCCTCCTCAGAAACCTTTGCCAAATCTTCTTTCAGAGTCCTAAGAGATGAGCAGCCAGGGGAAAAAAAAAAAAAAAAAAAAAAAAAAGAAGGCTCATGAAGCTTTAATATCTTCAAATCACCTCCCCAAGGCCTAGAGATCAACTGCTGCTCCCACTAGCTGGGCCTGCACGAGCAATGCATTCCCAGGGCTCCAGAGCATTAATTTTCCTCCATACCTTCAGAACCTGACTGCTGGCATGAGACACAGCCCCCCTGCATCAAAATTTTGCAGCGGGTTTTTAAAATGCACTATATCATCATAGGTGGTACTTGTTTTTTGGTGTCCCCCCCCAAGTAAATGAAATCAGCTCCTATTAAATGAAAGCAGGCTCCCAGCCAAGGTACCTGGATGCATTAGTACATCTGTAAGCTTCATATTTTCATATGACACCTTTTACTACTGCTTTATTACTGCATAGACATGCTTCCCTTCAGGTACAATTTCTGTGTCTTTCTTCACACCCAAGACAGCATTCCCATGACATTTCATGTCAAGATACTGTTTCTGGCTGGGTTGGTGTGCTAAGAACATGACTATCAAGGCCACCTGAAATAAAATACAGGCCTCAAGAGAAAAATCCACCCAGGGAAAGGACACAGCTCCCAGTGCTGTTCTGCTCCCTGGATTGCTATTGGATCTTCACACACTGGCTGGGTTTCACAGACATCCATGCACTATTCCTTAAAGCCTTGTTTGGAAGTCCCTCTGTAAAACATACAGTACCAGAGTTTCAGATAGTTCCTCTGGGGTAACCTCATCTCCTCTAACGGTCCAATTTCAAGTCCTGTTACTACCGTTTAGCCCAGGATTTGAACGTCTGCCAGGTGGTAAAGCTCCAAGCACTGAAGTGGAAACTTTTCCCAGGTTAACCATCAGAGACAGGTTCAGAGCTCTGAAAGCTGCATATGTACTGAACCAAAGCTAGTCTTACAGGAGATGGGAAGATGCTCTCTTGCCTGTATTGGAGAGTGCTTTCCTGAGGCAGACTGCTCTCTACACACAACACTAACAGCAGATTGCTAGTCATTTCAAGATGTGTGGATCCTCATGCACAGGATTGTCTGTGCCAGGCAGAGTTCTGTACTCCTCCCCAAAAGCCTTGTTCTTGCCTCCTTTGCCCACAACTCTGCAAAGTAGCACCACTTTCAAGGTGGTGGCCTATGGCAGCACAAGCCTGTGGCCACCAGCAAGGAAATCACAGCTAGGAAAGGCTCAGAGGATAAATAGGGGGGAGAGGGAGTTAAAAGAGGAAAGTACCTGAGGGATTTTTCTTTTTGCTGATGAAGCTTCTCAGCTTCTTCCTCCTCCTGCTGCCTCATCTGCTCCTGGAATTGCTGAATTTTCTCCTTCTTTGCTTGCAACAAATGCATTTTCTCTTGCTCAAGCTCCATCTCCATCTCCTTGGCTATTCCCTCCAAGGATTCTTCACTAGGCTGGTTCAACAACTGCTCGTGTTTGATTTCCTTCTCAGGTTGCCTACCAAAAAGAAAAAGCTCCTTTGGCAAAAGGGTGACAGAAAAACAAGTAACAAAAAGCGAGCAGCAACATCCCCCCAAACAGTATCAACTCCAAACCAAAAATCCCAGACCCACCTAGTCTAGAAGCTTCACTGTCGACAAAGGACATGCAGAATCCCCACTAGACCGCAGCCGCTTGTGGGTTGCTGTGGAGCCCTCACTGTTTCGCTCACGGGAGGTAAGGAACAGCAGTGTAGGTAGGTGGAGGGCACAGAGGCAGAAGACAAGCTCGCTACAGTAAAGCACACTTTACAAGGCTGTTGGGGAACATGCAGCACATGCTCAGGGTTTTGAGTAGCATGTTACCTCAGGTAACAGCTTGGGGATGCACCCACACACTGTGGTGGGCCCTCTTCTTGACTCCCACAGAAACTCTGACTGATAAAGTATTAAACCTAGCCCTAGCAGCACTCATGTCCTGAATAACTCATATTTTGGCCCACTAGAGCTACCCTTGTGAGGGCAACATGGGCTCACTTCACAAAGGATCGAGTAGCTATGAAACCCTGGCTTGGGCTGCCAGGCACAAAAGCAGATGCAATCAGTACCTGTTTTCAGTGCAGGAATTGGCAGCGCACTTCTGATGGACCAGGTATTTTTCTGCAATTGCAATCTAAAGTGTGCTGGGTGTTTGCCAGCTCTAGGCAACAGAAAGCCCTAAGCACTCCAAAAATTCAAACCCAATCTGTTTCTAATTAAGTTTTTTCATACAGTGAGCAGCAAAATTATAAGGTCTGAGAGACGCTGAAGGGGAAGGAGGGGAAAACGAAGATTAGTATAGGAAAAAAAATTTTATTCTTTGCTAGTGAAAGCTGTAGCAGGAAGGTCTTGCTGTGATCTGAGACTGCTAGTGTAAGGCAGAGGGACTTCTGTTTTGCCAGGAATCGGGGAAAATACAGCCCCAGTAACAGAGCCTTAAGTCAAAAGAGAAAAGGTCACTTCCGCAGCCATTAGCAAAAAGAACAAGACAGAAAAAAAGAACAGTTGGGTTCTGGAAAAATCCCGCTTCACTAGTGCTCCCCCGTAACACTACATGCTCCAGGCCAACTGCAGAGATGCCTACAGAAGGTGTCATTTATCAGACTGCTCTGCAAAGCAATTCAGCCACGTCCACCTTTTTATCATCTTCTTCCTTTTGCCCCAGTTATTGCTTAAAAAGAGATCCAGCCAACACACACACACACTTACACAACTCAACACAATTCCTAATACAAAAAGGGAGATACTGTGCTGGTCTCCACATGAAAGATTGCTTCTCCACCACTTTGTCCCGAGAGACACGCTGCCTATTTTTTCCAATTGCATCTGCTGATCTGTCATTTGACATAGAAAGCAAAGTCAGCACAATCATTTCTACTGAGATCTTCTATCGCAGTGGTACGTATCTGCAAAGACCATCAATTTAGTACAGCAATAGTCCACTGACTTTTGCAGGGAGCTTGAGCTCCACCATCCTGTGCTCTGACCTTATTCTCTCAAAGCAACCAATGTTCCCACTGACTAAAAATGGGGTGATTTGTTGGGTTTTTGTTGTTGTCCCCATCACCCCCCCCCCCCCCCCCCAACCTCAGCACCACTCAGCAAGTGAACTCAGGAGTCTGTGAAAGCAGTTATTGAAGGAGGGTGAATGCTTAGAGCCTCATTAGCGACACTGGTAATAAGGAGGCTTTTCCAAACACAAAGCAAACAGCTCTTTCTCCATCCCAGAGAGTCCTGTGCCACAGACCCCAAGGGCTGAGCTGCTGTTCTCACCCTCCCCAGTACAGACTGTTCACTTGGCACTCTCACCAGCGAAACAGCTGCTCGGATTTGCATACGGAGATGTTCCAGCTCTGCTGTGCCCACCAAACCACATCTCCTAGTGTGCCGTCTTCACACACTAACTTCAAACACCACAAAGGGGAACAAAAGGACAAAAGCTGTTATGCTTACAATACCAGAGACTTAAATGAAGCCCTTACGCTTTCTGCGGGACAGCAAGCTCCTCCAAATTGATTAGGTTATCCAGCAATCCCTCCTCCAGCTCCTGGGCCACAGCCTCCTCCCGACTGGGATTTTCTAAAGCAAAACACTTCTCTTCTGGCATTTCACAAGCACTTTGATCCCTCTCACTTGGCAGCACAAAAGAGGTAACAGAAGACCAGATTAGCACAGATCAGAGTCTACTGGCTGCTGCAGGTAGACAAGACAGGGGAAGATGGGATGCACAGCTGACTTAAATGGGCACCAAACCATGCCTGCCAACAGGACCTGTTTGTCCAACATGGGGCTGCCAAAGGCACAGCAAAGCTCCAAACCATTCCCACCACCTCAAGGTCCGCCAGACTAACAGGCAGCAAAGGATTTAATGAGTGTCAGTCTCAAAATGCTGAATCCCATCCCTGGATTATTCCCCCCTCTTTCCAGGCCCTTAGAGAATTTCCCTAAGATAAGTCAAGCCCTACTAGCAATACTCACACTGTTGTCCAAATTACAGATGGAAATATTGGCAGGCATGTTTACATCTACAGTCCTACTTCACCTGGGAAGTACAGAGAAGAGAGACAAGGCAAGCACGAGCTAGCTTTAGAGGCAGAGAGAAAGAAAGGATGCACAGCTGGGAAGCAGGTACCAAGTGATAAGGAGACAACTCTTGCAGGAGGAACATGTTTTCGGGGACCTTCTCATGAACAGCTCCTCTAAGAGCCACACTGCAAGTCTAAAGTGTCTGCAGCCAGTCATTAAGATGGACTGCAGCTGCTTCTGTTCACAAGTTTTCCTGGCACAGGCAACAGCTTCTTGGTTCCTAGTGCCCCAGAGTATATGTAACTCTGTGCAGAGGCTAAGAGTTTTGACACAATTCATCTATAAACGGCACATGCTGCAGCTCTCAAAGGAGGAGGGGAGGGGCTCACTGCTCAGCACAGTGTTTCAACTGTTTTAAACAAGTCACCACAAACAGGCTGAAAATAGCTCCTCTAGACAGTCTAGTCCTCACAGTAGCTAAGGGTCTGGAAGCCAGCATTGCTCTTGCTTACACCTGGGCAACCAGTGACTTCCTCTAGGCCACCTCTATGGAAGGAAGTGGAAGAGAACTGCTGACATTACAGCTGGACTCTCAGCCACCAGTAAGAGGTACCAGGCTGGCCCTGGGAGCCTTCAGCTACAGGCTCTGCCTAGTGAAGAGCTGGCAGCCCAGCAGGACCAGCACTGACCAAACCAGAAAGGTCCGTCACAGGGCAACTGCCAGTGGCTAAGTCTTCCATGGTTAAAACCACAGGGCACACCACACAATGTTAACAGGTTCAGACCATCTTGGCAAGAGCGTGACTTTCTCAGCCTTAGAGAAAAGTCAGATAGCTGTAAGGGAAACAGAAGCCAGCTCCACATCTGGGGCAGTCACAAGAAAATGAAAGACAGGCAGTTTTGCTGCCTACCCAGCCAGAAGCTGAAATGAAGCTGAAATCTGCTGAGGCAGTACTAAGGAGGTGGCAGGAGAAGTGAGAGGTTTAGTGGGAAAGACCCTGTGAGAAGCTGCAGCATCTCAGGGTGTTCTACAGGGGACACCTGTACAGGTTACAGTGACTGGAGCAGAGCAGGGGCAGACAAGACAGGAAAGTCATCTGGAGCTAGAGCTGCCCATGCCTCCTTTGTTGCTCTGACTGTTTGTACCATACCTCTCAGCAGCTTTTGTTCTTTTGCTTTGCTCTTCCTCTATACTGGCTTTGCTTTGGTCTTTTTCCTCTTCTCCCAGTTCCTGAGCCTGCAGGTAAAAGCAAACAGTGTGGAGTTTGCTGGCTCCTTCACCACCAAAGCCTCTCAGGACCTTACAGTGGTTCCGCTGAAGGGCACCACTGCTCTGGTCCAGCACATCAGCACTGAACCCCAGGACCAAACGGCATCCACAGGCTGCTCCAGAATGCTCAAATGAGTGTGCCAGCTTCCTCTTCTGCAGGTAACCAAGAGTCTCAAAACAGAGGAACGCCTTGCAGAAGCAGTTCCAGCAGCACAGCTGAGAGGCCTGGGAGCTCAGCTCTCCGGGTTGTGTCAGGTTATGGTCTGGGGGTTGCTTTTTCAGTACAGAAGATGAGCTCCCTGCCAGCACTAAGCACTTTGGACACAGGTTTGGTTTTTTTCCAAAGGTCATCTCACATATCCAAGTAACACTAAACTCCCTGAAAAGCATAGGACAAAAATCTCCTAAGAGAGGAACATCACACAAAACTAAAACAACATGCTGTGGCCATAAAGCAAATGGATACATTGGCTGTGACCAAAATCACAATAGGACTCAGTCCTGCCTTACATCCTGGTTCTCAGGCAGATTGTGATGGGCAGTATACACACAGTCTCACCTACCCAGGGATTTCCGAGTATTCACTCCACAACACATCAGTCTGGGTGCTGCTGAGGAAGCCAGCCCCCTCAGTAACACACTCTGAGCAACCTCAGTTGGCTTATTTATGACATAGTAAATACTTGAAATATGAATAGCAAATATTTGAATACGAAGTAGTCAGCTGCTCCTTTTCCCACCTGCCAGGCACCTCTGTCCCCACAGCAGGCACACACAAACGTGTGCTGCGCCTTTCACCTGAGGAGGGGAAGAACTTCCCTCTTCAAGCTGTCAGCCCCACATGAGAAAGCAGCAAGGGCTCAGCCTCCCTGCTGAGGTTTCTGGTCCCCAGAAGAGTAGCCCCTTCATAAATTCTTGGGGACCACAGAAACAGCAGGTGAGCTCAGCCCTTGCCATGCAGGAGCATACCATGGAGCAAGGCCAAAATAACACAGAATTAAAACAGCAGTAATGTATGTAAATGTGCAGCAGAGCAAACAGCAGAAGGATTCCCCGCAAGTGCTGTCACCTTCCATCACATCAGCCTGGTCAGAGCTCTCCCAGGCAGCTCCCCCTCCCAGCCTCCCTCCTGCCCCGGTGTAACTAATGACTTCAATTCCCGAGAACCAAGGAGCTCGGCAAATGTTTCCTGGCTCAAAACAGGCTCTGTCACTGCTGCCTGTGAAAGGAAAGAAGCCAGACAAATAGAGAACGAGATCTTCCTGGGAATAGGGATAACCAGTCAGAGGGTAATGCTGCTGACCCCACACATGGGGCCACTGCTGCACCCCTGCCCAACATGCCTTCACAGGAGGGTAGTCCCTCCCCAGAAGTCACAGGCTGCAGGAATCTCTGGACACATTTGAGAAGGTGAAGACAGCACCTGTCAGCAGGGAACCAGGGCTGATTTAAAGCCTTGTCTGTGAAATTACCAGAGACACTTGCCCCTCCTGTTGCCTCAGGATCCCCAGCAGTCTTCTGCACTGCTTAAATGCTAGGCTGCATCCCACAGAGGACATTTCACACGGTCACGATACAAAGGCAGTCTTGTGGACACCGGAAAGTGGGATGACACATAATAGGCCATCTCCTCCCTCTGCACAGCTCAGTTCCCAAGGGAGCTCAGCAGGAGAATCTCCACACACATCAGCTTAGATCGCACGCCTGCTTCCAGCTTCTCACCATCACCCTCAGTGCAGCAGCAGGGCCAGCAAAGCAGGATGCCAGCACTTTAAATGCCTGTTAAGTGAAGGGTGAAAGGAGCAGCCTCCCCACCGCTAGCAGAGAAGCCAGGTCTAGCAGGAAGCAGCCCACACAGCCTCTGCAAGCTACCACAGCTCCTGCCAAAACACACTAACCCAAAACCTCCAATACTGTGTGCTCATGTAGCTGACTGAGGTGGTCTTTTTTTAAAAGAGAGTTTTTTGCCAATATATTCAAAGCAAGGCAAGCTCATTACATGGAAGTAAGCACATGCCTACAACCCATAGTCACTTCAGACTAGCCTCTGTCTACAGACACAAAAGAGCAGCTGCAGTTCTGCAGGCAGCACCATTTCAAATCCACCTCTCTCCTCAAGACAGATCTGTAACAAACTCCAAACGTGGCTGCTCCAACAAGACATTTGTATGCACGGCAACTGTGCTGCAGTGAGAGGGAGAGGGGGAGAACGCAGCAGGCATATGTTTTGTTTTCTCTTCACATCTGATTATGCTCATTATTAGGCACAAGAGGACAGGTGTATTCTCCAGACAACCTTACAAACTGGATTGCTCCTCTCTGCTGGACAGGTGGCAAGTTTGCCACTTGGGGTCTCCTCCGGTGCAGCTGATCAACTCGCTTACAATCAGAGCAAGGCTGAGTAACCCCAGCTGGAGCCTGACCCCATGCGTTGCTGTGCGGCACACTTCCAGCCAACAGACTGATAAGCTGAGATGGCACGGGAGAGGGGTAGCTGAGAGGGCTCAATAGGAACGCGAGAATGAGGAAGCCAACTTGGCAACACACTGAGAAGACAAGGATAAAACCTCAAGATGCACAGCAGTCTTCTTCACTCACAACTGCCTGATCATAGTTATGTCCCGGGCTAACATGGTCTAGGAAGCAGACACATGCATGCATACGTACACTCCTTCATATGCCACAGACTCACTGAAAGGAGCCTATTTTTCCCACACCCTACATGAAAGCAGGCAAGACAACCAAATGCTTAAAAATAAGCTTCCCTATACCAAAATCTGTCAGAGGGAGTTAATCTCCTTTTTTTCCCCAATTTATGCTATCGTGTTCTGTTACACAAATCCTTGCCATCTGCTTAAGAGAAAAAAAGGACAAATATACTCACAAAAGAAAAAAGTAAGATAGACTCTGCTTCCCACCATTCCCCAGGAAAGCCATTTATCTACATTTGTAGTGGGGCAGGGAAAGCATACATGTGCACTTGCATGCATGCACCCTTCACAAGCCACCTCTCCTCAAAGTTTATGTTTTGTGTAGCTACCTGCATCTCATCTCTGCAGAAAAAAAACCATGCACTAGTAGTGCTGCTCTAATCCCTGAGACTTAACACATCACTTCTGTTTGCCTCTGCGAAGCCTTTATGCCGATAGCATCACCCTGTTTCTAGTGCACCACAATACAGTATTTTACCCTGCCTGTTCACAGATTGGTCCCTGATCACATACATAGCACTTACCTTGCACGTGGGTCTGTCCAAAGCAGGAGACAGAACCCCCACATCCAGTACTTGCTCAGAAAGCCGACTCTGGAAGCCCAAGTCCTAAAGAAGAAAGCCAAAAAAGGATCAGTGTCTGATGAGCATGTGCAGGTTTTGCCAGAGATCCTGAGACTAGGCCAAAATCCTAACACAGCTTGGAATCTACACTCACCATCCCTCTGACAGCAAGCCTTTTGTAGCACTAGACATTTGAACAATTAGAAAGGTTTACAGCACGTAGGAGATGGCTACACTAAGACTCAGGCCCGTGTCCAAGCATAGGTCATAAATGTACTGCAGACAGATGGCAAGTTGAGCTTTCTCTGTTTCCCAAGGTGCAGAGGCACAGGCAGGCAAGGTGGTTTATGCAGAGCTACCTGCTGGGACAATGACAGACAGGGGTGCTCAGTAAATCAGGATTCCCTATGGGCTTGGCCCCCGGGAGCACGCAGCACAGAGGTTCCCTTCACTGATGGTCCTTGAGGAAACTCTCCTTGCAAGGCCACGCAAGGAGTACACGGTGGTATCGCAGGGTGGTGAGCTCTGTCACGCTACCTGTGTGCGCTTCCATGCCACCAAGCACAGCAGGCAGGGGTGACACACAGCACGTCCAAAGCAAGCAGATCTTCCCCCAGCCTCTACTGCTCTCATTTATGATAGTGCTGCAGATTGCCAGAGATTTTTCCTAAGAGTCAGCTCCTGCAAGTTGCCCACAAGCTATTCACTCTCTGAGATAATTCTCCCTCCTGGCAGAGTCTCTAGGGGTCCTTGCACTTGGCTGCACACAGGGAGCATGTGCATGTGTGCACACACATGCCCGCAAGCAAGCACTACAAAAGGTATTGTTTGAGGCTGCAGCCACTTGCCAACACACAGGCTTGTACTAACACCGATAAATAATGATATTCTCAGCCATTCGCTGGCCATGCCGCCTCTGCTCCCACTGGCAGATGGCAATGGCAGTTTCCTGCAGAGATGAAGAGATGCTGATGGGCATCCTCCCCCCTCATCTCAGGCCTACCCTCCCGCATGTTCTCCCTCTGAGACCTGCAGGAACCAGGTCTCCCGGCCATACAGACTCCCCTTAGAAAGAGCCACCGAGTCCCTTAAAGCATAGTTTTTACACTGCTTATTATTTTCCTTTTTGCAATTATCTGAGTACCACCCCAGCTTTAAGTGACCTACTTTTCCAGGGATATTACCTCATCCACAGACAGAACCTGCTAAGTGCAGGATGACATTGCTGGCCTGTGCCACAGCTGTAAGGTCATCGCTTAGCAGTTAAGGAGTCAGGCAATTGGACTGCAAGAGGTGGGCATAGCATTAATGTTCCCAGAGGAACATGAAACCCACACCCAAGGGGCAAGGAGCTTTTAGTGACTCACCATAGGCCGAATCAGCTCACAGTCTGAGTGGTCAGAGACTTGCAAGTCGTCCCCACAGTCACTGGTCTTGGATGCCTTTGAAAGCTAAGAGGAGATATGCATTACAGCCTGTACACATCTTACCCCTGCAGCTTCACCTAGGTGTTTCCAACAAGATGACAACTGATACTGGGAAGACAAATCTGGCCTCTCTATAATGTAGGGAAGAAAAGGTGACTGAACATCACAGGAAAGACAACACTAAGGGTGTGACCCACAAGACAAGCACAAAACACCACTTCACAGGAGGGCAGGGGCAGGAGATGGGACCAGGGAGGTCAAAGAAGTGCTCTTCAAATATCCCTGATAAAAGGCACTTGCTTACTGTCCTCTGTCCCTTCTGCAAGGATCTCTGCAGCTCTTGGAACCCCCCAGCCCACCACACAGAACAGCACCATGGTCTTAAAGGGACTTTAAAAGCACACCTTGCCATGCCTAACCACAGCAAGGACTCCTATGTTCCCAGCCATCCTGAAACAGTACATAACTATTCAACATGAACACCCATGGAGCCCTGCTGACTTCAGCAGAACCACCCAGATGCGTAAAGCATGCGGGTGTTTGTAAAAGCAAAGCTTTCGACGTCAAGTTCTTCAGGACAGAGCATGTTTTCCAAGCTCAGTTTTACAGCTTATCCTTTCTTAAAGGCACTACACATCAATAGAACTAGAAAAATCATCCAAATCAGCAGGAAGGAAGCTAGGTTGGAAAGAGAGAGTTTATCAGATCTCATATTCTAACATTTCCAGAAGACACTGAAGAAGAGTGGATAGCATCTGTCTGGCACCCCAGTTGCAGGAGCCAGGCCATGAACCCATCTGCACCTTGTGACAGTTAATGGTTCTTCTACTGCCAGAGACTGCACAATCAAATACCCAGGTTCAGCTGACTGCAGTCAGCTGTTGGGCCAGTCCTCCTCCCAGAGAGTGCTAGAAAAGCCATGGGCAGACTGGAAGGTACTACGTTCGGCAGACCAGAGCTACAGCTCCGGTGCCAGCCCCGAGGTACCGTCCTTCCCCACTCTGACCTCACACCTCCCCATGGCGTCCTTCCGCAGAGCTGCGGATATCGCAGCTGGCAGCTCACTTTACACTTTTGCCCCATCTCTGCATAAGCTGAGAAAAACAACAGAAGGAGAGAAACAAAGCAGCATGGACAGCTGGGCTTGGTGTGAACTTCATTATAAAACCTGCTTGCTTAGTACAGATGGCAGCACTGAAAGCCGAGACTTATTTCTCCTCCAAGACTCAAAACACGCGTCACAGTTCAGGGTTTTTGCCTGTCGGTTGCTTTGGACAGCACTTTGTGTATGCTTAAAAGAACGATTTCCTTGCTCCATACTAAAGATGCCAATCTGGGAACTCAGAGCACTTGTGCCCCCCCAGGAACACCCTGCTGATTAGGAAGGCACTTACACTGACTTACAGAAAACAAGTAAGCACTCGAAAAGCTTTCCTGAATAAGGGCTTTACAAACCAATGGGAACAGCCACAGCAGCTTCCACACCAAACCCAACCCATGCAGGCAGGTCTCTTACTTTGCCAGCATCCAGCCTGCTGTCTGTTTTCAGATCAGCTGCTGCTTCTTCCCTCATTTCGTTCACGATCTTTTCACCAACAGACGCGGTGTCAACAGTAGCAGCCAGACTTGCCAGCTGATCTGCCTCAGCAGCTTCAGCAGCTGGAGATGCAACTCTAGGTTGCCCAGCACCACTGGGCACATCTGTCCCTGCTGCACTCCTTTCCCCCAGAGATCGGGGCAGCTCATCAGCTGCAGAGATGTCACCTTCTACTTCAGCATCTTGCTTGCCCAGTAGTTCATTCCCACCAAGTTTCCCATCGGACTCCTCCTTGTTCTGGCCAGACAGGCTACTGTCAGCATCTCCAGGAAGGACTTGAACTGGAGTCGGAGGGCACACAGCATCAGAATCCAAGGAAGACTCTTGCCCTTCTTCAGCATGTCTTGATTTTAAAGACTCCTTCTAGGCAGCAAGTCAAACACAATTATAGCTACAATGTCCTTTTCCTCCTCTCTGGGAGGATGCAGGGGTCAGAAATAGCACGGGTTGTCCTACAGCAAGCAGCAAAATTGCAAAGCTTTGGGTGACTTCAAGACCAGTTTGATTTCTTTTCATACAGTCCCTTTCAAAGGGAAGGAACTTCATTAAGGTAAATATACTCACTTCTTGGGCTCAGACTTTTTTTTTTTCAATCTGTTGCTTTTTTTATTCACAGGGTCTCAGTGGATAAGAGTTAGCAGTGGCTGCTGCAAAGCCCATCAGCCCCTGGGAGCGCCCTACATGCTCTGCATTAGGCCCATTTATGCTTCCACATTGGATCTGTTCCGTGAGAGGGAAATTTGCAAGATACTAATACTGGACATTTAACTTCTGCCTGAAATTATAAGCAGAGGCAAGCAGGCAGGATGCAATCATCCACATTCTGGCAGGATGAACTTGAGGGTGGGCACCAATTTAAGCCACTGCTCTGAGCTTAGAACAGGATGGTGACTAGCTAACACAATAGACTGAGAAATGGCAGAACCCACAGGCCTTGGGAAAAAACAATCCTGAAATAAAGCTTAGTCACCCAAAGGTTCAGCTGCCTCTCCCAGCAGTGGGGAGGCCCACAAAACTCACAATAAAAAGTGCGATAGCCAGGAGGAAGCAGGAAGAGGTTCCCTCATCAGTATGCAAACAAAACTGCTAGCACGTCCTACTTTCTCACTGTTTTATTAATGCTGTGGTGTCTTGTCAAACATTAGCTGCATCCTGTGTACAGCATGTACCATACACAGACCGCATATTTTAACGATGTATTTTTATCAAAGTGCAACTGGAATGCTGTCAGCTTTAAACCCGGAGCTGCAGCAAACTGAAAGAATGTCTCCTAGCACGTCATTTGTCTGAGAGACCTTCTCAGGGCTGAGAGAGCCATCCATCAGACTAGAGAGGAGGACAGAGAAATCTAATCACTGGGTACTTCCAAAAAAACCTGCAGTTCAGAGCCTCACCTGCAAGCTGCTGAGTAATAAATGAAAGCTTATGCCCCCTTTCCAGTTCAGTGCCTGGTTAGCAGAGGTTCACAAACATGCTGCTGAATCACTAGCCAGCCACATGAGGCTCTGCAAAGGCCTTGATAACACCTTTATTCCAGAACCCAGAAAAACGTGTGCAAGTACCATTTCTGTAGTGTTACTCCAGTGAAGGAGTCCTCATTATGCTTCCTTTTATCTGGGGACTAGAGTGTCTGGAAAGTTGTGTGTCCTTTTGGACAGGCTTGCTTTAGAGTTTTCCTGAGGACCTCTCTCCAGGACATCTGACAGTGCTCAAGAAAACACATGCCAAATGAGACCAATTGGGATTCTTATGCTTGGAAAGAGTACACAGATATTTCCCTTCAAGGAGCAGACACACCACAACAGAATATACCGACGTATCCAATAATATTGTGCACACAAAAAGATTTCTCTCCAGGCAAGTTTACCTCAGTTACTAAAATATCCCAGAAGAATTTCTTTAGCTGGTAGAATCATATTTTAAGGACAGATACAGACAAAACTTCTGTTAACTTTACACCTTCACAATCACAAATGCAATTGTCCAGAAGAGGGAACCATGCCAATCAAGAACACAGGTAGAAGAGGAGGGAGGTTTTCCTTGTGCAAAAACAGGCTATGGATTTCAGAGCTACGACAATTCAGTCAGGTTATAATTAGCTTTAGCTGATCTTTTCACAAGCTGTAACACATTTTACCTGCAGCTGAACGACACTAACTGATGTGAAATGTCTGCCTATCAAATCATTACTTCCAGACTTCCGGCACTCAGCATAAGTCTGGAGAAAAGCACATCGATACCAACAGGATCAGGTTTTGGAAAGGCATCTCATCCAGAGATGAACGATCAGGCTGAACAGCAGCCACCACAACTGAATACTACTCATCTCAAGAAACAGGATGACTACATCACCTCTTTGGACTTTAACGTGTTGAACGTGAGAGATGACAACAAAAAATTTCACATTCTTCCTACCTCTAAAAGGAAAAAAAAAGGGAAAAAATCTAATACTGCATACAGAATGCCTTTGAAAGGTGACGTGCTCCCCCCTGGCTCCCTGATTTCAGGCTCTTCTCGGGCACAGAAGTACAGAGAGAGGGTTAGGTTTGCCAGACCTCATCTGAGTAGCATTTGTCCTTGGTTTTTAAGTTTACACCTCTCTCCACGTATGCAATACTTTAACCAGCAAAAGAAACAAACCAAGCAACTATCAGAGCCACACCACAACACTAGAAGCTGCCTACTGCATGCAAAGCTTCAGTGACACCATGCAAGCAGGACCGTGATGTCAGAGCACCACTCATCACCTCTCGCAGGCTGCCAGCCTCCTCTGCAGGACTCCTTCGGTGCTCAAGGTCAGCTTCAGCAACATCAGCTAACTGGCTGCCACAGTTTTCCTCCTCTGCTTTGCTGTTTTCCTGGCAAGGTGGGGTAACACATCCACTAGCAAAAGTCCTCACATCACCTTTGCAAGCTGATTGGGTCACCCATCTGTGACAGGTCATCGCCCTGCGTATCACCCCCTGCAGGCACCCCTGGAGCAGAAAGCTCTCCAGCTGAACAGCTTTCCAGCCTCTGCTCAGGAGCTCACAGGCCCACATTCCCAAACATCAAACTGTTTCTGCTCTGCATGCTTTGCTGCTGCTGCTTTTCCTGCTGGCCGGCTCAATGAACTTGCTGTTCTACCAGACTCTTCCCAACTCAGGGCTCCCTGTGAGCCATGGCGCACTACAGCACTCCTCAGCCATGCTTCCCCAGCATGGGAGCAAGCAAGGCTATGACCACAGCAACCATTCATCCCCATTTACCAGTCATCCCTGCGCTATTTTATAGATGTCTTTGTTTCCTGGGAACCAGGAGCACTGCTTCCTCCACAGACATCTCCGCAGTAACACACAAGCTGTATTGCGCAATGTTTATTTACAGCAACAGCTCCCTTTCACACATCTCCATCTGGTAAAGAAGCCTTGCATGGTAATTTCCCACCACACAAAAGACCCCCTTGACTCCCAGTGTTTACCCAGAGATTGACCTGGGCAGAAGGCAGAGTACTAAACCTCCCAAGCTGCAAGTGCTGCATCAGGGGATCACTTCTGCTGCCATGGGACCCTCTCCCCAGGCACCCAGAGATGCTTCCAGACCTTTTCCTCCTCTTGCCCCTTCCAGCAGTATCCCAAAGCCCTTTTGTATTTTAGGGCAGTCTCATGTGCCTGCGGCAACTATTCCCTCACAGGAATTCAGAAGGGAAGGAAGCTGGGTTCAGGTGAGAGCTAACCTCACAAGCAGCCAAGCAAGCCAATCTGCCTAGAAGAGGCCCTCTTTCCAAGAGTACATTCTGACTACTACACATAAACCTCACATGTCAACTTCTCCAGCATCTGACTTGGGTTTTGTTTTCAGTGCCTTTTTCCCCAGTTAATTTACTCCTTGCTCCAGAAAAGCCCACTAAGGGGGGGGGGGGGGGTAGCATTTCTTTCCATCTCTCCTCCCTCTTTCCCAGACGCTCATGCCATCTTCAATGCAGCCTCTGCTCTTACCCAACATCCTTGCATCTCAGCAAGTCACTAAAACCCCAAGCTAATTTTCTTTGAATATAGGTATTCAACTCTGATCCACAGGCTACACAAAGCCAGTTTTTTTCAGCACTTCACCCCATTACTGCTTAGGTTTCCCCCTGTAGGGCTTGCTGTATAAATCCCTTCCTCCTCTCCGTTCTGTAAGGAAGCTGGAGAATGGCTTGGGCCACAGGCTGCGGCTCGCTCATAGGAGTGCTTTTCTACTGCCATCTCATGGAACTACAAAAGAATTATATTTTCCAGTGGGGCACTAATATCTTATCAGGACTAAGATATCACCCAACTGGGTTAACAGAGCCTGGCTGTTCGGCGGCAATGGCCATTTCATAATGGAAATGATAATAGATTCCCAAAGCCCTGCCGTGGCACTGAAATGCCAAGACATCTCTTTGTTCCTGGACACATTAACATTTCAGTGACGAATTGGGGCCTGACAGGCCGCTTGTTCTTTGGAGATGAGAGAGTCGGGCCTTTCTTTTCCACATCCACTTTAGCATAAGCCTTTGCAGTTTCTGCCCAGCACTGTGAATGGGTTCTCCAGCAAAGTACTTTACAGCTTAATTTTTGTATACTGTGAAAAGGATAAGGGAAATGCTGTAAAACACTTTAAAAAGAAATTAATTTGCCTTTCAGATACTGGAACAGAATTTTCAAAGCAGTGAGAAAGGATTAATGTCAGCACAGTTGGGCCAAATCACCAGAGCTGCTTGCAACGCACTTCCCATTGTGCCCTTGTCATCTTAAGCCTGATCACCGCTAAGAAAGCGCTGGCAGAGAGCGCACATCCACATGGAAAGCTAAATGTCTGCACAAAGCCATGTGTGTACTGAACTCGTTGCTGATGCTCCATGTCAAAGCCATGGAATTTATCAGCAGTGCAAGACAAAAGAAAACAGGTTTTAGGTGGCCATGTGTGGTCCACATGGAAGCTTCTAAGATTCTTGTGGAACTGGATGACAGTGCAAGAATGGCATTTCCAGAGTGCGTTCCCTCTCCTCTCCCCAGTGCCACCATTGCAACTTCAGCTGAGAATGAGCCTTCTTTCCACACTCACTGAAAAAAGTAATGCGGAAGCAAATGGTGCCTCTTCCTCAACAAGCCTTCCTCCCACAGCAAGAATGGTGGCACCTCTCTGATCTGAGACCCCCTCCTTTCTGCTGCTCCTTGGAAGAGCTGGCTTCCAGCTTGCCTGTCACACCTACATGGCTTTTGGCTTCTCCACTTTAGAATGAAACAAAGCTCTACCCTGTGCAAAGATGCTGTCTTCTCCAATCCCACCTACCAAACCACAAGCATTCTCCTTCAAGCACAAACTTGCCTTTGATACCCACACCACTGTCCCCTGTGGACCACATCTGGCTTCTCAGACACTCCCCCCAGCCCTTCCTCTCCATCAGTCTGCTCCAGGTTGTTCCTGCTTGTAAGTGATACGCGAAACTCGCCCCTTTGGCACAACTCCTGCACTCTCACTCCCCAGCCCAGGCACTGGCTGGGCAGTGCCACAGCTCCTCTTCTGCCCGTCTCGCATCACCCACATTCTTACCTCAGAGTCAAAGCTGCCTCCCAGGGCGCTGACATCCACATGCAGGTTTTTGAACAGTCTTGCTGTCCCATGGAGACTCTAAAGGTATTAAAAAAGGAGATGACCAACACTGAGTTCTGACCCCTGCAATCCCACAGGCCACACAGGAGGAATTGGGGGGTCCTAATCAGTGAAATACAGCAGCAGACCTATAGCAATATGCCAAGGCAATAAGCCCATAGCCAATTCGTTTTGGAAATACATCGTGGCAGACACTGATTTATAGGGAGTACAAGGAGAAAACAGGATTAGATACTTTTTGGTGATCAAAAAAACACAGAGGAAGTGCAGCACAAATTAAGGCCCAGAATTAAATGGAACAGCCGCAGGCCATCATCAGCCGTTACCAACAGAGCATCACAGTTTTTCATTCCTTCAGGGTTCATGCACTACAGTTACCAACACGCATTAAGAGCTGAGGCACACAACCTACCTCATTCTCGCTTTCTCCCTCTTCGTTTCTCCCTTTATCTGGAGCCACCGTGTTCAAGGAACTCTTCTCTTCACAGACCAAGCCCAGCAACTTCTTGGTCTGGCTTATGGGTTTACAGGTCTCTGCAGGCTGTCAAGTCAGAAAAAAGGGGAAGCAAGAGGACAGCTGAAGTGAAAGGGGAGATACAAACCCACTGAGACACTGGCCAGCAGCAGGAAAGCTGCTCAGTTCTGAGAAGGTGCTCAGGATTACACTGCTACCCTTGTTCTGGTAGAGCCACGTCCAGGTGGGAGATGTATTCTTTATGAGGCACACTTTCCCTTACACCAAAGGGGCTCCTGTCCTTGAGAAGCACATCTGCAAAACCTGCTTGTGCCTAAAACACTGATTCAGCCAAGAACATAATAAAACAAGATGTTTGAAATGGCCAGTGACAAGACTTAACTCAGCAAGAAGAAAACATTCAGTGGAGGTGTTGATTTGTATGATGTTTTGCAGATATATTGTTTTGTTTTCCTTTAAAAGATCAATTCGTTACCACTTAACACATCTGTTCTGTTGACCCAAAGGTAACATTTGGTAAATAATCATTCAACATGATTGTCAGTCTTGCATTCATCCAGAAAATTGTTCTTTTAATTTTTTTATTCTCAGCAAATAGTTGGGTGAAAACATTATTTATTAGATTCCATTATCTGTAGTGTATGTCATGCTTCATTTGGACACAAATCAAAGTTCTACTAAAATGAACTTAACAGACTTTTTCCCCCAACAGTAACTGAAACAATTCTTTCTTTAAATCTGCTACACATAACAGAAGAAAGCTCACCATAAGTTTAGCACTGGGCTCCCTAGAAATAGCAAAAGAAAAAAAAAAATATAGTGAAAGACAGAGTAGGAAAGTGGTTTTTTTAACAGACAAAAAAGTATTTCAAAACTGACAAGAGATCACCAATATCGTCATTTAAGTTTTTAAGTATCACCATGCCTGTGACCTTTTGCAGAGCGTGCTTGCCAGGGCACGTTCCCAGAGAAGACAGAGCCTTACCTGAGGCCCCACTTTGGCCACAAGACTGGAGTCCACGGAGCTCCCCACATCCGAGTTCAGCGACCCGCGAAGGATGCCAGCCGGAGACGCTGCAAGGCCACGCAGTGGAGCAAGGTTCCCCAGGGGCGCCTGGATGGGTGTTAGCAGGGTGCCTGAGGACTGGAGCATGCAGAAGGGACTCACTGAGAGGACAGCATGGGTGCACAGCTTACACTCCATATCTCAGAAAGGGAGAAAGCCCTCCCCTGTGCAAACACTGGCTGCTGATACTAAACCCACCACCACTGAAAAACTGCTTGTGAGACCCCACACCCAGCCATCACCAGCACACAAGAGATGTAAGGAATAGCTGTTTGATTTACTCACACATGTTGCCTTCCAAAGGCCCATCTGAATATGACAATTTACAGCAGCAAGGCAATTAAAAAAAATAAATGGGCATTACTCCAAAACTGATGCGAGAGAACAACAGCCACACTAGCTCACACATCTCTATGTACCCACACTCGGCACCCTCTAGGAGAGGCTCCTACCCAACATCACGCACACAAGGTAAACTGGGCAGCTTTGCCACTGTTGCCCTGCTACTCTGCACATCGTGAAACGAGTGAAGTAGAAACCACTCTGATGGCAAGAAGCCTCCTACTCTTCACAAGCTGCAACTAACACCTCTTTTTAGACCAAGATCCCGGATGCTTCTTCACCTTACACCAGTGGAAAAGTTACAGGCTGAGGAAAGCAGCTCTGCCGCAGCACATCCGTGAGAAGCTCCTGAAAGCATCTCCCCCTTTCAAAGCACTGCAAGAGCCCTGGGAGCCATCCAACATCCTCACCTCTGAGCAACACATGCTTGACATATCAAGTTATCTTCACCCAGAAATGTGACCATTCCCTTCGACTTTGTGGAATTCCCCACCCAAGTAGTCTCACCCTGCAATACGCTGCACAGGTGAAGCTAGAAGGAAAACATGCTAGGATTTCCTCTGTAGTGTGCCAGTACAGCCAAGTGCTGTTGCTTCAGCAGAGCACACATGCATTCAGAAATCACAGTTCCTGTACTCTGTACCCACACAAGATTACAGACCGAGAACAGAGTTAATTCGCTCGCACGCTGAGGGATGGGGAGAGGGAAGTGAATACGCACTGATCCTTCTTCCACCTAGTCACTGCCACAGCAACAGTAACAAAATAAATCACACGTGCTCAGCTTAACTAATTGTTTTCTACAGATGGCCATTAGCTACATGTATGGAACAGAGGATGTTAGCTGTCCTTCAGCAAAGACAAACACACTTCCATGGGGCTAATTAAAACTTTCAGGATAATCTGCAGTTTATCTGATATTTATAGTCATAGTTCTTATCAGCTAACTGAGCACTACCACATGCTGGTAATTAGAAACCTGAGCTAGCGATTTGGTGGAGCCGCAGCTGGGTACTAGCAACAGTAGAGCCAAGCAATTCATTAACATTACACACAGTGACCTTTCAGCTCTTTTTGTTGTTTTGGGGTTTTTTTGTTCAGAACAGGAGATTTGGTAAGTTCTTATTAAATTGAGGCAATTACTCATGGATGAAGACAAGCCAACCTGGAACATTCTTCCCAGTGAAGGGCAGGATCCTGCTACAGACAACAGAGAGAAAGAGTTTGGGCAAAATAGCACAAAATGGTCCAGCTATTCACAGGGGAAGAAGGAGAAAATCCCATTTATAGATGGGCCCGTCACACCTGTAAGCTGCCTCAGTGTCCTAAGACCACAGTGGCAGCAGTCCAAGGACTAAATTGTGTTCAGACAAGTCATTACTGCACCCACATGCAAAACAACAGTCCATAACCAGTGGGAATAATCTTTCTCTTGTTTGAGAAAGCTAATTCATTCAAACTTTTTCCTGTTTTTCTTTCATTTAAGAGCGAAGAGATTCCATTTGTCAAGCTACTGGACATGGATGCAGCAGAGCTGGCTGTGACTTATGGTTTCTGTATCACCATAACCAACTCAATCGCTCTGAGACTCGAGATTCAGCAAGCAAAATTAAGCTAAAAATAGAATCATAGAATCATTTAGGTTGGAAAAGACCTTCAAGATCATCAAGTCCAACCATTAACCATGCCCACTAAACCATGTCCTGAAGCACCCTGTCCACTCGCTTTTTGAATGTCTCCAGGGATGGTGACTCAACCACTTCCCTGGGCAGCCCATTCCAATGTTTGACAACCCTCTCAGTAAAAAAATTTTTCCTAATATCTAACCTAAATCTCCCTTGCCTCAACTTGAGGCCATTTCCTCTTGTCCTATCTCCAGCCACCTGACAGAAGAGACCAACACCCACCTCACTACAACCCCCTTTCAGGTAGTTGTAGAGAGCGATAAGGTCTTGTGATGGTCTGACAAATTCAAATGTCTCAAACATCCACTAAAAGAGCTTTGGTGGACAAAACGGCCTCTGTAAAAATGCTGGAGTTTTGTGAACAGGACAATGTGGACAGAGGAGAGGGCCCCATGGAGGGTGGGAACGCACTTCTCCAAGGCCCCAATTCCTTATCTTGAGTGACCAGGAGAAGGAACACAATTTATGCCTTCCTGGAGGAAGAAGGCCCCATGGAAGTTGGGACTGTGCTTCTATCTTAAGTGGTCATACCAGCAGGAAAAGAGAAGCAACTCCACAATGAACACCCCCCCCCCAAAGCTACCGATTCCAGTGAACCCCAGGTGTGGGAACTGCGCATGTTGAGATCATCAACTAACACACTATAAAAGAGGAAAGAACGAATCCTCAGTGCGCGCCCTCCGGAACTGGATCTCTACGCTGGCTGGACCAACGCTGGACCCAGGACTGGTGAAACCCTTCTCTTCTCTCTTTCTTTTTTCTCTCATTCTCTCTCTCTCTTTTCCTTCTCTCTTTTCCACAGTCCCTACACCTCATCCTTTGAAACATAAACCGTTGACCAAGTCTGAGACTAGGAGTGGACCTAGCCGCCCCTGAGCTCCTCTTTGAGAAGGAGTCCAGAAAGCAAGGGGGTCTGCTCTGAACCTCGTGACTCAACGGGAGGGCTCTCCTTCTGCTACATTTCATGTTCCTTTTTCCATTTCATTCTTTCTGTACTTTCCTCCTCTTCTCAAACAGCGGCTTAATGACATGTTGCAAGGTTCATATTAACAAGTTCATGTGTACTTGGACAGAGTTAGCTAGGTTGAATAAATGTTGATTGTTGTTTGAACTCCCCTGGTGTCGTTTCACCTTAATTCTGACAAAGGAAATCCACGAACCTGAGTCGCTCCAACTTTGGGACGCGACAGGTCTCCCCTCAGCCTCCTCTTTTCCAGACTAAACAGCCCCAGTTCCCTCAGCCGCTCCTTGTAAGACTTGTGCTCCAGACCCCTCACCAACTTGGTTGCCCTCCTCTTAACACGCTCCAGCAACTCAATGTCTTTCCTGTAGTGAGGGGCCCAAAACTGAACACAGTACTCGAGGTGCGGCCTCACCAGTGCCGAGTACAAGGGAACAACCACCTCCCTGTTTCTGCTGGCCACACTATTTCTGATACAGGCTAGGATGTGATCGGCCTTCTCGGCCACCTGGGCACACTGCTGGCTCATATTCAGCCAGCTGTCAACCAGCACACCCAGGTCTTTCTCTGCCGTGCAGCTTTCCAGCCACTCTTCCCGAAGCCTGTAGCGCTGCATGGGGTTGCCATGATCGAAGTGAAGGACCCGGCACTTGGCCTTATTGAACTTCATACAATTGGCCTCAGCCCATTGATCCAGCCTGTCCAGATCTCCTTGTAGAGCCTCCCTACCCTCAAGCAGATCAACCCTGCCTCCCAACTTGTTGTCGTCTGCAAACTTGCTGAGGGTGCACTCAATCCCCTCATCCAAATCATCAATAAAGATATTAAACAGAACAGGGCCCAACACCGAGCCCTGGGGAACAGCACTTGTGACCTGCTGCCAACTGGATTTCACCCCATTCACCACTACCCTCCGGGCTCGGCCATCCAGCCAGTTTTTCACCCAGTGAAGAGTGCACTTATCCAGGCCACGAGACGCCAGTTTCTCAAGGAGTATACCATGAGAGACAGTGTCAAAGGCCTTGCTGAAGTCGAGGTAGATAATATCCACAGCCTTTCCCTCACCCACTATAATAGCTGAAATAGCTGAATAAGCCATTGCCCCTCAATTTAGATTGTGGGATCTCCAGGGAAAAGACTAACTTTGTAGCGCGCTTACTACAAAGAGTCTTAGAGCCAAAATTAAAGATGATTTTGCATTCTATGTTGCTATCCCACTTGATTTACTGCCCATCACCTGTTTTTGACTTCAGAAGGCACTTCATGTCCTTGCAAAACTAAAAAAAGGCATGAGTTGTGCAGTGTTTGCCACGCAAGGAAGATGACAAACAACGGCTTTTTCAAGCTACCCCCAAGCTTTAGGAAAGCCACTATAACTAATGCCACATCTGCTTCCGTGACCTCCAACAGGAAGTTTTTTGCCCCTTTTCTCCTGAAAATTAGCTTGGAAGCAAGTTTTCACACTCCCAATTCTCCAGAAATGTTTACAACGGAAGGGCCATCACAAAGGACTTCATCCTACCTCATTCCCACCTGCTCCTTCACCAACATCTATTTTGCTGCAACTCCCCGCAGTTTCTCTGGTTTGGGTCACCGCCACTTTCACATGCTGACAGAGCCTGTTGCTCCCCTGGCACTCAACCCACACTCCAGAAGCTTGATCTGTCCTCCCATTTCCTCCCTTTGCTTCTCTTTGCACTCCAGCACCATTAGACTTCTGGGCAGTGCGTTTCCCACAAAAATCCACCATAACACTGACATGGTCAGGTTCTGGTCTGTAGCACCATTTCATATCCTCAGTGCTACGCTCCCTCTCTGGCTTCTGGGCAGGACTTGGTGACTGAGCCGAGGATGACCCCAGGAGGGGACGAGACAACAGAGGCTCTTCTGCAATGGAGCATGCGTCCTTCCGTCTCCCAGACTCATGGTGCGGACAGAAGCGGTGGCTCACTCCCAGTGCCTGTGGTGCATGATCATTAAGAGAACTGCCCGAATCACTGCTAGCACACTCTGATATCAAACCACTGCCTTCGTCATTTCTCCAGCTATCTTTAGCAGCTGAAAAGACACATTTTGATGTGGGGTCCATTGCAGAATGAAGTTCCACATCAATTCCTCTACTTACACTACCCTGCTTCCAAGGGGTAGATGCATCTGTGGTATCTTGAGGGACTGTGGAGTTATGCTCTAGCATACCATTGCTACTGGCTACTTCCATCAGCTCCATCTGCTTTGAACCCTTTCTCTCAGGTCTGCCAACTGTCTCATTGCTCTTGTACACACTGATGGCTTGACCCAAAGCCTCATCTCTAACTTTCCTCTTACTTCCACTCTCAGATAACTTGCTGCGGGATCTCAGCTCTTCCTGAGCACATGGAATATCAACTGTCTCCTGCAAACCCCAGTCATATGTGAGACTGGCATCAAAAAGAGTCATTTCATTGTTCCAGCGGTAAAAGCTTTCTTCTTCTCTGGCTTGCAATATGCCTGGGCTTCTTTCCACATCCCCATCTGGTCCTGTAGATTTCTCTCTGACTGAGAGGTGATGATCAGGCTTATGGACACACCCATCACATCCTTCATCTTCTGTTTTTCTTTCAGCTCTTCACCCTCAAAAAGTAGGATTTTGTCTTCAAAGGCCTCTAGCAGAGTTTTGACATTCTGAAAGTCTTATGAATAGGATTTCTTTGACACACACAAAGGTTGCACTGGTGGCCTAACCTCTAAATCATCAGACAGCAAGTCAGAGGAGTCAAGACAAAGCTTTTCTTGCGTTTCTAAAGGCATATAGTGGTCCTGGTGGATGCCTACACCAAAGCTGCTAAAAGAGGGGTCTTCTAAAATTTTCTCCACATCATGTAAGGTCTGGCATGGTCTGCTGAGCTTGGGAGCAAGCAAGGGATGCAGTTTGTTTGGCCACGTGCCTGCAAATAGCCTCCTTGAATCACTTATGTCTGATGGTCTCCCTCTGCCTTCATCAAGGCAGCCTTCATCCCTAACCTGGCTATCTGGATCTGGCTCAGGACTCTCCTGCCCACAGGGCAGGATGGCAGAAGGCATTTGACAAAAGGATGTTGAAGGAAGAATCCCTGGCTGTGTTTCCTAAGTAGATAAATATTAGCAAATAACTAAGACATATCGCATATTACTATATACAGCCTTATCTATCTAAAGTACAGTTATATACTTAATACACAATTGATACATAAATAGGTGTGTACATTTTTGAGCACTTGCAAGTACACGTACACATAGAAAAGAAAGCGCTCAACTGAAAGCTTGAGGCTTTCTGAGTTGAAGAGGTCTATGCCTTGAGCAACAACACAAGGCACCATCTTTCCCCAAGGAGACTGATCTCACTACCAGCAAACGGAAGATAGGGATGATCTGCTGTCACTCGGGATATAAGGGGAATTCAGTTACACTTGGAGATATCAACAGCAAAGCAGACTAACCTCACATGTCTAAACCTGCATTTGCTGCCTGTATATCATAGCAACACATGCACAGACACCGCATAAACACCGTTTGTTGTCCTCTCCAAAGAAAGAAATCTTTCCAGCACTCCAGATATCTGCTGCCAAGAATAGCACCAGCATCCTTGGCTGGTACCATACCCTTCTCAGCAAGACCATCACAGGGCTGTGGCACCCCTGCTCCCAGTGGGTCCTTCTAAACCAAAACTTCCCAACTGTCATGGGTTTGTGCCCCCACTTCTGTTGTATTTTCATCAAACTCACAAACCTGCTGGACAGGATCCCTTGTCAGGGGATTGCTGTTCCAATCCCCAAGCAGCAACGGCAGAGGATCACCCTCTAGGTCACAGCCACTTGTTCATCCTCCACCCAGCCCTCCCCAGAAGCACCACAAGCAGAGCCTACTCACGGTGGGTTGCTTCAGTGACTGCTTCTCCTTCTTGTCTTTCTTTTTCTTCTTGTCTTTCTTTTTCATGCTGCCACGTGCCAGCAGTTTCTCTCGCTCCTGAATGACAAGCTCTCTGTAGTGATCATCACAGGGGTGGTCCCACATGGACTGGCCATTAGCAAAATTGAAGTAATAGATATCACCAGTGATATCTTGGCTATATGGGAAAAACAGCATGAAAAGGTGAAAGAGCACATATAAACATAGCTGCATGTACCAGGACATCTTACTGGGTCATGTGACCACCTTATGGTCAGCGAAGAGGGGTACAACGTTTCCAAGAGTCCAAAGACGCATCAGTGTGGGGAAGCAGCTCTCCCAGAGATCACTCGCATCCTTATCCAATTTCCCAAACACTCCTTCCCCTTTTTCTGCCACCCCACAAAGAGCTGAGCTCCCCCATCCATAGGAAGTACCTCTGTTGTGACATCTTCCCCCCCTCACCAGCTGGTACCCTGCTCTGCCACCAATGTGGGCAGCACCCAGCAGGGGAAGGGCAGGAGAGGCCAGGAATCTCACAGGACAGCTGCCGACAGAGCTCTCACCAGGGCTTCCACTCGGGTGGTAACGGGGCCACGATGCCCTCCCTGGCCAGCCATATCAGCTCTGGCTCCTTCTCAGGGTCAATCCCGATCTCCCGTGCAAAATCCTGGATTTCTAGGAAAACAGAAGAGGAATCCATGGAGATGGCCTACACCAGGCACTATGCAATAAAGCCAGCCTCCTCAGCTAAAGCAATGGGGACACTGGGAAATCCTGATCCCGAAACAAAGCTGCTAAAAGCTGTCAGCAAGGCCCCATGTGTCAGTGAGCATGTCCTACCAGGCTGGTAAAGCTGGAAGACAGACTGCAAAACAGTATTTATCTTTGCAACCAGAAAGCTAACTTTTCAGCTCTGTCTTCTATGAAATCCCATTTATTCTAGCCTCTCCACCCATGCTCTCCCTGATTCCCGTTTTCTTAAAACGCCTCAGAGTGACCTGCATGCTTGAATCCCTTATCACTGCTCCTGGTAGGACAGGCATCAGTTACCTTGCTCACTGGGAATGTACGTCTCATCATAATCTTCTTCAAGGATGAGCTGGTCACCAATGCGCACCATAGCTCCTGCCATGGCTCCCTGCACCTGGCGGCATGAAGGAAGCAACACAAAAATCACATCGATCAACTGCACTTGGAAATAAAGCTTCCTCATCATGCAGTGCATAGCAGAGCCCCGCAGGAAACTCAGCGCCGGGGCTGCAGAGGGGAACAAGGTGCATCAGGGCTGCCCAGCATGGTGCAGATGGGAAGGGCAAAAAGCAAAAGCAGCCAGAACCGATGGATTCTGGTAAAGGCGGGAGGACACAGCTAAAAGCGCTAGGCAGCAGGCTGCAGCTCAAAGTGCATTAACAGCACAAAGGGAGGAGAAGAAATACTACATTATTTACAAGCATATTTCCCCACCTCCCCTACAAAAGGCAGGGGCTGCTAGCACTTAGTTCTGTTGTACAATTTATTAATTCACAAGGAGATTGAGCCCAGCTGCTTGGCTGGGCACAGCTGGGAGCTCTCCACTTTACAGTCCAACACCTGCCCTGAGGCCAAGGGGGAAGAAGCTGCCCTGGTCTCACCACCCACAACCCGAGCCACCCCAAAGAAAGCAATATGTGCAACAGGGCAGAGCTCTCTGCTCTGCTTACAGGGCTCTTTCACCGAGGTGCACGCAGCAAAACCAAGTCCAAGACCTTCCACACACACTTCACAGGGGGTGCAGAAACAGGGAGCAGAGCTGAAGCGGCACAGAAGTTGCAAACAGACCCCCAGCCCAGCCTTTCAAGCTTCTACAGAGAAGGTGAGCACTCCCTTCAGGCACTTTTTTGACAGGCAAAAAATAAGCTGAAATGAGAATGGAAAGAAAGGGAAAGAAAGCAAGCAGTTTTCCCAGAGCACAGCACAGCTTTTCAGGACGAGTCCCTGGGCTGAATCAGCACTGCCTAGGGACAAGGCAGCTTCTCACCTTCCCAGAGGACATTTCAGAAGCTGTAAAAGGATGCTAATATAACATGTCCCACCCCTGGAGCATTGCTTCACTATTTAACTCGAAGACTGAAGGCAACCATTTAGTCCCACCACAGCTGGGCCCTTGTGACCCATCCACCACAGGTGTGGGCCGTTCTAAGTTACCTTCCCCACCCCAAACACCCCCAGCTGTGGCTCTGCACAGCCACAGTTGGCCAGCATTAGTCTCACACAGCTGCATGGGGAGCCAGGCTAGGCCAGGCAGCCGAGCAGGCTCCCTGCAGCCACCCACATGCCAGCACCAACACAAGCAGAAGGGTGGCCATGAAGACAAGGCAGAAGCAAGGACAGGACAGTCCCTTCCAGCCCCACCACTCAATCCCAGAGGGGAACAACAAGGTCAGACCAGCTTTTACCCCAAGAGCCCCAACATGCTGGGTGCTTAAAGCACGCCCCTGCTTTCCTCATGAGATGTAAGGGCCGAGGTGCCTGCCAGGGGACAGGAGCCATCCCAGCAGCACGACCACACCAAGGATGATCGCCTGGAGTGAGATCGCCACACCACTGCCCATGGCTGAGCCTTCCCTGCCCTCCTCACCTTCCGCTGTCCTCAGGCCGCTCCCTATTTATAACCCTGACGTAAAACGAGCCTCCGCAGCAGCTTTGCAGGCAAGACGCCGTCGGGCCGCTCCCCCTCACCCCTTACCCAAGCAGCCGGACGCGGGCAACCGACCCGAGGCCTTCCCTTCTTCTTTCCCACCGCCGCAGCCTTGCTTCAACCCCTTGGCCTCGCCCCGCTCGCTCTTCTCCCCACCGCCCCCCGCGCCCGCACCGGCACCAAGGCGGGCTCGGGCCCCCGACCGAGGCCGCCGGAGCTGCGCCGCACAGCTCACTACCCCCCCCCCCCCCGCCTCCCCCGTGGCGGGGGCAGCGGCCCCGGGGCCCGCTCGCCACTTCCACCGACGCCCGCGGGTTGCCCGGAGCTGCGCACGTCGCTTCCGGGTTCCGGCCGCCCTAGCAACGACGCTGGTCCGTCCCTGCCCCTCCCCCCCCGGCTTAAATAGCATTGGGGGGGGGGGGGGGGGGGGGCCGGCCGGCGCCGGATTGGCCGGGCCGCGTGACGTCGGCGGCGCGGCGGCGCCTGCCGGGGGCTGTAGTCCGGGCGGGGCGGGGCCTCGCCGCGCGTTGCCATGGTGACGCGTGGCCTGGGCCCGCCCCGGCCGCGCCGCCGCCGCCGCCGCCCGCCCGGGTCGGGAGGAGGGGGGAGCGGGGGGGGGGGGCGCCGCGGCCGCACGCGCTTCCGCCGGCGGGCGGGCTTTCCGGGGCGGGGAGCGCCGCGCCGCCATGCCCGCCGCGCCGCTCGGCCCCGGCGCGGCCGCCCGGCCGAGGCGCGGGGCGCTGCGGGCCCGCTAGGCCCCGTCCGCCGGGAGGAGGGCTTTCCGGGGCGGGGAGCCGCCGGTGCGGCGGAGGGTGCGGGCAGGGGCCTGCGGCGATGGCGACCGCCTGGCCCTGGCTGCTGCTGTGGCTGGGGGTGGCCACCCTGCGCGCCCGCCCGACCCCGCCGCGTATCCGGCTACCGCTACGGGGAGGCGCCGGCCCGCCGCCGGGTCCCCGGGCCCGCCGGGCACCGGAGGAGGCCGAGCGGGCCGGCAGCTTCGTGGAGATGATCGACAACCTGCGCGGCAAGTCCGGGCAGGGCTACTATGTGGAGATGACGGTGGGCAGCCCCCCGCAGAAGGTAGGGACCCGCGGAGGTGGGGGGGTGCGGAGAACCGGGGGCCACTGGCTTGCTCCTGCCCTCCCGGCATCCCCGTCCCCCTCCCCGTCACGGCGACGCTTTCGTTGCTGGCTGTCGCCGGAAAGGGGGTGCCGAGCTGCGTGCCCCCTGCCCCGAGCCGAAAGATGCCACTGCGCGGGAGCTGGCGTCGAGGTGGCATTCCCGCCCAGAGCAGGCACGTGCCAGCGCCAAGGAAGGCACGTGGCGGGCGCCGCTCCCGGTTCCAGGCAGCCGGCACCCAGGCAGAGCCCTGAAAGGAAAGGCCGGCTTTTCCCCCACCAGCAAGCTGGCTCCCACCATGGCGCCTGGCGCGGCCTGGCACATGCTGGTGGCAGAGAACGATGCCGGTGGTGAAGTCACAGCACCACCACCGCACAAACCGGGTCTCCGGCTTTCGCGTGTCCCCCCCCCGCGCCGGGGATTGATTCTCTGCGCCAGCAGGGAAAGAGGGAGGAGATCCGGTCTGAAACCTGGTTTTGCCCGGGATTTCATCATCTTTGGCCCGGGACCTGCCACGTGTCGCAGCTGCCGGATGATTTCCGTGCGGACCACCTGTTCCCAGGCACTCATGCGTTTCCAAAGCCGTCACCCTTTCAGGCAGCGCCTTCCAGCCTTGGACTCCTTCCAAGCGCAAACGTGGTGCGTGTGCGCGCGCGCCGGAGCAAAATCCCTCCAGGCGTTGTAATGGAATTAAACGATTCACGCGAAAGAGCATGGCCGTGTGCGCGCAGGAAATCGGGGAACAGGGAGGATGTTTACCTGCGGGGACGCATGCGTCCTTCTCAAAGGCACGCGTGCCACCTGGGCACCCCACTCTGCCCCACTGCTCCAGCTCTCACCTCGCCTTTCCCCTCACCTTCCCAGCACTGGCAAGGAAGCTTCTTCCTCTATTGAGCTTTAATTTCAGGTCTGAGCTGTGCTGCGCCGTGAAGTCGCCGTCAGCGGTTAACTGCTCTCGCGCACCATGTCCCTTAGTGCATCGGTCATGCTGCGTGCTCACACCAGGCTCCCCAGGAGCAGCTGATTCATAAATAGGCAGGGAAGAAGGTGGAAGCCGAGCATCAGGAGCCGGCGTTTTGGGACAGATGGCGAAGGCTTGGCGCCTCTGCACGCAGGTCGGGGCTTGTGGCACTAGGGCAGGAGCCGCAGCTGCTGCCGAGGTGCCTGGAGGGGCTGTCGCTTCCAGGGAGCAGCCAAAGGCTTTCAGATAGCGTCCCCGCCGCACGTGTCCCAGCCTTGCCAGTTCACGTGTCGTGTCCTGGCCCAAATCGGCGCCCAAGCCAAGTCTCAAGGATGCGGGTCCTCTGCCTGACCCCCATCAGCAGGACGGAGCCTGCAGGGCGTGGGTCCCCGCTGCTCACATAGGCACGTAGCACCCACCAGCCTGGCGGGGACCGGCTGGGGTGGTTGCATGCAGGGCCCCGGTAGCAGTGGCTTGCTTCGCCTGCCCGGTGCAATGGCTGCTCTCGGCCAGGCGAGAGCAAAAAGCCTCCCTGCCGCCTGCATCCTCACTTGGCAGCATCAGCTCAGCAGGTGTTCCTCCAGGGAAACCCATCTCCTCTGGGTGCCCCAGGGATGGGCAAAGATGAGCTGCATGGAGCAGATGGCCCCTGACGGCCGATCAAACAGAGCCAGCCCAGGCGCCGTGGCAGAGGCTGCAGGTGCCGGGTTGCCAGGGGAAGGTCAGGCTGCACGGCGGGCGCTCACCCGGGAAGGGATGCTGGGGGGGCGGATGTGCCGCTCCGTTCTTTACCCGTGGCCTGAAATGGTGCCCTAGGCGACAAGCCAGCGTGGGGTCGTGGGAGACCTGTCCCCCAGCAGGGCGGTGGGACTGGGGCCAGGGGTGCCCAGGATGTGCTGCCTGTGGCCAGCCCCAGCGACAGCTCCAGCACGATCGGCATGAGCACATTATCCACCTTCCTCTCCCCTCTGACTGTGCGGATTAAGTGCCGAAGCCCTGGCACACTGCTGGCTGGGGCAGTGCTGACAAAGTGGCCCCCCCGGGTCTGAGAGTCAGAGCTCACCTCCCAGCTCTGCTGCCCAGCATGGCTGGGAGCCCCATGGAGCCCTGCGGAGCCCCGCTCCTGCTCCAGCAACCCCCACTGCACTCCTTGCAGGGCGGAGGGGGCCGCAGACAGGGTTCAGCTGGGGGCAGGATCCAGCCAGCCCGCTCCCGGCCCCGCTGGCGGGATGTCTGCTAAACCCTGCCTGTGAGCTGGTAATCCACAGCACCGGCAGGAATGAAGTGAGAGCAGAGCTCAGCGTATGGATGGCCGATTAGCAGACCCAGCAACCCATGGTGGCTCATGTACCTTCGATCCTTCCGAGCAGCTTTGCAAGCACGTTAGGTTTTCTGGCAAGGGGAGCCCAGGCACCCCGTCTTGCTGCCACTCTCTTCAGCCCCACAACACCCTGCCAGGCGCTCGCCCAATCCTGCCTATGGATTCTGGCACCAAGTGCAGGGGCTGAGGCCAGGCTGTGCTGCGAGAAGCGCTCGCACTCTGTTTGCACGGCACCCAACAACGTTTGCTCTCTGCGCAATGCCCTGATGTCGCCAACTCCCACTCCGCCACTGTGTTCTCTCACACAGCGTCTCCGAGCCATCCCTGGGCATGGCAAAAGAGGGCCCCCGCTCAGCTCGGGGCTCGGCACCGCTGCACGGTGTCCCTCCTGCCTCCTGGGCCCCCCTCCCCAGATGCAAGAGGCACCAGGGCAGCCTCCCTCCCCTGCCTCTGCCCGTCCCTCTGCTGCTGCCAGGGCAAAGGGCCCTTTGCGGCCACATAGGGTGGGCTGAGCCCCGCCAGCCCCAGGGCAGCAGCATGCGGGGCTATGCCAGGGAGCCCGAGCCCACAAGCGGCTGCCCGTGCCGGGGGGCTGGCACCAAGCCCTGCGGCTGGACTTGGGCGAGCAGGGCATGCCCTGGCCCTAGTTGGGAGGGCAGAGAGAGGCTTGCCACCCAGATAGGGACCCAGAGCCGTGGCTCCCCGGGAGGCAGGCAGTGTGGTGGCCACTGCGTGCCAGGCATGGGGATGGGGCAAGCGTTGCTCACCTGCGGTGCCAGGCAGAGCCGGGCGGGCAGCGCAGCAGAGTCTCCTGCTGCAGTCCTGAGCCTCCCTGTCTCTCTTCCTTCTCCAGCTGAATATCCTGGTGGACACCGGGAGCAGTAACTTTGCTGTGGGAGCTGCGCCTCACCCCTTCCTCCGGCGATACTACCAGCGGCAGCTGTGAGTATGCTATGCTGGGGGGACAGAGAGAGCGCAGCCACCGCTCCATGTGCCCGTGATGCAGCCCCGGCCCCACGGAGGCATGCTGTCCCTTCTCGCTGGGGCTCCAGCCAGACCCTGCTGGGCACCGCCAGCCTCTGGGCCAGCTGGGTCCGCACCACCCTTCCTGTGCCCGGAGAAGGAGGGACCCCTCGGCTGCCTGTCTGCCCTCCCGCAACATTTAGGATGGTGTCTGGGCGGCTGGCTGTTGCACACAGCAAAGAGCCACCGGGCTTGTCCCCTGCACACCCTGTGACAGCCTTGGCCCAGGCTGCAAGGAGCCGTCCTGGCACTTCATTGAGCTGCGTGCGGTGGGGCTCCCCAACAGCCCCACTTGCGGAGACACACGCTGCCCTCACCCAGGCATGCTGGCCTGCAGGACAGGCATGCCCCTAGGCTCGCAAATGCTCGCCTACACATGCATGTGCTCCCACCGTCACCCAGCGGCGAGGGCATCCGCTCCTCCTCCGCGCCAGTCTTACTCCAGCTCTTTGACACCGTTGCAGGTCCAGCACCTACCGCGACCTGCGGAAAGGCGTGTACGTGCCCTACACCCAGGGCAAGTGGGAAGGGGAACTGGGCACCGACCTTGTCACCATCCCCCACGGCCCCAACGTCACCGTCAGAGCCAACATTGCTGCCATCACGGAGTCGGACAAATTCTTCATCAATGGCTCCAACTGGGAAGGGATCCTGGGGCTGGCATATGCTGAGATCGCCCGGGTGAGTCCTGGCTCACAGCCGGCCAGGCGCCCTGCTGGCAGCCGTGGGTGCCATGGCCCGGCAGGGTTCAATTGCCTCTTTCCTCGGCTCTGCTCGGTCCCCTGGGGCCCCGCTCGCAGCTGTGCCGCTGACCGTGAGCCCCACTCCAACAGCACATGGAGCCAGGATCCCTGGGGGTGCAGCAGTCCCAGTGAGGGGAGCTCCCCTGGGCACGGAGAGCCCCTGGCAAAGGGACGGCACTGACCCATCCCTGTCCTGCCCCTGCTCTTCTCTTCCCACCAGCCCGATGACAGCCTGGAGCCCTTCTTTGACTCCCTGGTGAAGCAGACCCGGGTGCCCAACATCTTCTCCCTCCAGCTTTGTGGGGCAGGCTTCTCGCCCAATGAGACGGAGGCCCTGGCGTCGGTGGGAGGCAGCATGGTGAGTGCTCTGCAGGCAGCCAGCAGGCCAGGGGAGGCCGGTGGGGCTGCCTGCGGGACGCAGCCCGGCCAGAGATGGCAGCACGTGGTGGCAGCGCGTTTCTGTCTCTGCTGCAGATCATTGGTGGCATCGACCGCTCGCTGTACGTGGGTGACATCTGGTACACGCCCATCCGGAAGGAGTGGTACTACGAGGTCATCATCGTCAAGCTGGAAGTCAATGGGCAGGACCTCAACATGGACTGCAAAGAGGTGAGGGGGCCGTGGGGGAACCCACCCTACGGGGCACACTGCTGCTGGAGGTGTCCGCCTTCTATCCGAGGGGGGAGCGGGAGGGGAGCGGTGCTGGAGTCTGGCACCTAGGTCACTCCTTCTCTTCTGCCCCCCAGTACAACTACGACAAGAGTATCGTGGACAGCGGGACCACCAACCTCAGGCTGCCAAAGAAGGTGTTTGAGGCTGCGGTGAAATCCATCAAAACAGCTTCGTCGGTCAGTGAAAGCCATCCCTCCCCCGTGGACATGTGCCCAGGGCCAGTGCGGGGCTGTGGGCAGCACGGCTGCCCCTAACCAGCCCGAGCATCTCTGCTGCCTGCCCACCGTGGCTCCGCTCACCTCCTCTTCCCTTCTGGCAGACGGAGAAGTTCCCGGACGGCTTCTGGCTGGGGGAGCAGCTGGTTTGCTGGCAGGTCGGCACCACCCCCTGGCACATCTTCCCCGTCCTATCCCTCTACCTGATGGGGGAGGCCACCAACCAGTCCTTCCGGATCACCATCCTGCCCCAGGTGAGCGCTGGCCCAGGCAGACCCTGCCCAGTGCTGAGCAGGCTGGAGCTGGTCGCGCGGACCAGATCATGCTGGGTGGGTGCGGACAGCTGCCCGCCCCCAGGAGCTCTGCCCCGTCCCCTCTCCTGATGGCACGTCTCTTCCGGCAGCAATACCTGCGCCCGGTGGAGGACGTGGCCACCTCTCAGGACGACTGCTACAAGTTTGCCATCTCCCAGTCCTCCACAGGCACTGTCATGGGCGCCGTTATCATGGAGGGCTTCTACGTGGTCTTCGACCGTGCCCGCAAGCGCATCGGCTTTGCTGTCAGTGCCTGCCATGGTGAGGGCTGGGCCCGGAGGGAGGGAGAAGCGGAGGGAGTGCAGACGCGCAGGGGTGGCGCGGCGGCCAGACCCCTGCCTTCTCCTGCCTGCAGTGCACGACGAGTTTCGGACGGCCGCCGTGGAGGGACCCTACCTGCACTCCAACATGGAGGACTGCGGCTACAACATCCCACAGACGGACGAGTCCACCCTGATGACCATCGCCTATGTCATGGCAGCCATCTGCGCCCTATTCATGCTGCCCCTCTGCCTCATGGTGTTCCAGTGGCGCTGCTTCCACTGCCTGCGGCGGGACCACGACGACTTCGCCGATGACATATCCTTGCTGAAGTGACAGCAGAGCGTGGGGGCAGCCCCGGGGGCTGCAGCTGAGGCAGCGGGGCAGGGAGAGGTAGGTCCTTTCTCCGGGGGCTGGACCATGGAGGCAGGGCAGTGGTGTGGGGAGCTCGGACCCTCAGCCCAGGCTCTCCTGGCCCTGGGGGACTTGGTGCCCGGCAGGGCTGGCGGGCCGGGAGCAGCTGTGGGAGCCCCAGGCCCAGGCTGTGTTCATCCGGGACCTACAGAAAGAGCATGGCAGCTGCGGAGGTGGGTGAGGGCGCAGCAGCCCCGTCCCAGGGGCCGAGGGTAGCATCTCTGCTCCAGCACCCAGCCTGTCCCAAGCTCTCCTGCCCAGGCCATCCCTGCCAGGCGTGGCAGAGTCATGCTGACGAGCCATCCCCTGCCTGTCCCCTGTCGCCCTCCATCCCTGTGCAGCTGCCCCTCTCGGGATGCCACCGGCTCAGGCTCTCCACGCAGGGAGCTGTGCGTGCATGCCTTCCCTGTGTGGCTCCCTGCACAGGACACCTGCCTGAGCCGAGCTCCAGAGTTCCCATCTCAGGAGCCTCCCGTCCCCAGCCCCGGGCTTTTCGGAGACAGCCACGCAGGGCCAGCCTGGGGCTGCCCGGACAGGAGCAGCCAGAGGCAGGGGTTTCCCTCCCATCCTTCTGCTTCCCCTGTACACGTCTCGCTCCAACGTTTCCTGTGGCATTTCCCCTGCCCTCCCAAACCGTCCTTCCGCTGCTGCCAGCCCCGGGACTCCCTGTGCCCACCCTGCCCTCCCGCCGGCCTCCGGGACAGGCAGGAGCAGGCACCCATCTCCCTGCTCCATTTTCACTCGCCACGTCCCATTTGGGGACAGGAAACTGCCTCACCTCCGTTCCAGCAGCAGTGGCGCCTGCCACGGAGAAGCCGGTGGCTGCTGCCCTCCCATCCCAGGATAAACAGCCTCCCGGCTCGGGGACATTGGCACTTGCCCCCACAGGCTGTGTGGGGAGGGAAAGAAGCGGCATGTCCCCCCTCCGAGCACCAGGCAGCCCGCTACGCGCAGAAACCGCGTGCCGAGAGAGCGAAGTACCCAACCCCCATGCCGGCCACTCTCCGGCCCACCCGCGCCCGTTTGAAAGCCATAGGGGAGCCAGCGCCGGGCTTGGCCAGCTCCCACCCGCAGCCCCTGCCCTGCCTCACCGCCAGCGAGTCCCACGGCGGATCCTCTCTGCTCGCTCCACAAGTCTGTGCGTCCTGGCCAGGCCTCGGCTCCTGCTCCCACAGCGTGAGACACCCTGGCAGCTTGGGGGCTGCGGGGACTGCAGCATTTCTTATTTTTTAAACACACAGTTCTATTTATTTCAGATTTTGGGGGGGTTGTTTGGTTTTTTTTTTATAATGCAAGTCATTGGTAGTGCAGCTGCGCAGAATCAGAGCGTGTACATAGCAGGTCCCACACCGTGCACAGGTGTACAAGTAAAGGTTGCTTCTCACCTGTACAAGATATACATATATCTGTATTTTTAATTCTAGCGCTGAAAGCCACTGTTCCAAACCCAACATTAGGGGGTTTGGTCCTGTTTTGTTTTGGGTTTTTTTTAAATACTTTCAGCCCTCCGCTCAGTCCTAGGGCCTAGGCCACAGCCCAAGGCCAAGGCTCGCTCAGCAGCGGTGTGCTCGGGTGGAAGCACTTTATGGATCAGGGGTGGCCCAAGTTGGTTTCGGAGGAGGTGGTGACAGTGACGGAGGGATGCAGGAGGAGGGCAGGGCTGGAGCACACAGAGCAGTGGTTCATGAGCCGAAAGGACCTCCGCCGCAGGCTCACCACCTCCCTTCCCCTGGGCAGACGCCCTCGAGCTTGCAGGCAGTTGATCATGCTGTACTTCCTTACTTCTCTGCCTCCAACCTGGACAGGAAAGTCCTTCCTTTCAAACACCAAGATCCACTAATTAAGAGGCAACGTTCCTCCACGAGCAAAAGAGGGGGCTGGGCTGCCTGCGGCACGGGGCCGAGCTGGCAGCTGCCCAGTGGAGGCATGTGCAAGAGTCCAGCCACTGCTTCAGCTTGGGGACAGGGGCCGGGGGCTGGAGCGCTGCGAGTCTGCAGTAATCGCCAAGCATAAAGCTTGTTAACTAAACCCTGCGGTTAAGTATTTCTTTGAAAAAGCAGTGAGGGAGCCAGCATGCACGGCAAGAGGAGGAAACCCACATCGTGTAGGAGAGGCAAGCCAGGCACCACTGCAGCAGCCCGGTAAACACACCCCTCCGCTGTCCCACTTCGCTACTAGCACCCTCGCAAGTAGCATCCCCTTACTCTGAAACAGCAAGCACCCAGCGATTCCGCTTCAGCGCAAGAGGGCAACATTACGTGATTGCAGCGTGTGCGCAGACCTCCACACCCTCGTGCCTGCCCAGGACTCCCCCCTCCCCAGGATCCCAGAGACTCTGTTGTGGACCACTGCCTTAAAAAGCTGGCAAGCGTGTGCGTGCGTGCGTGCAGAAAGATTCAGATAGTGGCCAAATTCAGGCATGCTGTGCCATGGCAGCGCTTGCCCTGACCAACCCCGAGGTGTAGGTGCCTCCAGCAGTGCTGAATTCGTGCCACAGACTGCAAGTAAGGGGGGAAAAATTTCTAGAGAGTCAGCGCAAGATTTTAAGTGGGGCCAAGCACCTCGTAATCCCACCGAAATCCACAGAGAAAGCACTGGTGCCTCAGCCCATGCTTTAGGAGAAAGTACAGGAGAGGGGAAACTAGGAACTGCAACAGGTTGGTTGGTTATCCTGAGCTGCAGTGCAGCTGAATCCGTTCGTTCCTGAGCACTCCCTCCCCAGGGCCCAGAGTTACAGCAGGGAACACCAGGTCAAGGCGTGTGCAGAACTCTGCCCCACAGGAGGGGGATGGGGACGGTTACCGCAGGCCGTTGCTGTAGGCTCCAGTACTCTGTAACCCATTGTCTATGTAAGAACGATGAATGTTAACACGGTAAATTATTATTACATTAAAAAAAGACCACAAAAAAATGCTCTTCATCTGCGACCTGTTCACTGCCACGAGGGGAGCTACTGGGTGAGCACCCACAGTGCCAGATGGACACAGCAGGGGGCCGGGCACAGGGCAGTGAGGTATCCCACCAAGGGGAATGGTTTGCAGCAAGTGTGGAGCTGCCGAAGCGCTGGCCCCAGAGAAGAAGCCATGGGAAGCTAAGTGGGAAGAGGCAGTTACACCAGCCGCCAGCATCCTGGCGAACAGGTTATGCTTTAACACTCATTCACAAGGAAGCCAGCAAGACTGCGAGCTAAGAAATTAGGAGCAGCACCAGATCACTGCATAATATACACACTTTATTTATGAATTTGTATGTATACAGACTTTCTATACACACATTACCTATATAATAAAAATGTACATGTGTATACATGGTCGTATAAATATAGAACTGTAGAAATCTTAGAACCGATCCTGTCTATTCACAGCAACTCCTTCTGGGGGACCGCTTTGTTCGAGTAGCTGTCATTTGAGACTTGGACAAAAGGGGCAAGTGTCATTTGTGTTGGTTTGTGCCCAGAATTTGATGCACTGGAAGAGAGAGAATTCGTCAAGAGCCACCGGCACAACTCGAAGGTGCTGTGAACAGAGCGTGGCACTGCTCTTCCAGAACAGGGGTGGCAAGGGCACTTGTTTTAAGGGATGGTTTCTCTGGCTCCTTAGAGACAACCTCCATCAAAAGGTCACCATGCGGAGGGAGCCCTCCTCAACACATGGTTTTCCATTTCCTCAGCAGTTGCCGGAGGCCCCAGAGCCACGGGGATGATGGGTTTGCCTACACAGGTGAACCACTGCCAGCACTGCAGGATGAGAAAGTCTCCTCCTCTTGCCAAGAGCTCCTGTGCACAGGCCCATGGCGCCCAGACAACTGGGCGACAGTGGCAGTGCTCTCCCTCACCCTGTATTCTAGATCCTTCCAGACCATCCTGCTCCAGGAAGGCAAAAGGCTGGGATCTAACCCTCATGGCAATGAGCGCAGGCTCGGGGGCAGGAATAAGGACAGCCCAATCCTAAAGCCACCACCAAATGGCCCCTCAGGGCAGCCCAGCCTAAAAGCATGGAGAGGGAGGGCATGACACGATGCAGAGAAGTTGGTTATCGATCACACCATTCTCCTGGCAAGATCTCCAGAAAAGAGCAACTCGCTACACGTGGCCAGGGCCCCCGGAAGGGAATCGGCACTGGCCACCATTACCAGGCACCCAAGAGCAGCACGCAGCAGGGAAGCACACTCACCTCCTTGTGCAGCACGTGCGAGCAGGCCATGGGGTGAAGGTCACCAGGCTGCACAAGCTTCTGGCACATTAGACACAGCTTACAGGCAGCCGGGGTCTGGGACGGGCAGCGAGGGAACAGAAGAGAGATAGGCATGGAAGTCAGGCACCCCAGCTCAGGTCACGTATCCCACATTCCAGCTACTTGTCCCACCAGCTGCAGCCAGAGGCCACAGTCTACCCGATTCCTGCCTCTGCCCGTGGCCATCACACAGCGTCAGAGCCTCCAACACCTCTCTTGTGGCCACTCCCCTCCCTTCTACCTCAGCAGCCCAAGTAGCTGCCTGAGGAGAGAGGTCCCAGCTTCACTGGCACATCCTTTCAGCCACCTCTCAGAAGGGCTCCCTCCCTCCGCTTTCCCTGGGGATGGTGAAGTGCTCTAGGAAAGCCAAAAAGCCTTACGTGCGATGCTGTTCCAGGGTAAGCCACCTGGGCCGGGGGCAGGAACATGGGTGTGCTGATCTGAGGCAGTGGAGCAGAGAACATGGGGGCCCTAATTCGACCGAGAGGCTGCAGCAAGGCAAACGAGGCACATTGGAAAAGCCCAGAAGGAAAGGACAGCCGAGTTACCCCAAGTCACCACGTGAAAAAACACTCCCTTGAGTCAGCCGCAGTCAGCAGAAAGGGGAACCCAGGGGACACGCCTGACGCATGGCCCAAACCCGAGCCCTGTGCAGTCCCGGCAGCGGGCCACGTGCAGCTGGGAACCGGGGAGCAGGCACAGCCTCTCCCCACTACCCAGCCTCCCCTTTCCGGCAGCCCCCCGCGAGGAGTCTGGCGGGCCCGCACCAGCCCCCCGCCGCTCTCCCACCTGAGCCCCGGCCGCTGCCCGCTCTTGCTGCTCCGCCAGCTTGGCCGCCACCAACTGGTTCAGCTCCTCCATGGTCAGGCCTGCCATGGTCCTCCGAGCCGTCTTGATCTGCTGCAGTATGTTGGTGAGCTGGGCCCTGCATGGACAGCAGCCTGCTGAGAGCTCCCAGCCACTGCCAGCGAGCTGAGCAGCCCCCACAGATGGGGACCCTCTGTCCAAGGCCCCTGCAACACCGCTCCAGGCGAGCCAGCCACCCCAGCCCCAAGGGAAGCTCGTATCGCAGCGAAGGAGTGTGCACTCTCAACCATCTACACTCTCAATGAGGCAAATTGCACACTGAACGAGCTCCTTGGCCCAAAACACTGGGGAAAGAGCGGGGAAACCCCGTCTGGAGCAAGAGACAGTGCCCACCCGTCATGCAGCCAGGATGCAGCACCGTGGAGGCTGAAGGGCTTGCCCGAGGCGGTGCTGGGCATAGGAGGCTCTTGGCTGAGCTCAGGTATGATTGCTGTCCTTCAGACAAAGCTCCCACCGTTTCTCATTCCCAGTGCCATGGCAATCCTGACAGAAAGTACCCAGCCTTTGCTCCTCGCCTTCAGGCTTCCCTCCCTTCCTCCAGGCCCTGCCAGCGGCAGGAGGAGCTCCGCTTCCCCTTACCCCAGCTCACATCCCACATGCCAGTCTTCACTTGCCGGGAAGGACAACGCAAGACACTTACTTGTTGCACTGTGGAAACCGAGTCAACAGCTTCTCCAGCAGCTTTTCCAGCTTATCGGCTGGCTGCAGCCTGTGAAACTCTGGAGTGACATTAACTCCTCCCAGGCCTGGCGGAGGAGGGATGGAGGCGGCGGGAGTCACGTGAGGGCTGTGCGTGCCAATAAGCGATGCCACTACCGGGCTGTTTCTTCCCTGGGAAGCAGGCAGTGGTGGGGAAGGCTGGTTGGGCCTGGATATAGCAGGGTTCAGGAGAGGAAAGGAGAGCGCCCGCGGATCAGCACTTGGCATGACCATGGGAACAGGAACTGGTCCGATGGGAAAGGGGAGCCTGGGAGTAAGGGATGGGTTGGGCTGGAATGCTGTCAGCATGAAATCTGTCTGAGAAAGAAAAACCGGTGGAGAAGAAAAGGCTGGTTAGAATAAACCCATCTGAAAGCAGAGCCAAGCGCCTTCCTTCTCAGCCAGCCGCAAGGCAGGCTGAACTGCAGGCACTGGCACCTCTACTCCTCATGGCGAGGGAAAGAGACCCTTCCCCTCCTCTCCAGGGATGGCCAGTAAGCCCCAACAGACAGGTGACAAGCACAGGACCCCTGGAAACGCAATCCTTCCTTCAATGCACACGGCGCAGGCCGTGCCAGTTATGGGGCAGTGGGCAGGGTGTTCCCCAGTGCCCCGCAGCAACTTCCCAGCAGTGAAAGCTTGTATTTGTGAGGCTGGAGAGGCACTCACTTCCGAGGGTGGAGGTGGCAGCGTCGGGGTTGGGATCTGCGGGAGGCTGCTCAGCTTTGTTCCGTTTCTCACCATCTGAATGTGGTCATTGAACTGATCCTAGCAGAGAGGGAAGAAAACAGACGCATTTATCAAAGCCTCTGCCTGCGGAAGTTCTGCGCACTGTGTCCCTAGAGCAGGCAGATTCCCCTGCCTGGGCAGAGCATTCTTAGCCCCACAATGGTTGCAGGCCCTAAAGCAGACACAGTTCAGCTCCACAAGAGTTGAGAGAATGCAAAAGGACCCGGAGGGTGAAACAGCGTAACTGCCTCTGCAATTAACCCAACACACGGCCGTCATATCCGCGTGGCTTGTTCACACACGCGAGCCCAAAGAGGGAGGCAGAAGATCTCTGCAGCCGCTGGCAAAGGCAGACCGACTGTGCTGTGCTTTTGGGCACACAGCTGCTTCTGGGTCTTGGTCCTCTCCCAAAGAGGGTTGAAACTAAGCATGCCAAGTAGCATCAACATGAAGAGCTGCTCAGTGTTAGGCAGGGAGCCGTTTGGCGGGAACTTACTCGGACGCTTTCCTTGGTCATTCGTATCCTGTTCAGCCTCATCTCCCACTCCTGCTTTGGCCTCATCGTCTCCAGCGTGGGTGGTGCAGACCTGCAAGCGCAACTAAACTTTCCCACTTGCAACTGTGCTCTCACTGGCAGCAAAGCGGGAGCAACTAATACACCACACCCTCCGTCCTTCCCCCATCAGGGCTCCCCTCCTCCGGCTGGGCAGGAAGAAGGGCTCACAGCCAGGCAAAGAACCCCGCAAGAGAAGAGCGTGTACTGATCTGGTGGACAGACACACAGACACCACAGTCAGTGCCATGCCTACAGCACTCAGTCTAGAGCATGGCACACGTTCAGCAGATGAACAGTAACGGGGAGTAAGGACAGCCTCACATACCCTTGTTTTGCAACATTAACGAATCACATTATTTTAGTCAGAAAGCCCTGGGAAACCTTGAACTTCTTCAGTCAAGCCTCCAGCCTAAGTAGAGGAAGAGGAGATGGGCCTGCAGGGACACCCTGCCATTTCCGAGGCCGCAGAGACTTACTTGAGGTAGGTGAGGTGCAGCTCTGCTTCTTTTTCTGCTTCTTCTAGTTTCAACACCAGCAGCTCCTTTCGGCTCTCCAGGGACAGGATCTAGCGGAGAGAGGCCCCACACAAAGGGCAGTTTTTGTGCTCCCGTTTCTTGCTGCCAGACTGCCACAGTAATCTCTTCGCTAAGCACCATTCTAAGTGCACCAGGGCACCAGTCCCTACTAAAGTTTACTGATGCTCATTTGTCCCTTCTTTTGTCCCACAAAGAGGGGGACTTAGCCGCCTCCTCTACTGCTCCGAATTTCACGTAATCATTCATTACGCCCCGGAATCTTAAAAAGACTCTCTTCAACAAGTGCTTTGCAGGAAAGGCGTCACCTACTAACCTCTGCTTTCCAGGCCCGTTCCGTCTCCTCGAGAATGTTCCTGTTGATTTCATTGTGCTGGTTCTTCAGCTTATCTAGCTCCATCTCCCATAGCTGCCTGCAGACAGAAACAGAACCGGTCAGCTTCAGAAACAGAACCGGTCAGCTTCAGCACTGGAATGGCGTGGAACAGGAGAGCTGACAAACTCCCACAAAACCGATCAATCCTTGCAGCTCTGGATGGGGTGGAACCGTGGAAGATCGGCAGCTTCCACGCCATGACACCAGCCACCGTTCCCAAGGCTGCGTGAGTCACCGTCCCAAGAGTGAGCTGCTCCAGAGCACGCAAACAACCAGTGTGCAAACACGCTGGGCAAACGAAGGAGAGGGGAAGTCCCCTCGACAAAATTCCATCCAGCTCCAGGGATGGGTGCACTGGTCTGAACCAGGAAGCGACCTGAAGCAGCACACAGAACGAAGCCATTCTGATCCTGCAGAAGTTTCAAGCTGGCTGTTTCCACCTGCATTACGTCCGCATCTATGCCTAGACCTGGAGCTTCTCTGCCCAGCTTGAAAACAGCAAAGTGTGCCAGAGAGTTTAGAGTAGCTGGGCGGCTGTGGGGAACAGACAGAGAGATAGGTTTGCCCTAATTCTGGGAAGTGGAAATTCAGTCGAAGGTAGCAGTTACAAGCTGAGTCAATCCACCAAGCATAAAATCTAATCTTATGGGATCTTTGTGTCACAAGTATCTAGGAGACTGCTTGTGACCAGGATCAAAGAGGATTTAAGCCTGAGACCGGGGGCACCAGCCTGCTGGAAGAGGAGAGAAAACCTTCAGAGCACATAACCGGACAGCACTGTTAGACCGCTCTCTCTAGCTCACCCCACCAGAAGCATCAGACTCATTCCAAAACAAAATGACTGGAAGGAAAAGAGTATTCAACAGTATTCATCCTGTAACAAAGAAGAGCCTTACTTTTCATCAGACTGCTCTGCAATCAGAGAAGCAATCTTGTTTTCCTTCTCCTCCTGCTCCTTCAGCAACCTGTGCAGGAGAGAAAGGACAGATGGAGTCGCCTACTGCGAAGGTGTTACCGCCCAGCCACCGACACTGGAGGCCCCAAGTTTAAACAACGTAACGGCACAGCTGTGCACCCAATGTGACAACACATTCTGAAGACTGCACCATTCAGTAAACGGTTGAGCGCAACCGCTAACATCCTCCAGAGCAAAAATTTTGCTGTATCATGATACTGCACAAAGACTGTGGCACAGAACCAGAATTTGCTGCGGGGAGCTGTGCTGCTCCGACAACACATGCTTCGCAGCCGTTCCCTCGGGGGAAACAGGGGCCGAGTACTTGGAACCATTACTAAAGGAGTTTTATCCAAAAGCATCACTGAGGCCTCAGAAAAAAACAAACAAAAAACCCCCCACCAGACCTCTACAACATGACAGAATGGCTCCGTAAAAGTGCAAATTCACCATCCAAAGGAACGTTCAGATCTTCACAAACAACTCGCACCTCGCTCGCGTTAGACACCACCCCCTCCCCATGCTGAATCTCATAGGATTCTTTGCACAGAGCAGGCGACCTGGCTTACAGCAAAGCCTGAGAGCAGCCGACAGCCTTTCAAACTGTTTGGTGTGAGACAGTCAAGCAGCCTACCAAAATGGGAGATTTTGAGGGGAACAACTTGGAAAGGCCAACGAGACCCTACCCCTAGCACTGCAACAGAGCACTCCCGCCTCCTGTGGAAAGGCTCTGGATTCCAAAAGACGGCAACGCGCAGAGCCGAGCTGCATGTTATCCTTGCCAAGTGCTGTCCACGCATACACCTAACAGGCAAAGCAATAATCCGCTGCCCAAACATTTGTTTTGAGATCTTCTGTAAACAAAAGGTGCTCTACCTGTGGTAGATCCCTTCAAAACCATATGAAACCTAAGCTGCTCCCTGAAATGCTCGCTGCTTCCCAAATGTTTAAAGGGATCCTCTTCTGCTTCATCAGGTATACATGAGGGTTAAGCAATCCCTTCCCCCCACCCCGCCCCAAATAAACACTTTCTTTTCCATACTCATACCTTCTGCCTTTCTCACAGAGCTTCTCAATTTCTGCTTTCAGATCCTGCTCTTTCTGCAAGAATTCTTTCTTTTCCTTCTCCATCTTCTTCTTTGTCTCTTCTCGCTTGATCGTAACATCCTGAATCGCTTTCAGGATTTCCTAGAGTAAAACAAGCATTGTGCAATTAAAGAGCAAAATTCCCAAGTAACGGTTTTCAGTTTAAATACGTTATTATTTTAGATTAATTGAATAGAGATTATGAAATTACACGTGTCATCAAAATCTTTCTTTTTAGCAGTAGATCCAGACAAGATATATAGCAGTTATTATGAGGAGACCCAGGAGACAGACAGACAGATAGTCTGAACCGCAGGTTCTCCTGCCCCTTTAGAAGGATTTTAAGGGGCGGCGAGTTCTGCTCTGTTCTCGATCTAGCTGATAGGACACTGATGGCTCCTTTTGTCTACAGGTCACCTGCAAGTCACTCCTTTAACCTAGTGATCCTTGAGCAACGGCCACAGAAATCTAAATAATCACACGGAGCTAATTCTCCTCACTCCACACTGGCTTTCATTTGGAAAAAACAACGCACTTGTTGAAGAGACGTTGCGAGAGCACCGTCAGGAGCAGATGTGCGTGCAAGATGCTGCGTTAGCAATTAGTTCTGAAGTGCTCAGCACCCCGATGTGGGCAGGGGCCAGTCCTTAGTGCTGCAAAATAGCGGGGTCCGCAAGGGAAACTGCCATGTGGTGCGTCACTGCCGCTTCTCAAGGCCTGCTTTGCTCCCTGCCGTGCCCCTCCGCATGAGGCCAAAGCAGCCCGCCTCGATCGCGTGGGCGGCAGTGCTAATGGGCAGGTTAAACAACAAGAGGACTTTGCCAAATACCTGGTGGTTCTTCATCTCTTCTTCCCTCCGCTGCTGAAGCTGCTTAAGCTGTACCTGCAGCTGATTCTCCACCTGCCTCTGTTTGTCCAACACCTCCTGGTAGCGCTCCTTCAACAGAGCCCTCTCAGACATCATTTTGTCCTGCAGTGGAGAGTGGCAACTTAGGCAGAACCCTCCCCTTCCCTCACACTCAAGAGAGCACAGACAGGGGCAGGAAAGCTCAGTGGCATGTAAGAGCCCAGCGGGCACCACTGTCAAGAACCGCAGTTTAACGGCTTCCACTTTCAAAGCTCAGGCTCCCTCAGTTGGAAAGGATGAAGGGGGGCACCGCCAGCAGCGGCAGCTAGTGCCGCATGTCCTCCTTTAAAGAGGACAGCTTTGGAACGCCAAGGCTGGTATTGAAAAAGGTAAAAAAACACCCCGTGGGAAGAGCAGCGCTCCAGCTCCTTTGCCCGGGGAGGGCGGTGTGGGAGCGCGAGTGGCAGAGCCTAGACCCGATCACAGGGCTTCGATACCCACCAAATTCTTCTCAATATCCTGATCCGTGTTCACGTCCATGTCAGCCGTCTTGAAATCGGTCTGCGAAGGGAAACGATTGCTGCCGGACTCCCCCCAACCCCTCTGCAGCCTCACCAAGTGCCCAGAGCCACAACAGCCAGTCCAGCGCCTTCGGGACCGGGCAGCACCCACGGCCACGCTTCACCACCTGGTCTCCGCCTGCTCGGGTCACGAGTGACCCCCACCCCCCCAAAAGCAACCGGGTCCCGAATCGCCCCGTGTAACCAGCCTGGTCCCGCACCCGGTGAAACCCTGCCGCCCCACGGGCCCGGCAGCCGCGCTCCCCGCCGGGGCGGACACCCACCTGCACGGCGATGTTCTGCGAGGGCCGGGCGGGGGCCGCCTCCGGGTCGGGCTCCTCCGCCGCCTCCGCCTCCGCCTCCGCGCCGCCGGGCCCGGGCTCCCCCTCACCGCCGGCCGCCGCCGGGGCCTGGCCGGGAACGACCGCGGGCTCCGCCTCGCCGCCGGGGCCGGCCGGCACCGCCGAGCTGGGGCTCTCCGGGGCGGAGAGAGCGCTCCCGCTGTGCGAAACAAAGAGGCTGCTCGGTCGCTCGGTCGGTCACTCGCTCGGTCCCGGCCCCGGCCCGCCGGGCCTACCTACCTGCCGGGCGGCGCGGCGGGGCCGGGCTCGCAGAGGCGCGGCGGAGCCGGAAGGGCGGCGGCGGGGCCGTCGGCCTGCGCCTGCTCCAGCGCCATGGGGCTTGTTGCGGGGCTGGGGCCGGGGCAGGGGCAGGGGCAGGGGAAGGGCCCGGGCCCGGAGCGGCGCGGCCCGGAGCGGAGCGGCGCGGCCCGCAGCGGCACGGCCCGCGCCCCCGCCGCCCCGCCCCTTCCGGCGCCAGGAGGAGACGCGGCGGCGCAAAGCGCCGCGCCCGGCCCGCGAGCGCCGCCCTGGCGGAGGGGAGGCCGCTCTGCCGCCGCCACTGCCGCCGCCGGCGGATGTGACGTCGCTGTCAGCGGCGGCGGGCATCCGGCAGCGGCGCAGGCCCATGCCCGGTGAGCGCCCGGCGGGGACGGGACGGGGCGGGAGGGGAAGCAGCCCCGCGGGTCTCTGGGCCCCGCCCGGCCCCTCGCTCGGGTTGGGGTCGCCGGCGCGGCCGCGGCTGACTCGTCGCCCCGGGAGCCCCGCGGGCCCGGCCCGGCCCCAGGGGGAAGGAGCGCGGCGGGCACCTGGCCTGGCCCCGAGAGCTGGGAGGGGGTGGGTCGGGGAGAGGCCAGCCCCTCAGCGCTGCCTGGCAGCGTTTGGCCTGCCTGGACCGTCCCCGAGCTCGGGGCTCCGGGACTCGGGCTCCTTGCCCGACGCCGAGGCGGCTACCCGGTGGAGCGGGGAGCTCGGGGCCTGCCCCGGGTGGCTGTAGGGCTCCGGTGGGTGCCGCTCCCAGAGTGTCAGGCAGCGACGGGCAGCTAAAGCCCTTCTTTTAGGGAGAGAAACCTGGATCCCGGTGTCCAAGGCAGAGTACAGCCGGTGAGCTGTATCAGTGGCTTAGAAACCGACCGAGATGGGGTCCGTCGCCACCGGCAAACTGCTGGGGGGCTGCGGAGCTCCAGGCAGCGCAAGGCCACATCCCTGGGTGTGGGAAACAGAGCGGGATTTCCCCCGACTGCGTGCGGGGCTGTGGCTTGTGGAACGGGGGGGTTGAACCGGGGCTCCGTGCTGATGTCGACCCATGCCAGGTGAAAGCAGGTTCCTCTGGCCACGGCACAGGTGAGAAACTGGTCCGGTAGGCCTCCCCCAGAAGAGGAACTGGCTCGTGGCAACGGGTGCCTTGCGGAGTGTGGCGTTCCTAGCGAGGTTTGTTTCTGTGCTGGGCCGCGGTGAGAGAAGGAAGCGGCCCCTCTTCTGCCAGTTGGCAGCAGGCTCTGCTCTGGCCTGGGACTGCCACCCTGGCAGGCAGGGCAGCACTTGGAACCAATCCCTGCCCTGCCTGGGTCTAGCTTCCCGGTGCTGCGCCGCTGGGAAGGAGCCACCTTGGCTGGGGTTTCCCTGGAAGGGGATCTCTGCTATGCCTGGGGCAGGAGGGGGTTGGTGGCAAGCCCAGGTGCCAACATTGCCCACCAGGAGCTGTGGGGCTCCGTGGGACTTTCAGGTGAGGCCGTGGCCACCCCACTGTGGGGCAGGAGAGGTTCTCACCCATTTTGTTTTCTGCTGTTTGCAGCCCGCCTGTCTGATGCCGCATTGGAAGTGGAGGGTGCCGCTATGGAGCGCCGGGATGGAGGCCACGCTCTGTATCCACACGTGCCTTTGGCTGAGCACTGCCTGGATCCCCCTGGCATCGTCAGACAGACTGGCCTGCGGTGGGGACCGCGCTCCCAGCACTGAAGCCCGGCATGTCAAGTTGACCTGGGCTGTCAGCTTGGACGCGCCTGAGGAGGAGCTGGAGCAGCAGGCAGAGGAGCTGGCCCGGACCGCGGGGCTGGTGAACATGGGCCGCGTCGGGGAGCTCAAGGGCCATTACCTCTTCACCTACCAGCCTGACGGCCGCGCAGCAAGCGAACCTGAAGCAATAAGGAGGTCGGTGGACACTTTGTTTGCACAGCATGACAGCGTGCGGTGGCACTCGGAACAGAAGCTTCTGAAACGTTCCAAACGCAGTCTGCACTTTAACGATCCCAAATACCCCCAGCAGTGGCATCTGGTGAGTGGTTTTCTGGCTCCCGTTGTGCCAGCAGGCTTGGGCCCTTTGTCTGGCTGCAAGCGAGCTGTCATGTGGCAGGCAAAACAGTGGCTTTCTGTCCTTGTGGTGAGGAGGAAGCATGCCGAGAGTGCTCACTGCAATAATGGGAGGAGGTGGCTCCCACAGCTGGCCCCGCACCGGTGGTGCTGGGGTGGGCAGAGGGGTTTCAGCCGGAGCACACTGTGCGGTCAGCAGGCTGGAGCGCGGCATCGGCCCTGTGGTACTGGGCACTCCACTTTGTGGCTCGAGCAACTTTTGCTCACTGTCTGTCTAAAACAAATCTTCCCTGACCATCCTGCGACTCCTCCCTGCGCTCCCAGCCCGACCCCAGCCCCAGCCCCGCACGTCGTAGCCAGCATGCCCAAAAGGTCTGGGAGCCCCTTTCCTTGGAGCTGACCCTCTGCTTTGCTTTTTCTCTCCCCTCATTGTCCTTTCTGGTGCTTAGAACAACCGCAAGAGCCCCGGGAAGGACATCAACGTCACGGGCGTCTGGGAGCGGAACGTGACGGGGCGCGGTGTGACGGTGGTGGTGGTGGATGACGGTGTGGAGCACACCATCAAAGACATAGAGCCAAATTATGTGAGTGCCAGCTCCACGGTGGGAGGGTGCAAGGGCAGGCTGGAAGTTGGGCAAGGTGAGAGTGCTCGGTTGCTGGCAGACCTGTGCTGTCAGCCTGGGCTTGGCCAGGGTGGGAAGAGCTGATGGCAAACCTTTCCTTGGGAGATTTTGCACCTGAGTTGCAGGCTTACTGACCTTTGTGCTACCTGTGGGAGGTGGCTGCTTAGAAGTGAGAGCTGGCCACCCTCTGACCCACAGCAGTTGCTAAAGCTGCTGCTCTTCGTCCCCTTCCCGTAGCAGCAGATAGCAGTGTTTTGCTGCAGCCCTGTGTGGAAGCAGTCTCTAAGTTCCTGTGGCTTCCAGGCTGTGTTTCAGCCCGTGCAGCGTGCTCTCAAGTTCTGCTTTTCCCAAAGGGAGGAGAGCAGAGCCCTGGGTCGTGACTGCAGGTCTGTTTTCAGAGCCCAGAAGGCAGCTATGACTTGAACTCCAACGATCCTGACCCTATGCCTCACCCTGATGAGGAAAACGGCAACCACCATGGGACCCGCTGCGCCGGGGAGATTGCTGCCGTGCCAAACAACAGCTTCTGCACGGTGGGGGTTGCCTATGGGAGCCGCATTGCAGGTACGCACGCATGCCACGGCATCCCAATGGGCCGCGCTCGTGCCCAGCTTGTCTTATCTCCAATTCTGTGGGGCCTGGGCATGGCTCCATGGGAGGGATGGCTTGGCCGAAGCAGCTCTGACTCAGCTAGTGCCTTGCTCAGGCTGGTCGCTCTGTCAGAGGGAGGAACCAGTGTCTGTCTGAGCTCCTCTCCAGGGGAGCCAGTTCCTGGCAGAGCGGGATGGGTGTGTGCTGGGGCAGCTTTTCCCAAGTACTCCCAGCATGCCATCTGCCCAGCCACAGAGCTTTTGGCAGATGCACATCCATACCGCATGGCCAAAGCCAGGCAAACGTGTGATGACATGCAGCGCATTGGGAGGCCCTGAGGAAGCAAATGTTTGCCAATCCCCCGTGCTCCCTCAGCCCTTGGTCTCGGCTCTGCCTTGTGCGGACAGACAGGTGGCAAAGGTCTGGCTGCGCGTCTCTCCTCTTCAAAGCCAGGGAGTGTGCCACTGTGGCCTCAGCTGTCTCCGGCACTCTTGCGCCCCTTCACGGGGTGGGGGGGGAGGTGAGGTCTCTGTGCCAGGCGGGATGCATCTCTGGCAGAACAGAGGATGATGCTGCTGTGCTGCAGCCTGGGACGTGATTCTCTCCGTACCCGGCAGATGGTGCCACATTTCCTGGCTGTGACAGCGGGCTGGGCAGTGGGTGGGCCCTGTGGTGCCAGGAGGGTGCTGGGGGGCCGGGAGCTTGCCCAAGGGCACTGTAGGTGGCTCTGCACCCCTGCCCTGCGCTCAGCTCCCTCCCTACCTTACCCCGATGGGGCGCTCCCTGAGCAGCCACCCTGATCATGGCACAGGAGGGTCCCCAGGCTCCAGCCAGCCTAGAAGGCTGCAGGCAGATGCTGCTGATGGAGCCCAGCTGGCAGAAGGAAAGATGAGCTCACAGTTTTAACTGCAGCGTAGGGAATAGGGAGGGTTTAAGGCCGCATCGCTCAGGTGGGACCTGGCACTTCTTTGGGCTTCAGCTCTCCAAAGCTGTGCCTGGCCTTGCAGGGTGAGTGCAGTGGGGCAGCCTTGAGTTCTGTTGGGGGGGAGGGGGACTGCCCTGGCAGCATGAAACTGCTGGAGCCAGCGTGATGCCAGCCGGGGCAGGGAGAGCCAGGGTGAGCCAGCACATCTCTAGCTGGGCTGCTCTGCTCCTCCATGGGGACAGCTCAGATGGGACAGTAAAAAGCCGCCTGTAGTGTGTCAAGCAAGAGCTGAGAAGGGTGGGTGGTTGTACTGTTTATAAATAGGCTTAATTGAGATGCATGTCTGCTTTCCATTTGTAACATCCTTTGCCAGGCTAAACTGTGATGCGGAATGGTAATTATCAGTGGTTTGGGTCACTGAAAACTCAGCACTGAGCCTTCATTGGCTTTGTTGGAGCAGCGGCCTTGCCCTCCTGGTCTGAGCACAGTCGTTGGGGTGTCCTGCGACTCTTGAGCCCTTCCCTCAGCAGGCAAGCGTGCCGTCCATCCCAAAGCGATGGCTGGTTGGTTGGCAACTTGGAAGGAGAAGCAATCACTCCAGGCAGGGACTAGCCCTGAAAAGCAATGGGATAGTTGAGGGTGGGATGTGAGGAAGCCCCTGTGGAGCAGCGCTCTGGGTAGGGGGGCGCAAGGGTGCATGGGAGCGAGCACAGCTGGTGTTTGGTTGTGCTGTCACCATCACCAGCTCGGTTCTGGCAGTGCGACTGGAGAACTCGCTTGGCAGAAAAGCCATGCTCAGCAGAGGATGTGGAGCTGCACGTGAGGGTGCACCTACAATCCCTCACACACATCTGGCTCCTGTGGACTGATCTGCAGGGCTACAGCTCCAGGAGATCTGGTTCTGTCAGGCTGGGAAGGCGAGTGTCCCCAGCGTGAACCTGCCAAGGCATTTATTTGCACTGTTTATACAGCTTACCTGGATCCACTTCGGTCACGTTCGTTGTCCTTTGTCCTGCAGGAATCCGAGTGCTGGATGGGCCCCTCACCGATAGCATGGAGGCCATTGCCTTCAACAAGCACTATCAGATCAACGACATCTACAGCTGCAGGTGAGCCCCAAGGGGACCCTGAGCCGGGCCCTGCCAACACCCAGCGAAAGGCTATGGGCCCCACTCTGCCTGGGGAGGGGGTCACAGATTGTGGCTGAACGCTCACGCCAGCTCCTCTCCTCCTGTGGCTCCAGCTAGCCTTCAGGGACCGAAACCAGTACCGCTGGTCCTGTGGGTCCTGTGAGCATGCCTGGCAGGCAGGCAGCCGGGCTGTGAGGTGGCGGGTCTGTCCCACAGTGGGAACACCCTGCCTGTCCCCCCCGGGCTTGGCACCCACCCATGCCCTGCTGTCAGGCTATCTCAGGGGCTCTGTGCAGCTGTGCCTTGAGGGGGTCTGCAGCCAGGTATGTAAGGTGCTGCTCTTTGTTACTGCTGTTAAGAGTAACAGTGGTATTGCTGTTACTGGAGAGCTGGCCTGGGCTGTGTACGGTACCTACAGTTGCGAGGCTGCCTTCCGAGCGCTGCTCCAGCATCTCCTTCAGGCTGGCTGAGCTGGAGGGGCACTATGCCCCCCGCTGTGGTCAGGGAGCCCCGGCTGAGCTGTGTGATGGGGACTGGAATGTGTGAGAAGCTGGTTGTTCAATAAAAAAATCAAACATTTTATCCACTGGAATCTGACCCAGGGGCACAGTGCAAACACAAGAGCGATATCCCAGCAGCAAGGGGCCAGCCTGCCAGATGGGAAAGTACAGTGCCCTCTGATCCCAGTCATGGTGCTGAGAGTAGCTGGGGGGCTGCTCGTAGCTCACTGTGGTGGCAAACTGTAATGGGAGGAAGAGTTGCTGTCTGCGACTCCTGGGGCGGTCTCTTCATGGTGTCTCTGTTTGCAGCTGGGGTCCAGATGACGATGGGAAAACTGTGGATGGCCCCCATCAACTGGGAAAGGTAAAAAACAGTCCCAGCAGCACGGGTCACCCCTGGGCTGGCCCTCCGGTGCTTGTGGTTTCTCACCTGCCTTGACAGGCAAGGAGGGATGTTGCTGTGGCGCAGCACACGTTTGTTTGCTTCCCTCGCTGCCAGCAGAGGTGTTGCATGTTACTGTGTGGTGGGGAGAGGTGACATTGCTGTGGGAGGGCAGCATTCTGGCAGTAGGAGATGAGCTTTCCAAGGGGAGGCTGGTTCCAGCAGGAAGATGCTCTTTCGCAACCCGTG